>NW_023458556.1:21851200-21860038 GCF_013731165.1 Rhagoletis pomonella
AAAAAAAACGAAAAGTGGCCGAAAATAGCACACAATGAGCACAATAATACGGACAAATTTTTTCTTCATTTTTTCATTTTAGCGCCGCTAACTTGATTGAGCTTGTTAGTGGCACGTTCAGTTGACATGTGAGTGGGGTACCATAAAAAGACATATATTTGTGGAAAATCAAAGTGAAGTCATTGAAAGACTTGTGAGCGCTTTGGATAAGTATATTTGCTCTCAAAAAAAAAAGAACAATTAAATAAGCATTGTACTATGTGTTTACTTCCAGATTTAGGTATTAACATACATAAGTATGTAACTTCATAATACCTATTAAATTGGCTGCAAAATGTTCTGAAAATATTTAAATGCAACTGACAAGCAAAAGCCAAACGTGTCATTGTGCTAATTGTATAAGTGTCTTTGATTTTGCCGGTTGTGTTACAGGAAATCAATACAATAATGCACGTGCAACATTCAAATACATACAAACACACTGTGTATGTGAATAATGCACACATTGCAGCAAGGATGCGGCAAACGTAACTCGACTAAGCTATCGATGTCCGTGACCCCCATCATTGTCTACAATAGCAACTGTAGCTGTGGCCATATACATATGTGACTGTAACGGTAACTATGGCAATAGCAAGAGTGTTTATACAAGAGGCAGCAGTAGCAAAAAAATTAAGAAAGAAAGGTAAGTAAATAAGGCAACTTTTTTACATATGTACATATGTATAAGTATATTAGTATGAACGGTACCACGTACGGTCGCCGTACAGCTTCGAATGTAAGGTATTTTTGCAAGGCAATTTCGGAAAACAATTTTTCTGTGGCCGCACTTACTGGTCCCTTTTTTTTGATTTTCTGTCATATTTTTGGCATTTGTAATCGGAGAAAGCAATTTTTTTCTTGAAAAATCATTTCGATTATTACAGTACAACCATGAAAAAAGAAAATAATAATACCGGGTGTAGGTGTCACCGAAAAAATTTAAACGGCAAAGTTTTCTTTCCAAATTGTCTTGAAAAAATACTTTAGACTCAGGGGTATAATTCGAACTTTTATGTTTGTTTGCTTGAAAGGTGGTACGGTCTAATGTGCATATACGTGTAATACATAAATATTTGTAAAAAATATTAAATATTTGTATGCAAATTTTTTAAGCCTAAACTGTTTTGTCACCTAAGGTGATTTTTCGCAAATAATACTTAAAAAACTGTTCTTATTCACAAAAAACAAAATTTTTGGAGGTATTTTAAAATCAAAAAATAAAGCTGGACCAGCTCACGTAAGTCTTAATATTTTTCCGAAATATTACGGTGAAGGTCTTAAAATATAATAGATTTTATAATTCCGGTGGAAAAACAGTACCGATTATTTATTTTTTTTTATGGGGAGTGATGCAGTCTAATGTGTATGTATAAGTGAAAGTGTAAATGTAATTGGCAGGCTCAGATTCTGTTGATTTTTTCTATGCTTTTACTTTCTCACGTGGCGCCCATTATTTCAGCTGGCATACATATTTATGTAGCTACTCATGTGCACGCTCTTAAAAATATGTATGACATGCTTATCGATTATTTTGATTTTATCAAAATCGTTTTCTGAGAATTAATGAACTTATAGAAAAGTTTGTAAGTGTGTAAAATAGGACGAATAAAGTTGCCGTTCCCTAAGTAAGAATTTTATCTCAATTGGGTGCCATTCGTGAGCTGGACCGAGTTGCTAATATTTATCTCTTTAAGTCACGTTTCTTGGCAGTAAATACCCGTGACGACAGATAATCACAACCTTAACAGATGTGTATAAAATTTATAAAATAATGAGGTCAACTTGTTCAAAATAATGGTGTATTTGAAGCGATATCTGCCTAAGTCCACCATAAAACAATTTTAGAAAATTCGGGTCTTTCCTTTTCTTGCTATCTATTCGATGTAGCTGATGCAAAAGTGTAAAAGTGTTTACAAATTATACATATATTGAATGTATTTTGCGAAAATTTAATCGAAAGTTAAGCCATATTAATAATACTTCAGTTTTTACGTTGGATTTAAGCTCATTTGAAACATACTATATGGTCTTAGTCGATTTTGAACCAGAATTTCCTAAATTGTCTTGTGCTGGACTTAGGCAGGAAGGATATGTATCGACTCCTATGTCACAATATACAATTGGAAAGCACAATAAGATTTGTGGGAAGGAACTAAGCAATTGTGTCATCCGCGTATTGCTCTCTTTTTAACATTAAACCAACTCGTGGATACATGGCGTATGAGTACCATAATTTCATACAAAAATGTAGCGACAGACCTAGCGACTGTTCGATGAGTGCGCTAAAAATGTAGATAAGTGCAGTGCATAATAACATTTGACATTTATCGCAAGAAAACGCATCCGTTTAGTGGAAGAAAACCCCCGCAGGACAGGCCTATTGAATTTAACAATCGGTTTTTGTTCACTAGTAAATTATTTCAACTTCAGATGCGAATAGGTAATACTGAACATGGATTTTTAGCAATACCAGTCTTTAAATCAGCTCTGGAGTTTTCAGAGTTAAATTAAAAAAAAGAGAATATGAAAGAAATAAAAACACCCCTTCTAAAATATAGTGGAAAAACTTCGCCACTTTGTTTCGCACCCCATTTATGGGTTTCTATTTAATCGGTAATCTCTGTACAATCTATTGATCACTAATCTTTGGTAATACTTACTGATAGAAAAATTTATATATTCATTGTTCTCAAAACTGCAGGGAAAGTTTTGCCGAGGATCGTGTTGCACGCTGTGTTCCCAGTTCCACTGAATGAGAACAATAAACCCCCGCCGAACAGTGGTTAAAAACTGGCACTTCACTGCAGTTTTATAGATAATTAAATTTTGGTATAATAAAGTGCAACTGGCTAGGATTTCGCGTTGATTTTAATTAATATGTATAACAGAAACTCTTATTTCCGATTTAGCATGCAGATGTGCTCAAAATGTTGGCGACAAAAAATTATTAGAAATCAACGCAACCTCTTAGCCACTTGCAACTTGCATTTCTTCATAGTAAAATTTAATGGTCTTTAAAACTGCATATCCAAAAGTTTTTTTAAAGACAAAACTTTATGTTTGTTTGGTGATATTTTTTTATAACATTTCAAATTTTTTTTGTGAAATTATTTTTCGTTTTGGGGGAACCCAAAAATTTTTTTCAAATAGTTTTTATTATGTAACTTTTTATAACTGGAAGAGGAGAATCGATGTTCTTCAAAACTGCTACTTTTTCTGCATTTTCAAAGATCGGGCTCAACTGGTATCTTGCTAGTTTTATATGCTTTCAAAAAAAAAAATAATTAATTGGTTGAAAAATGAAGGCTCCACTGAGTTTTAAACCACTGTGTTCTTGCTTAGTCGTGGAGTGTGAATTATGATAAACGCATGCATTTTGGCAGCAAAGGATGGCGGAGTTCTTGAAAAGGACTTGGTTTCAGTTTTTGGAATCGGTTAAAACTCTGTTTACAATGCCTTTCAACAAAGGGAACTGTACAACTAAATAATATAATTAAATATTTTATTTGAATTACGATATGGGTAAGGCCTATGATCATGCAATTTGTACGTACGTATTCCCAAATCATTTAAAAAAAAAAAGTCCTTTATTTTACGTTGGTTGATATGGTCACCGTACCTATAAGCAAGGCAATAGGCAATTGTTTCACTAATACACTGAAAATGAAAATCGGATAAGAAATGTCTGAAGTTTTCATATTATTTTAAGTTTTGCATTAATTTATTTTATTTATGTTGGAGAATTTGTGAAAGAAATTTTAAAGCCCTTTTAGGCTGAATTTAGTCGAAATATTTTGATGGCAGTAGTAAATGGATCGCTTCTTTTAACTGTTATGCAATATGTAGTCAGATGAACGCACGCCCGATGACTGGAATTTATGTTTGTGGGAACAGCTTTCTGATCATCGGCTATAAGGTGTAATCGATTGTATTTTGTGAGAGGCTAAAACCTACCGCCAATGATATGATTTGGCCGCATCGGCTAAGTATTCACCATACTACAAATCTTGGATATTAACATCTCTTTGTCGATTTTAAAGCATAAAAAAGTAGTGATTTTAGTATCCCCGTGAAACTAATATGACAGCCAATTAAAAGAAAATGGATACTTCAGCTGTGTCATGTCGTTCGAATGTACTCCAACGCTTCAGTCGTGATAGTCCTGAACGTAGTCCCACGTCTTTGCCGCGGCACGGAGCATGGTAGTTAGTATACCAGCATCGAAACATCCATCAAGCTACTTGGGTGTCCCCTGATCGATCAACGAATAACCAAATAGATCATGTTGTGATAGGACGGATGTTACGCTTCGAGCGTTATCGATGTGTATTCTATCCTAGCAGCCAACATCGACTCCGATCACTATATTGTTGCAGCCCAGGCTCGCATGCGCTTCTGTGCAATGGATAACGTGCGTCAGGCAACGCGGAAAAAGTTCGACGTTGAGAAGCTGCATTCACAACCGACAGCCGAGAAATTTCGCAATCGACTCTCAATCCTGCTTGGACAAGCAACTCTTCAACGAACGGATATAAATTAGCAGTGGGAAACCATCTCACAATCACTTTGTGCCACTGCGGAAGAGGTGGTGGGATACTACCGCCCACGCAGGAACAACTGGTACGACGATGACTGCCGCGTCTACTACAAAGAAAGTCTACTAAAAAGAAAGAAACGAGAGCCAGAAAAACTTGAATGCGAAGACCTTGAGATGGTAGCAGACAGGAATGCGGCTCGAAAATTCGATCAGAAAGTAAGGCAGCAATGAAATGGTTCCAAGACCGGGCTGGTTCCTGTAGAGATGAAGACGGAAATCTGGTAACAGATATTCAGAGTTCACTTGAAATATGGTTGGAACACTTCTCAACGCTTCTGAATGGCCCCACAGGTGGTGCGTTTGAAGAAGAAGAACCCGAACCAATGTATAGGGACGAAGCTCACGTTCCTCCACTTAACCAAGGCGAGGTGAGAGCAGCAATATGGCGGTTAAAAAATAACAAGGCCCCCGGAGCCGACTATATACCGGCTGAGCTGTTCAAAAAGCCGGCAACGTAGAGCAGAAAAATGAACAAACGGTTGTATGTAGTGCCAAATAGGAAGAAGAAGAAGATGTGGAAATAATAACACACCTACAACATTTGCTTCTGAGTAACTTTAGCGTTACGAGGGTTATGCTTGAACAATTTTATTGGTAAGGTGTGCATGAAACTACTTTAAGTGTATATAAATATGTATATAAGTACCTTAGCATTTGTTAATGGCCATATAACATTCCACCAAATAAGTATGTACATATGTAGGAATAAAGTAAAACTTACGCTCGTACAAGAGAAGCTGAAAGAAGTATATTTTCTTATTTATGCAAATATCTCGGCCAAGGTATCCCAAGAGTTCTTGAAATCAGAGTTTTTTTTAAATAAGCTTAAATACTAACACATTGCACTTTTTCTACAATTTGCCACTTGTCTCTTATTCATCCATCTGTGGCATCACTGCAATCAACTAGAGTAGATTTGTATTTTTGTATGCGTAAATACGTGCATATGTACGTACATTAGTGTGGTCCTGAACGTACGAGCGAATTTTCTATGCCCAAATCTATATGCATTTTCTTTTTCGTCTTATTAGGCGCTGTAACGCCTAAGCAATTTGACATCATGTATGCTCTGCGAAAATTCCAAGTGAAGCCAAGTTTTTCTCCACCTAGTTTTTCCATTGCAAATGAGGCCTTCGTTTTCCTCTGCTTCCAGCAACGGGAATACCAAATTCAAACATCGTGGCATCCTTTTCCTGCTATCGAAGGTGGCTTTTAAATCGACAAGGAGATAGTGTGTGTCGTGTTTTCAGTATTAGGCAGAGCAAAATTAAATTCCAGTCCGCAGATATGCATTCGTTCGACGATATTACAAAGTATTCCTCTTATATGCTCCTCGCTGTCGTACCCGAATACCTCAGCTGGTAGGCCAAAATCTTCAGCAGCTTTGTTGAAGATAATTTCAGCGCAAGTCTTCTTAGCCCTTAACTTCAACTTAAAGTCGATCTTATAATCCTTTCGAGAAAACAAATTTTTAAAACACCCTAATGCACATGTTCGGGTATATATGGGTAGGAAATTTGCATTCTCTCCTATTTCTCGTCTCACACTCATTAAAATTGTGTCAATGTGCCAATTTGTAACAAATATTTCCGTAGATGCTTGCGATGTGATACCTTAATTTTACGCACTGTATACTTCTTCAACAGGTTGTTCAAGGTTCTGTTCATTACCCTATGCATTCATGAGCTACGCATGTACTCGTACATATATATAAATACATATATAGTTACATACATATATACCCTGCAGTGACAAGCTAAACCAGTCAGTAAAAGTACCAGTTCATTAACTGGTATGAACTCAAGCGCCAGCCAACCCGTACCTGTTCGACAATTTCTATCAACTTATGATGCGAATATCTACCTTTGAATTGTCGTAACCCAAAAATACGCAATTAATTGATTTTTTCACAAAATGTCTGCTGCGCTGTCGTCTTCTGGTTCTGAGATCGCAGGTTCGAATTCACTTGGAGGTGGTTATGTTATTTTTAAATTAAAGTAAACTAAGTTAATGTAAATTATTTCAATTTAAAATACTCATAAAAAATAAATTTGAGAATTTATTTTTATTTCGAGAAAAAACCTATGTACCATAAAAAATGTAATGTTAAAAATCATATTTTTCATTTTAGAGTTTAGAATCCAGCTCTCAAGAAAAATCATAAGAAATATTTTTCATTATTTCTGTTGCTTGAAAAAACACTTTAATTTTTCTGTAAATTTTCTTGAAGAAATAGTAAATATACGAGCATATTTTTCACGAGAGCTGTAAACTGATTCAAGGAATTTTGATAGAAGAAAATTTTCTTTCCATTTCTTGTGCGTCATATTATACGAATTTTTCGTTTTTGTTGAGAGCTGTAAACAGCTCTTAAAATAATTATGTATATTAAGTGCCGTTTTCTCAAGTAGGTTTTAAAATTTATCTGCCCTTCAAACATATTTTTTTAGAACCAAATTTGCGTTTAAAGGGCAGAAATTAGTCTGCCTACCTACTTTAGAACATGGGCCTAAAAATTACAAGAACGTGATATAAAAACAAGTAAGAAAGTCTAAGTTCGGGGGGAGCCGAACATTAAATACCTGGCGCAAGTATTAAATATATGTTTTCCACCTTTCCGAAAGCTACCGCTACATGATAAGCCGGGGTGTATACATTTTAAGTAAATTAGCGTCCTTAAATTTCGAAATATTGAAATTTCAAGCATTTCTGAAATTTACCGTTATATGAAAAGCGGCCGTAATTTTAGTCCGATTTCAACAATTTTCAATGGTTTGCTTTTATGTGGCGAGCGCAATAACCATTCCGAGTTTGGTACAAATTGCTAGAACGGTTAGCGAGATACATATATATGATCATAAGTGGGCGGTGCCACGCCCATTTTCCAAAATTTTATCATAAGCGTATTTCCTGGTAAAGAATTGTTGCAACCATCAAATTTTGAATAAATTAGCTTTAATATTTACTGATTTATCGAGGATTTCGTATTCATCGAAATTACCGTTATATGGGATGTGGGCGTGGTTACTGTCCGATGTTAAAAATTTTCGGCCATTTGGTATGCTGTAACAGGGCCAACAACTGTGCCAAGTTTGGAAGAAATTGGTGCAGCGATTACCAAGATATACACTTATAACCATAAGTGGGCGTGGCTACGCCCATTTTCCAAAAAATTTCAATATTCTTATTTATCGTCTAAGATTTATTGTAAATGTCAATTTGAGTGAATTATCTTCAGACGTTACTAAAATATCGCAGTTTTTGTATTTCTTAAAATTACTGTTATATGGGAGGTAGGCGTGGTTATTGTCCGATTTTGCCCATTTTCAATACCATCCGTCCTACGCCCGAATGAAGTACACGTACCAAGTTTCGATAAGATATCTTAATTTTTCCTCGAGTTATCGTGTGCACAGACGGACGGACAGACGGACGGACGGACGGACGGACGGACGGACGGACGGACGGACGGACGGACAGACAGTCACCGCTTAATCGATTTCTCTTTTCATTCTGATCATTTATGTATACATTTGTCTATATCTATCTCGATTCGTTTTGCCTGTTACAAACTACCGTTATGTGAACAAAGTTATAATACCCTTGTGCACAAGTGCGCTCGGGTATAAAAATTACATAACAAAACGAAAAAAATGTTCCTCTACCCAACGACTCAAACCTAACGCTGGCGGTCGCTATGGTGTAGTGTCTAACCCCAGAGATTTGCTCAGCCGACCATTTCGGCTGCTGCAGTGATGCGAGCAAAATTACATACAAACATACTTATTTTTTCACGCGAGATGATTCGGCATACTACCCCGCGAACTGGTATGACCGTACACGTATTTCAAAAGTGCTAATGCATAGCCCGACAGTTAGCATTTCGTAGGGCATCACCATGTTAAAAATACCAACTGGTGTCATAGAAAAAAGATGGAAGACGAACTAGTTAAGATAAAGAGCTCACTCATAGAATTTGAGTTCACTACTAGTAGCTTTCTTTACCTGCAGGGTACTTAGTTTGTTCATTTGTATAAGTGTGTTTGCGCAGTTTGGCTTAGTCGCTTTGAAATGTCATTAAATTTGTTGCACGCTTTTAGGCGTTCACTTAAATGTTTTAGAACAGTTTGTTAGTACTTTGTTTGGATACTGAGATCTTTTAAGTATGTGTAATTATAGCTGCATCGTTTTCAATTACA
>NW_023458556.1:21860138-21890011 GCF_013731165.1 Rhagoletis pomonella
AGATCTTTTAAGTATGTGTAATTATAGCTGCATCGTTTTCAATTACAGTGAAACCTCCCTTGGGCGGACACTCACCGTCAGTCATTTTTTGTCCGCCCAAGAGAGGTGTCCGCTTAATGGAGGGGAAGCCTATTTTAGAACTTTTTAATGTTTTATTTAATTGAATAGTCACTATTTCTTATTTGAATAAAAGATATTGATATTACATCGTTCAAACAAAAATGTGCATGTATTTTTTCAAAAGTGCACATTTCATTTATGTGCGTAAGTACATATTAAGTAATAACAAAATAAAAATAAATGTTACATTTTAGTCCATAAACTACATAAAATCATAGATTCATTACATAAAAAACTGGGAAATTGTCGATTGACGTAAGTTTTATTTTTAATTTTTTTCAGTGTCAGTACCTTTTTCATCAATAGTTTTCATGTTTTTATCAGTCTCCAAGGGTTTCTGACAATTCAAATAACGAACCTAAACCACTGCGCAAACCAAACTAAATGTGTGCATAACAATCACATTTTGTGCGGGAATTCCCCTTTTTCCATTTAGTAGTCCGCCTATGAGGAATTCGCGTCCGCTCAACGGAGGTTTTTGTTTGATTTGTTATGAAAAGAAATCTTAATGTCCGTTGATAAGAGGTTCGCGTCCGCCCAATAGAGTTTTTGTGTCAATTTTATGCAAAATAACTGTCCGAGAGTAATTTGTTCCGAAATTTATACTTAAAACTTGGTATAGGAAAAAATGTCCGCCCAAGGGAGGTGCCCGTCTAATAGAGGTGTCCGTTAGGAGAGGTTTCACTGTACACATGTTTACTTACTTCAGGTGTGAGGGCCGTATTTTGTAAATATGTAGATAAATTTTATGTAGATGTACATATATATTTTTAATTAAACAGTTAGGTTCACTTTACAAGTTACTTCATAAACAGAAAATTATAATACTCACACGAAATAGTGCACATTACCCTTTTTGATATCTTCTCTATGCCATTAAAATATCCTTTTTTATACCAAAAATATTGGTAGCTGGCATAATCGAGTGATTAGAGGTGCGCTTTAAAACTCAGTAGGATCTGAGCAACATTCAAAAATATTTTTTCTGCTTAGCAAATATTTTGGCAAACGACTTGAAGACACCCATTCTCAGTAATAAGTGAACACACCCACTTTAAGTAAACGGCTATTTGAAGAGTAACAGGGTTTAAAGTTTGTCATGTACATATATAAGTTGATAGTAACCATGGAATCAGAAATCGTGTTGTCGCAAATGACGGTTAGTTGCCAGTACAGGACTGGAGTGGTGCTCACCAGCAAAATGAGTAAGACGAGCGAGATGAGCGAGACGAGCAGAATGAATGAGATGGTGAGTTGTCTCCAGTGAGGGAGAAGTTGTTCTCGAGTGGGAACAATACAGGAAGTAAGGAAGACAAAGGGCCTTATGCATAAAAAGTGAGCTTAAGCTCAGACTCAATTTTTGCACTGAAGGGGTGAGCTCAAGCTCAAGAATTTGTACTGAAAATCGAGTCGGAGCTTAAGCTCACTTTTTATGCATGAGGCCCAAAGTGTAGGCAAATCGAGTTAGTTGGGGAAGTAGAATGTGTGCAGGTCTGGTAAGTTGAGTAAGTCGGATAAGTCGTGCAGGTTGCACAAGTCTGGCGAATGAGTATTACTCCGGTCTGTTCTTGGTGCGGCCCCTCGGCAAGTATCGTGGTGACTGTGGTTTAAACCCCTAGTTGGCTTGCATGGCAACCGGGTACCGGACTCATAGTACGCCAGAGGTTTAGGTGGATCTCGAGCCCTTCCAAGGTTAGTTAGTGTGTACACCCCACAATGCCAATTTGTACTGAAGTACTTGCATTTCCGTTGTGCCTCTGGGCACCGTGAGGTTAGGTCGTTTTAATGACAGGTACTCACGATACATTTCACACACAGTTGTCGCAATTGACCTTAAAACATTCAGCTACGAAAATCAACGCAAATTTTAGAATAGTCGACCGAGAAAAATCCGGCCGTCCCCCAACTATATTAACACCAAAAGCCATTGAAGCTTGAGAAGCAGACGATTATATCCCTTGCACATCATAAAACGTGCCTTGGAACAAAAACCTAAGTCAAAATCTAAAACCCTGCTTCACCAGAACGTGAAAAACGGTCACATAGGTAATTTCATTTACGGATGAGGAGATTTTCACTGTGACAGAATCGTTTCATAAACAGAAAGATAGGGTGTATGTTCTAACATTACGACATGCGTCCGAACTCGTTGTGAGGGCTCAACGTGGCTATCATCTAATCTCTTTGATGGGTTCAAAAAGGCTCCGCTCCACCTCATAGGAAAAATCGATAAAAAATCCCTCTCGGATGATTGGAAATCTGGTGCCCAGAACTCCATTAATTGAACTAAAAATGATGGTCCTTTCTAGAGGCCAACGCTCGCACTACTCGATATCCAAGTGTTGAGTCTTTGAAGAGCGGCCTTGTCCGCACAGTGGAAAATTTTCCCTGTATGAATAAATCGAATTCGCCGCTACTGTAAGGTAAATTGGGGCAATTTCTTATATAGTGTTCTACAGTCTTTAACCATCGGTTTGTATAATAAATAGAAAAAAGTTCTGAAAAATATTCAATCGCTTAAATTTTATTAGCCAATAGCCCTTGCAGTTCGGCAAACAATAAACCTTCTGCCATTCGGAGGTGACGTAAAACTCGAGGCGCATCTCTTGCGTGAAGCTTGCTGAACTGTTCACAAACAACTGTATGCATGTAGGATGAGTTAAAATGATTTGAAATAACCGCCAGCCAAGACTTGCGGCGTTTGCTACAGCTGCCATGTAAATGAGCGAAAATGCGGTATTCGATCTGCGGTGGGAGAGAGACTCCATTGCCAAGTGCCGCCGATGAATTGATTGGGCATTAACAGTGTGGCTTTAAGTGCTGAACACATTGAAAACGATGGGCTACGGGCCACAGCTTCCAATTGGTTAACTTCATTATCTAAACGCTTTGTCGATGGCGACATGTTTTTTTTTGAACGCGGCAGCGACGTCATAAATTTGTATGAGTTTGACATAAAAGAAGAGGAAGAACCTTATGTGTCCCTGGGAAAATAGAAATAGAACTAATCTGGCCACAACCACAGTCGTCGACAATTAATTATCAACATAAGAATACGTGGAAAAATAATTTGACAGCTGTGTTCCGTAGCTCGTCGTTTTCATTGTGTTCAAGCTATTAGACATGGGAAATCAACCATACACTAAATCTTGCAAAAGACCCGCGAGAAAAGGGTCAAAACTCACCACCTAAGATCTGTCCGAGCCGTTTGCCATCAAATTGGGTTTCAGAAAGGATGACTTCCTTTCATGTGATTTCTTTAATCTGATGTTGGAGAAGATAATAAAGGCCGCATAACTGAACCGCTCAGCAACAATTTACTACAAGAGCTTGCAATTGCTGGCGAATAGCGAAAATGCTGGAATACTGAAATGTTGTAGTGTCAATGAAAAACAGCAAAGTAATTTTAGCTCGATCCCTGCTAAAGTCTAGAAAAAGAAGTCTGATGAGGAGATGTGGTGATCTCCGAAATAGCTGCTAATTATAACTTCTACCGCTTAAACTTTGTTGCTTTTTCCATTTTTTCCTAATAAACACAATCGCGGAACAAAGCTCAATAATAATATTAAAAATAAAAATGCAAATAAGCCACAATAACGTTGACAAATACTAAAAACATTGTTGTTACTTCTGCTGAAGATAAGAATGCATAGCTGCCGATTCCTAGCCGTGCCATTGTTTTCGATTTGTATTATAGCATTTGATGAGTGCGTCGCCTGATAGTGCAGTTTATAAATATATATGTATTTACATTAGGGTGGTCCAAAAATGCATGTGAAAAAGTAAAGTCGGAATTTTAATGCGAGATCCCCTAGGATTGTTCATTACCGAAAAAATAGTTCCCTACATCATCAAAAAATATTTAGGGGAGTGCGCAAAGCGCTCACAGTTTTCCATGTATTTTGTATGGGGGAAAAACCACTTTTCTTAGAAATGGTATCGAAGTCATGAAAATCACAATTTGTCGATCGAAAAACTCTGTTTCTCTTTGGGAGATTCCCGATAATAATTGGTTCTATAATAGTGACAAGAGGCGTCTTCACAACATTCTAAAGTATCAACTAAAATAAAGCTTAAAAAAAATAATCCAAGCAGCAAGATTTATAAATCAAAATGTCAATGTTGCCCATAAGCAGCATTGGTCCTCAAAGGGTTAATAAATAAAATAGTGAAAATCGGGATTTAATTGGTAGAAATATGAAAAATCGGATTGCCGTTTTTTTTTTTTTAATATTCAGTCGGAGAGTTTTCTCAAAATCCGTACTGTCCCGCTAAAATCGGTACGAATGGTCATCGTACCTATAAGTATCAGTTTTAACACTTTTACATATGTTGTTGTTGCAGATCACGTATCATTGCTGCACATATTGTAATGTAGTTTTTGTAATTTTATGATGCTGCTTTTATGCAGAGCAGAAAGCAGTCGGTTTCTTATCACTTCCCACATTTGTCGCCACAGTTCAATGTACAAAATCACTGCTTCCAGTCAGCTGCCAACACATATTTGTTGTTTTACTTTGCTGCCCGTGCGGTGAGCGTTTACTTCTTCAACTTAGACAGCGATAAGTGATTGACTACTCGTTGTCAATCTATTGAATTACATTGCAAATCTCGAATAAGCTGCATTGCTTTCCGCCAATTGTCTATATTTATTGGGTTTTTATTTCTGGAACCATGACGTTTTAAAAATAGCGCTGATAATGCAAAAGTAAATAAAATTATGTACATTAGGGCGGGTCAATTTAATTTGAATATGGAAATTTTCACTCTTGCGCCCTGGGTGGTGGTGGGAGTTTTAAGAAAATATAAGTGGAAATGGATTCCTCATACCAAAAAACCCACACACGATACTACAGCAAAATGCTAAGAAACCTATTTTTGCATTTTAGTAAACTCCAAATTGATTTTAGCCCCATGGTTTCTTCGGCAAATTTGCTTAGAATTACAACAGAGTCATTCTGTGCTATACGCGCACAGTCGAAAAAGTCTCCCATACAAATTGACTCGCCCTAATGTACATATATATGTAAGTATGTACAGTATATTTTGCTTAGCTGCACATCCTTCTTTGCACGAAAAACTTGTGCACGTAACCGAAAAAGGCACTTAAGCGAATTTTCTTTACTACTTCAATGAGAAAGGTATCCGAATCCCTATGAAACCAAATATTGGCGGAGCACTTACCATGTAGAAATTACTGCAAGCGAAATTTTTACCGAATGTTATCTAATTATCTATATAACTACATAAATTGATAGCCATTTTCGTTGTTCTGCGAGATGAGCAAAATAAATAAAAGGTTGTAAAATTAGGTAATTGTAAGGCCAGTGAAGGTAAACGTAATACTTTTATTCATAATTGATACTAGTCGCATAATTTTTAAGGCAGGTATCGCCAATGTGCAGGTATGTTGAATGCATCTATCGGAGCAGTTTCCTTATAAATGTTAAAAATAATGCTTTTGATGCGCATTTTGGGGTAGGTATCTTAAATGTGCACTTAAGCATAGCGGCAGCAAAGCAAAATATACTGTATATGTGTATATAAATGTGAAACGCAGAATAATGCTAAACAGAATGCAACCAAAATAGAACTAAATAATCGGGATTAGTAAAATAAATAAAAAGTTGCTTGTATAACTATAAGCAGGCATTTTAATTTGAATATATTTTTTAATTATTCTAGTTATACAGTTTTATAACTCATTCAATTTTATTATAATAAAGTGCAAGCTCGAAGTTGCTAAAAATCGAGTTGATTTTGGACATTTTTTTTTGTTGAACATGTTATCCATTTTCTTCTACATAAAAAGCTATTTGTATAGAAGAAAATGCGAGATACCGTCAGCAAAAAAAAAAAAATTATCAAAAATCAACAGGATTTTTTTCAACTTCCAGCTACATATGTCGAATTAATTATAATAGAAATAATTGAGCCATAAACTTCATACCTAAAAATTTCAAGGAATTGTAATTAAAAAACTTGGAATTTAAATGCTGCGCAGATATCTTTCTACAAAATAACATTTTTTACTTATCGACTCCTCAGAAAATTCCGCACCCATGTTTAGGTGATCAAAATTATTACAGTTGGTTCCTACACCAATTCACACGATCCAACTATATATGTATACGTAGAAATACTCCGATAGTGTATTCCCCATTTTCTATGACTTACTCAATCCATCTAGCGACGTAATGCAGGTCAGCGTCGACTGATAGACTTGCTGCACCTTCCAAAGTAGCCTCTCATCTTTATGCCGCTTAACGTGTAAGTACGTCTATTAGACGCTCAAGAGTTGTGAGTAGAAAAGATGTTAGGCTGAAAGGCCTTTTAAACTGGCAGGAATAGCATTCGTGTAGTCAACGCATTCCCATGATTCCTGTACAAGTTCTTGTCGTTAGGTTGTAATCAAACAGATAAACATCTACGGATGTTCCATCCTCGTGGCGAAAATTGTTTACAGATTGCAAGTCAACTTGTTACAAAATTGTTACAAATTACCGCGACTTGTTATGTACATTAGGGTGATCGAAAAAAAAGCTAATTCGAATTTTAATGCTCTTACCCCTTAGAATGGTTCTGTATCCAAACAAAAAGTATTTATAGGTCGCTTAAAGCGCTCAAAGTTTTCAATGTATTTTATATGGTTAAAAACAATTTCGTGGAAATGCAATAGAATTCTACAAAATCCATATTGTACAATCGGAAAACTATGTTTCTCTCTAGGAGACTCCCAATAATAATACCGAATTATTTTATTCTACCATTTTTTATTACTAGCAATTTTCTATGATTCTCACCAGGGTACGAAAATAAACTGTACAAAACAATTCCCATTTGCTCATCGATCATCATATCATTTGTGGTTTTGTACAGTTTTGTAAATAGTCAGAAACAAATTGTAAGATTCACTGTCATTTTCCCCAATGAAAAACGTTTGCTTTTCGTTTGTGACAATTGTACCATAGGGTACGTTTTATATGTATGCGAACGTTTCAATTACGTGAAAAATAATTTTTTCTGTAAATTTTCATATCCAATTCAATTAAAAAACATTTTTATTTTTTTATTCATTGCAGCCATTCGTTTTGTATTTGTTTATTGCATATATGTACATACATAAAAATATTTTCCCTGCACGATTCATTTCGTTTGTTGTTTCGTCTGTAACTACTAAACTACTGTAGTGTACTATCGCCTAAGTGAACTCAGCCGTTTTGTTTCGTATTGTACCGAACTGTTAAAGTAATAAACGAAACGAAATAGTAACGTACAATATAGTTTATTTTCGTACACTGATTCTCACCATTGTATGTTTTGGGGCTTTCGGGGACCTATAAAAATACAGGGTTGCTATTCAACAATGGTTTAATAAAAAATTGGGTGTTATTACTGGAAGTCTCCTGAAGAGTACCGGAATTGATTTTCAAGAATTGTATACCTTTTTTACGATAAATTAAAATTTTTTTTCAATTAATGGACAACTGTGAGCGGAATGTTTTTCGGTACAGAACAATCCTAAGGGGCGAAGGCAGTAAAATTTTACTTTTTTTGAACCAACCTAATGTACACACATATATTTACTTTGTGATTATGATATCTTATCATATCATATGCATACTTACATATGTATGTATGTATGTGCATACAATGTATACTTAGATACAAATATTATAAATGAAATCACATAGTTTTGGTTAGTCGATGCTAATCTTTTTGCTTTCATCATAATTTAATTGATAGTATTAGTAATTTGGCCTAGTTAAACTAATTATTCAGTAATTGTAAAAAAGTCGATGATATATTTGTGTTTGTATGCCAATACCTATAAGTATTCTGTTTACTGAGTAAAATATGCCCTTGAGGATTAAAAATACCTATGCTTAAAATACGGAGGCATGTTTCCCAAGAGAGAAGGACAGACTGTTAACGATAGAAATATACTTCGGATTATGACTCTGCTTTCATTAAATGTAATATAATCGTAAAAATTTTTTCAGCAAGTACGAATTCTGTAGTTGTCTAAAATCCATTCATCGGACACTCGTTTTTGCTAGCTGCATCAACTTTACTCGACCCGAGGTTTAAAAAAAATTCATTTCAAAGATCCGTTAGTATTGGCCTCAGTTATGAAGTCCTTGCGAACTTATATAATGTGCGGGTAACGAGTCGTCACTAGAATCAGCAGAAAATGAGTTCGATATTTGGGCCCCCATAAATCTCTTGTACACACACAAACGAAGGGAAGGGTCACCCACAAGATGAAATGAATTTTTATTTAAATTGCCAACTCCTACAACTAAAGCGCAATATCATCGACGCTTGGGAGAAAATTAAAACTGTTTCCCAAAAACTTTATGCACTTTAAAAAAAATACTGTCATTTGGTTGGTACTTACCTCATGGCCTGCTGACCGCCTTTTTTCATAAGCTGGTTCCGCAGCCACCGAGAAACGCAACCGCTTAACAGCAAACGGCTTATCAAAATATTGTCTTTGCAAACTTGGTTAAATAATAAATAATTAGCGCCGCTAAAAATACTCGCTTTATTTTAGGCTAATTAACAAGAGAATTAAAATTTTTTTATGGAAAAGTGTTTTTGTGAATACTCACCGTAAAAAAGTGCTTTTAAAAATTCAATGAATCGATTATTTCTTAATAATTGCAATTAATTAAAATATATTTTTTTTGGCTTGGGATTAATCATATGATTGATTATTCGATTACTAATTTTTTTTTGCCATTTTTAATTGTGTGTATGGTAAAAACACATCTTAAAGTACACACAAATACACATTTGTAACACAATTTATATAGTTTTTAGAAATGAATCGCTAATAAGTGCACATATTTGCAAATGTATTTAGTATGTATGTACAAGTATATACCCTGCAGCAAACCGAACTGGCTCTGAACTAGTGGCGAGCTAGCTCTAAAGGGGACGATACTGCTTCGCAATCTGGCCCAACTTAACTCTTTTAACTGTCTTATCAAAGATTACAGTGTTCAACAATGTGCTAATTATCTCCTTCTATTAACTTAACCGCCAAACGCCTTATGAACAGACTTTATGCCATACAAATTCTTAATATTATGGCGTTTACCGGCAGTTTGTGGCATTAGATGAATACCCCCATTGAATTTTATTTTCATTTTTTTTTGGGTAAATTCATTTTGATATATATATGTGAGTGGCACATTACGAATAGAAAAACGCACCTAGAACAGCCCCGCTCGGTATCCGTTTTGCTGTATGTAGTGCGACCCTAACTAGTTACAAAATGTATAGTTCGGAACTAGCGCTTTGCCAGAGTGTCACCAAATGCTGCTGTAGGGTATACATACATATGTGTACGAGGCGGCTGCTTAACACAGATACATTTACAATGTAACAGCTGTGTAGCAAAACAAAATATCGCCTGTCCGTTGTGCCGTTGTGCCGTTGTGCCGTTGGGCCGTTGGGCAGCAATCGCTTACGGACTGACGACGCAGTAGTTCTCTCTCTTATCGCTAACAATAGATTAGGGTAGCCAAGTGTTGAGAATAAATACGTAAATAAAATAAAAAGGGCAAACAGAGGGCAAGCAAATAAATTGTGATAAGCGTATGTATGAATGTTCTTACAAATTATATGAATAATTATCAAGGGCTCAGTGATAAGCAACAATGCTGATATTCAGTGAGATATAATAAGGTATGTACGTGTAACTTATACTCAGAAATTCGCGATGATAAGGGAACCATGTAAGTTTTTGTTTGGTGTATCTCCTGCACCCCTGAAAAGGTGCTTGAGGTTTGATGTCTTATTCGATGACATTCTCATTCTGATATTTTCTATTTATTTTCAATTTGGCTGTGATAATTTTTTGCTAACGTTGTCACGCTTTTTCTTCCATGCAAAGTATACTTGACATTGTTTTTTTTTCTGGAAGAAAAGGTGTGACACCGCCAGAAAAAAAATTATCAAAAATAAACGAGGTTTTCGAGCATCTTGAAACTTGGATTTTACTATAGTAAAATTTCATGTTCTACATAACCTCATATCAATATTTTTCCCAAAATTTTTTTTTAAGAAGTTTTAAATTTTATATGAAATATTTTCCTAACTTTTGTACAAATTTTGAAATAGGGACTTATCGTTGAGTGATTTTTATATTACATCAAATCGGATTAAAAATTGTTTACTATGTAGCATCCCGCTACAGACCCTAAAGATAGCCTCACCGTGGCAAGATGCGCTACCGTGCGGGAACTGTTTGTTTTCCTCTTCACTATTTTGACTACATCTGAGTGGAAGATCGACGTTATCGGCAGCCAGTTCGAAAACGCCCTATCTCAAAAAACTTTTCAAGAACGCCCTACTTCAGAATTTGATTTAAAACACCCTATTTCATAATTCGGTTAAAAAATGACTCATCTCAAATTAAAATGTGCTGAGATAGGGCATTTTTGAATCGAATTCTTCAATCAAATTTTGAGTTAGGGCGTTCTTCAAGCAAATTCTGAAATGGGGCGTTCTTTAAAAGTTTTCTGAGATAGGGCGTTTTCAAACCGGATCGGGGTCGATCTTCCACTCGGGTGGCGATATAATTTAGTACTCTTCATTACTCTTCACTAGGGGTTTTTTGCGCCAGCTTTTTTTGAATATCTTTAGACGGGTTTTTTGTAATCCTCAATTTTTAAATATCGAATAAACCGGTTTATTTTTATTTTTTGACAAACCGGTTTTTTCATTTCATTCAAATCTTGGCCTCTCAATAAAAGATTTGAGTTTTTCGAAACTTTCAACGCCTTTTCCAGCCAAATAGTTTTAAAATTATATTCTAGGTTATTTGGGGATGAGCAGTACATCATATTTGATGCCAATAAATAAATGTTTGGCGCTTAAACATTTTCTACGTAATTGGCCGAGCTTATCCTTCAATTCGTGTTCTTCTTGATGTGTCACAAATGGAGATCTCGACTTTTACCCCGGCTACGTCGGCAAGAAAACTACTCAAATCGGGAAAAAGTCAGAAAAATGCAACAAACCAAAATAAGACAAAACGCAAATTTTTCACGGATTTTTGTTTTTTTATTTTTGATCTAAAAAAAACTTTGTACTTAATTTGCTATCTTTACTGATAATAGTTTTATTTTAATTTTTGGTCATGACTTCATACCAACATAAGCATTTTCATTGTATGTAAACTATGTAAAATAAAAACGGTTTATCCGGTTTTTTTTTCTAAATTTCAAAATCGGGTACTCGTTTTTTTTTTTAAATTGCAATTTTTCGAATAACTTGAAACTCGGTTTTGGAAAAAGGCGAATAACCGAACACCCTACTGTCACCCACGAGAGCATATCTGGAATACTTTTTTGCATTCGTATAAGCATATTTTTGAGTTGTTATTGAGTTACATTTTACGAAATGTTTTCACAAATAATGCTCGATCGTTATCAGACAAAATACATGATTTGGAGCTCAAATTAAGGCTTTTTAATATTCTGGCAGAAAATAATGAATTTTGGAAATTTTGAATAAAAAGGCCTGCTTGTCTCTTTAAGAATACGATTTTTAAAAAGTTGGCGGTATCAAATGTATAGTAAGGTATATTTTTTTATTTTTCAAAGCTTTCGTATTCGTTTGCATAAATAAATATTTCCCTTGGCAATGAAAAATATAGGTTTCCGAAGAAAAGCTGAAGAAATGATGGGTAAATGCGGAATGAGTGACTTAAATTTACTTTAGAATTCGGCTCTGGCTTTTTTTTAACCTGTCGATCAGTGTTGTCAGTTCAAGTCATATTAAAAATTCTCAAACTGTTGGCAACTCTACCATACAAACTCTCAAACTCACAAGCAGTGCAGCGCTTTTTTTTACGTTGCCCTTCGGCCAGCGTTGCCGCTTTGATACAGTTGTATCATTTTTGAAACTTTTTTTTTTCTAAATATTAATATATGATACTTTGATACTTTTTTGTTCACAAATGCCACATTTTGATAAATACATTTAGCTGGCAGAAATTAATTTTTGAAAAGTATGAATAAGGTTACCAGTTTAAAGACAAACAATTTTTTCCTTGTTACTTAAAGTCTTCAAATTTTATATGTATTTATAAGGCCCGAAAATTCGTATTCTACCCATACATGGAAACGAAAAGTGAAAAATGAACCGGTTCGGGGAAAATGAAACTCGTGATAAGGCTGATTTACTTGAGCAACGTTTCTCCAAAATAAGGTTTGCGCAATTTTATTGTGTATTAATTTCCACAATATTGACTTGTACAAATCTATGCATTTAATTATACAATATTAATTATTATTTGTTTTTCAAAAAAAAGTTTTAAAAATATATAACAGTTGTGTTTGCTTTTGATACTTTTTCTGCTTGGCAACTGATACTTTTTTTTCCAAGCTTGCGGCAACGCTGCCCTCGACACGCTGCGCGCTGACAGCTGTTATCAGCGCTAAAGAGGATCTCGCGCACAAACAAAATTTTCAATCGCCAGCGTTCAGCGATTTGCAAACCGCGCGCTGCTAAGCATTTTAACACCGAAATCAGTTTATGCATGAATTTGAAACGCGCACGTGGTGGCATTGCGAGTCATTCGAACACTGCGCCTTACGTTTGCGTGATCGTTAAATAGCAACAAGCAAAAAAAAACAAAAAACAAAAATATATATATATAAATAAATAAAAGTTACAAGATTGAAAACTAAAAATTAAACGAGCAAAGAAAAGCTATAACGAATTTTCATTCGAATAGCGTGGAATTTTGCGAAATGTACGCATGAAAAGTAAACGAAATACAATAACTTCCAAAACATTTGTGTAGTAAAAGTGAAAAAGAAAATACGCATATTTGAACTGCATTCATTGAAGTGCTATTTTTGAACCACTTACAGCTCATGAAATGACTACTTGGCACCACGTGAAAAATTGATTTATGTCTTTTATTTATTTTTGTTAAAAATTGTTTTTAATTTCTTTCTCCTCTGCTATGTTTTTGAATACTTTTTTAAATTTTATTTTTGTAAATGTGCGCCACTTCTGCAACCAATTTTATTTTCAAGCTGCTTTCCTCTTTTCAACTTTGTATTTCTTATTTATGCCAAAGTGAACTACTTTCGACCGCCAACGCTTGCAGGCGCCAACACTAACGCCAAAAATAAATACTAGAAAATGCTTGCGGGTGTTCTACATAGATACTATGTATATAAATTGTTGCAACAACAATTTATGTACATATGTACATAACAAAAGTGCGCGATAGTTTCTTCAGCACTTCTAAATGTACGCTGATGGCTTTTATATTTTTTTCACAGTCTACAGTCTACAGACTGATAATTTTCATTGCAACTGTGGACGAAAAATAATAAAAATTAACAAAAGACATAAAGTTGAAGTGAAAATAATTAAAAGTATATAATTTTATGCCAAAAATACTAAAAATTAAGAATATTAAATTTATTTGCGGCAATGAGTAAATCAATTTTTAGAAATAAAAAGGAATACAAAAATTTAATAATGCGCCATCGCGAGAGCTAAAAGACTTACATACATACATATGTATTCGCATAAAGCACATACAAAAAAATTTGTATGTACATACATTAGACTGTGTCAAATAAAACTACAATTTTTTTCTTTCGGTGCCAAATGAAAATTTCCATGTCGGTCACAATTAAAAAAAAAAAAAAAACAAATGTGCCCAAATTTCAGTTTTATTTGTGCATTTTTCAGTTAGCGCGCGAAAAATATTAATTTTCAATTAAAAAAAAAATTTAGCTGCTTTTTATAAACAATTAAATATAAAAAAATTAAAAACCCAAATCTTGTAAACCAGTCAATTCTAGTAATAAGGTGCAAGTTTGAAGTAGTTAGGACTTATCGTTGATTTTTGACAATTTTTTTTGTAAATTTTTTTTTTATTGATTTTTTTTTTACCATGCTAACTGAAAAACAAAGATAGAGGGCTGACATTTTGCACAATTTTTTTTTGTGATCGCCCACACAAGTCGCATAGATATGGGATAGAACAAAAAAAAATTTATTTGACACTGTCTTATGTACATACATACATACATACAGATGTACACAAAAATGCAATAGCAACAAGTGAATCGAATAGCAGACATTTTATTCCACTCAAATTCTAAAGCAAGTGTCGAAGCGCAAACAAAAAAAAAAAAAACAAATAACAAACAAGGTCTTGCGAATTTCTTGTGCCGGTGTGTTGTTGCTTATATCGTAAATTTATTTATTTGTTTTATTAATTTATTGTGACGTCGAACTAATTTCGTTGTTATTGTGCTATTTCGCCGGCTGTTATGTGAAATAACTACGCTAGCTATTGGCTCACACGCGCAGTCGCTATAAATGTAAGTAGAAAATTGCAAAAGTGTCATAATACGAAAGATCAAAAACTCGAGAATTAAATGTAAAATTTACGGTTTACAGCTCCAAGTTAGAGGCATTTTCTTCTATTAGGCTATTGTTAATCGAAACAGCCATGCAAATTTTAAACAACATCGAAGAAGAACTGGCGGTGATTTCTGTATACTTAACTTGTTTTTATTTTTATTTATTTTTGGCTAATGACACTCTTGCAGCAAAGATATGAGCATACAAAAATACAAGCAAACATAGCTCCCACTACAAAAAAAAAAAATTATAAAAGCTGACTACGCTACTAAATACAACGTCCGTTCAAAATCAGACAATCAATGTCACTCATACGCCTATTAGCACCCACTAAACTGGCCATTTCTGTGCATCAGTAAAATCACACGTGCATAGTAGAGGTGTCGTTTTTAAATCGATTAAATCGAAGATCGATTAATCGAGCCCTTCCGATTAGATTTTTTAGTTCCGATTCGATTCAAAAAATTCAAGAATCGACATTCGATTTTCTCTCAATTGATGCATATTGATCTTCGGTTTATCTCAGAAAATCTATAAAATTTTGAAGAAATTTGAATTGTAGCTGGCATAATAAAAATAAAGTAAGGTAGAACCGCTGAGAGTCACTTTTGAAATTCTTGACGTTTCCAAACAATTTAATTTTTAAATTTACTCACAAACTCACACACACATTTTCATTTTCAATCTCAAGCAACACCAATTTCGAACAATTTCAATTTTTTATTTTCACTTTTATATGATTTTAAAATGTTGGCAAACTTCAAAAAAAAACCATGGCCGGCAAATTGAGAGAACGGTTCTACCTTGCTATGTTTTTATCATGGTAGCTGGTACAAAAAAAAAATATATAATTAGAGAAAACAAAAGAAAAAAACTAAAAAGCGTCCGTATTGAAAAAACATTTAAATATATACGCAAGCTCTAGTGCTGGAAAAAAAAATCGATGTTTGAAACTATCGCCGTTTCGATGTTTTGCCAATAAAACATGGATAGTATCGATAATATCGTGTTTTCTTGGGAATTATAAAGTTGAAAGTTGAAATCCTGATTAATTAAACAAACATAATTAAAAAAACAATTACATTTATTATTTTAAAATTATCCGTTAGTTAATTTAAAATTTAATCGGACTTATATTTAAGGTCACATTAAATATTGCAAGTTACTAATTAATTAAATGAAAAATAAAAATAATATAAAAATATTCATAAAGCAACAACGCGATTAATATGTGTTTTAATTAATGTCTTATTAAATAAATTAAATATTTGCTCTTTAAGGCAATAATCTAGGGTACACTTCAGATTTTTAGTCTAAATTTTCCCAATTAGATATCGAATGGCATTGACAAAATCATTTTTATGAGTAATAACTTTCCGAAACACTTATTGGTACGCTTTTGCGTCAAAACTCAGCTAAACTGTTAAAGATTATGAATTTATTACGCTTTAATTTTTATGTTTCTTGCCTGTCCCAAATCAGCAACGGATAAACTTTCTAATAATGGCAAATCTTCTAAAAACATCGATAGTAAAAAATATCGATGTTTAAAAAAAAATATTAAAACATCGATACTATCGATAGTGCTCTGATATTTTTGTAGCTCTAGTAAGATTAAAAAAAAAAAATAGTGGTTAGTTTCGAAGTTAAACATAAAGTCTTTTCGCTTGTGATAAAAAAAAAAATTAAGCATTTCCTTGAGTAGGGTTAATGACAAATTTCCACTAAGCATTAAACTACAAAAATTTTAATGGCAATGTTGGGTATCACGTTCAAAAAAAATAGCCATTAGTGCGATTCATGAAACATCGCAAAGTGGCAATTTTGGTGAAATGGCAACTTTGCGAACAAAATTGTATGAACGACCTATCGCCACTCCGGATTGCAAATGTAAATTTTTTTTCAAAATACTGCACATAAGTGAAAAAGAACCATTTTTGCCATTACATCCATTGGCATTTATTTTTTGTTATTTTGTTTTTTTTTTTTTCTCAAAGTATTTACGAATTGAAAGCTACTTGATAGCTTTTGAATAAATCTGTATATTGAAACTGTTATGCTTTAAAAATTTCAGTATTAGTTTGGTCAGATCGCCGTGTTTTGTTTCTTTGTAAAAATTAAGTAAAATACGTTATTTGACCAAATATATGAATCGATCTTGGAAGATCGTTTTTTTTTGCCGATTTCTTCAAGCATCGATTATTTTTAATTCGATTCGAATCGATTAAAAAATCGGGTTTTTCTTATTTCGATCTGGCATCTCTAATGCATGGTAAAAGTGGCGCTTAAACTCTTTATTTTAATTTTATATTTCGAAATTTTTCACTTATATCTAACCCCTCAGCCCCTTCAATCCATATACGGTTCGTACTTGGTGTTAGTCTCACAATTTTGGCGCGTTCAACTCAGACGATTGCTAATTGATTTATATTAATTCTTTATTTTTGTTTGTCAACAAATGAATTTGACGCTTTTTATTATTAGCCCGCACATACTCACTTATGCCGATTTCGTTTCTACCGAAAAATGCAACCTTCTCTTTGCTGGCTATGCACAAAAATTAAGGAGAGGGCATTGAGAAGGCAACATTTTTTGTAGAAACGAAATCGCCATTAGTTACCATTTTTATCAACAACATTTTCCGACGCCAAATATTTATACTTAAGTACTAAACTTTTCATATGTACATACATACATTCATTACATATTATAATACTCGTATGAACTGGATAAATGTGACCAGAAGATAAAGATGTGTGAGAAATGTGCATTAATAAGTACATATAATTACTAGCTGAAACAAAAAAATTATAAAATACTTAAGTGTTGTCAGATATATGTAAAAATTATAACATCTCTTTGGAAAACTATCAATTAGGTTAAATACACACATAAAGTTATGAGTTTCCAATACGTTCGCACACATGTGCTCTATAGCATTTATGGCTTTCCTGAACAGTGTACTATATAGAGTTACTATTTAGATGTCTGCACTGAAGGAATTGTCAGCCTTCTAACTACTTCCAGACTGGTTCCGCAATGCAAGTCTCCACTAAATTGTGTTGAAAAACATAGCGAGCTTGTTTTTCTCTGGGTGCCAGGTCATTCGGGAGTTATTGGCAATGAAATATCTGACCATTGGGTAGAAAGGGTTTCCTTTGTCCGCAATAAGTTAAATCGTCAGTACCTTAAATTAATATTTTGCTCAACAATCACTGGGTCTCTCCTAGTGGCTGCAGGTGGGCAAAATACATATTGCCCTAAGTTTCAGAGTATAAGACGTTTCGTCGTGGAGGCTGAATATTCTTCCCGCCTTTGGCAATTTTCCCTGCGCTACGACCCTGTTTATACGCGTGCATACGTTGTGCAATTTCGACGCCCCATTTAAACGAGAACTACCGTTTGCAAGCATTTCGCTTACAGCACTCAGAACGTCAAAATTTTCGGCACCGCCCGCACAGTAGCATTGAAAACGTACTCAGCTGTCAATGAACTTTGTAAATCAATTCAAATGCATTTAACAGATTCACACGGTGTAACATATTTTGCATGTATGTATTAGGCGCTCGGTAAGATATTTGCTTGCGTTTGCAATTGAATTTTGCAGCAAAAATATAAGGGGTATTCTCTGAGTCTTGCAAAGCCCTTGCACGGTGCACGGATTGCACGGTTTGCAAAGCTGTCCCATACGAAAACCGGTTTTAACCGTGCAATCCGTGCAATCTGTGCACCATGCAAGGGCTTTGCAAGACTCAGAGAATACCCCTATAGTAAACTAGCTAACCCAGTGCTCATCGCTACACCCTGCACAATTTGAGGATGCACTTCTAGTTAATGAATGGAAAATAGATGTACATATGAATATTCGAAAATTATTATAATGATCGTTCTTTTTGCTCATCTGCAGTCAAAGTAATAATTCGTTGAATTCTTGTTCTTCTCAACGAGTTCAACAAAGCACGCCAGTCGTTTCTCTTCTGTGCCAACTGAGGGCCGGCCACCTGGGATGTTGCCAATGTCCAAGCTTTAGCGACGACAATTTTTAAAGAGTCATATCCTTGGACCCCCAAGTCGCAATAAATTGAAATTTGGTATGCGGACATTTCTCATACTGATGATTTAATTAAGATGAATATGAATGAGCTTGGGAAAGTAGGCGTGGCGCCGCATACGGGCGTGAGATTTTTTATGAGTCATATATTTTACTCACAAGTAACATAGGGTTGAATTAGGCACGAAGACGTTCTTATGGATGGTGCTTAGAATAAGAACAACAATAATAAGTTTAAGAAAGTAGGTAAGGAACTGCCGATAAGTGTGAAATTTAATTGAACTTAGTAGGTTTTGTTAGAACACAATGAACATTTAGCTATGGTCAAAGATTTAGCACCAATTGCAACTCAGTTTATTTATTTATATTTAATAATTTTATTTAATATATAAATTATTCAATCTGTAACGGGAACCAGATACAGTGAGTGTTAGTCAAAATTGTACAGTAAATTGTTTTCCATATTTTCAACACATTTTGTTTTATTTAAGTTTTATTAATTTTTAATAAAAAATGTAGTTCACACTACAACAAAATCCATAAAACTCAAAGTTTTTAACTTTGCAACAACTAAAAAAAAACATCGTCGTCAAATCCACATAAAATTTTCACAATTTTTATTTAGAATATTGTTTTTTGGTGTGCAATTTTATAGCGTCTTCAATTTTAGTATAAAAGTGTAAGCTTGAAGTCACAACAAAATACGGTTGATTTTTGAGATTTCTTTTTGTCGAGGGTGTTGGGCATTTTCTTTAATTTAAAAATAGATGTTTCATGCGTTATATGGAAGAAAATGCGCAACTCCGTCAGCAACTTGTACGTTAATGTACTAAAATTGAATGGGCTATAAACTCCATACCAAATAAAAAGTGTGAAATTTTGATGAAAATTTTTAAATTTTTTTGTTTTTACAAAGTAGAAACTTGAAATTGAAATAAAACAAAATATTTTTAAAATATGATATATAATTACTGCACGATTTTGACTGACACTCATTGTGCATAAAGAAGTTTAAAGGCTTGAGAAATTTCACCAAAATTAATTACACAAACTTCAAAATATGTTCATAAAAATTTCAAAATTTTTGATCCGAATTTATTAGTGCAATAAAGTGTAAGTTTCAAATAGCAAAAATTACCGTTGAATTTTTTTTTTGTCGAGGGTGTTGCGCATTTCACCCATATAATTCAAGAACAAAATCTAAACCCTTTTGAAGCTTTCTGTAATAGGTCCCTCTCGTCATGCTATAAATTGAAAAATGCAATTACCTGATGCCCTCCTATTTACTAAAAACTGGGAAAACAGCTGGCCTTTGGTAAAGCAATGCAATGTAACAACACAACTATTACGGAATGGGAATTACTTCACACGTGTAATATGGTGCAGTTTTATTAAGTTTACTAAGTTTATTTGCCAAAGCGATACCGATAATAAGTAATGCCTAGGCCTTTATTTACCATTTTGAAATGCGATGTTGCCAATTGTTTTTCTCATCTAAAGATTTACACAACTTGTTGCTAGAGTCAATATACATATGTATGTATGTGCATATGCATGTATGTAAAAACGAGAATATATAGCGCAATAATATTTTCGGCGGCCACTGTGGTGTAGTGGCAAGCAGTGCGCACTTCCACTCCGCAGCGCCTGGGTTCAAGCCCTGGTCAAAACAACATCGCAAAAAATATTTAGAAAATATGTTTTTTCTTAACAGCGGTCGTCTCTCGGTAGGCAATGGCAAACCTCCGAGTGTATTTCTGCCATGAAAGCCGTTCGGAGTCGGCGTAAAACTCCCCTTTGTGTGACAACATCAAGGCGCACGCCACAAATCGGAGGAGAAGCTCGGCCAAACACTAACATATGTGTAAGCGCTAATCTATTATTATTATTATTAATATTTTCAATACATATGTATGTATGTGTGTAAATACTTTTGCTTGTATGTTGTCTTGCACTGCTGGCCAGCTATTGACAATCTTCTTTAACTTTGTTTATGTACTTACATATGCATCATCATATATATCTAGTATATAGAAAGATAGAACAAACACTTATGTTTTAATCTAAATCTGCTTGCGTGCATGAGAGATTACTTCAACGGAAGTTCCAATATAAAATCCTTAATCACTGTTATAATTTGCTATTCGCCACTTTGCGGCATTGCTTTGTTATTTAAGAATGAAATTAAAATGCAAAATTAAAATAAATGAGAAACAAACAGAAATGCCAAATAAATTGGCATGAGAAAGATTTAATTAAAAGTAATAAAATACGAGTACGAGTATAACATACAAAATTCGTAGCCGTGCACACTGGGACCAAATATATTATTTTTAATCAATTTTTTGTGTGCTTTGTTGTTGTTTTTATTTCCAAAATCCGTCCAGCCGCACTTTTTTCCCCTAAAACCAAGGTGAATATATCTATCTTTGTGTATAACTAGAACCTTCTCACAATGCAAACTTTAACTTTCTTTATGGGTTTAAAAAATTATTAAAATTTTTTATACCCGAGCGCACTTGTGCACAAGGGTATTATAACTTTGTTCACATAACGGTTGTTTGTAACAGGCAAAACGAATCGAGATAGATATAGACAAATGTATACATAAGTGATCAGAATGAAAAGAGAAATCGAAAAAGCGGTGACTGTCTGTCCGTCCGTCCGTCCGTCCGTCTGTGCACACGATAACTCGAGTAAAAATTGAGATATCTTAACGAAACTTGCTACGTGCCCTTCTTTCTGGCGTAGGACGGATGGTATTGAAAATGGGCAAAATCGGACAATAACCACGCCTACCTCCCGTATAACGGCAATTTTCAGAAATACGAAATCTTCGATAAATCAGTAATTATTGAAGCTAATTTATTCAAAATTGATGCTTGCAACAATTCTTTACCAAGAAATACGTTTAGGATAAAATTTTGAAAAATGTGCGTGGCATCGCCCACTTATGATCACATATATGTATCTCGGTAACCGTTCTACCAATTTGTACCAAACTCGGTGTGGTTATCGTGCTTGCCACACAGAAGCAAAACGTTGAAAATTATTGAGATCGAACTAAAATTACGGCCGCTTTTCATATAACAGTAAATTTCCGAAATGAAACTTCAATATTTCGAAATTTAAGGACGCTAATTTACTTAAAATTGATACACCATGTAGCGGTAGCTTTCGGAAAGGCGAAAAACATATATTTAATACTTGCGCCGGGTATTTAATGTTCGGCTCCGCCCGAACTTAGACTTTCTTACTTGTTACCATTGTTTTAAAACAAAAAATGTTAAGCTTAAGATTTTACGACACTTAAAACATCTTATGAATACCCTAAATATCTATGTAGATCTTTGCCTCCCGCCATTTCCTCCTCACCCCACTCTATTTTAGACCCGCACCTATTTCTTTTAATGCTAAAAGTGGGGTTAAGGACTTTCGCGTAGATAAAGATACTGAATTCTTTGAGATTTAACAGTGCATCTAGAGTAGCAGGTTTTGCCGAGAAAGCTCTGGTACAGTACGCGACTACTGTCCTTTAAAGTTTGGTAAGCAAATTTCGTATGCTTTTGATTTAGAGTTCGACCGCACCACAGATGCATAGCTGATAATGGATCTTATCATAGATGTTTAAATTTACAGTATTCCTCATTTCACTTCTGACCTCCTTCCGCCTGAATCCTAATGGCGTGAGTATTTAGTAAATCCTTTTCAGGAGCACAGAGTCTTTTTCCTAGAGCAAAGTTCCACCAGCTATCGAGGGTAGTATTGTCAAAAGCAATGCCTACAAAAATGCCCAAGGTGAATTTTTCTTAGTAGTGGCATTGCTGATTCTCGCAACTAGAATTTGCAAAGCCGTTCACAAGATTTCTCCATCTGATAGGCATATTGTTGAAAAGATAGGGGATGTGCTGAAAGCGCAAAAAAATCAATTTCGATTTATATGAACATTTGCAAAAAGGAATATCTTTCCCCTTGAAAGCAAACATTTTCCATTTTTCCCAAATTGTAATCTTAAATTTAACAATGAGATATAGATCTATATATATATCTATATTAAAACTAAATTTTTGGCATATGCTTCTATTTAGACAAATGTTTTGCAACTTTGTAAAATGAAATTAACTCTTTTCGGTGCTATAATTTGTTTTCTTTTTTATTATATTTAAAATCATGACGTTGCACACGAGCGGAGGGAGCTGCGGGCAAAAGCCGGTATTTTTATAATTATTTAAAGAAAACTTTTTTTTTAACCTTTTGCAACATTTAAAAACTAAATATCGATTTTACTCCGAAAAATACACTCAAACTCGGATCGGACACAAAAACAAAAATTTGAATTAATTAACTTACTAAATGCTTTTTTTGTTCCACATCTGCGATTTTTAAATTGTTGCGCGCGTGCTCAAGTCTAACGAAAATATGATTTTATAAGTTCACACATATGTATGTATGCACGTACACTGGTGGCCCGATAATTAGAACGACTTTCTTTTTCAAGTTTTGACCATATATTTGTACTTATTATTTTTAACATATTTTTTTTACGAAAACATAGTGCATGCTACAATGAAAATCATGTAATTCAAAGCTTTAAACTTTGTATAAGGTTTATAATAATTTGACGAAGTTCGAAAAATAAACATAAAAATTTCAAACTTTTTTTTTGAATTTCTATAAATATGCAGGTATGCAGTTTTGTAGCCCATTCAATTTTAGTACAATATTGTGCAAGTTTGAATTAGCTAAAAAATCTCGTTAATTTTTCAGATTTCATTTTGTTGCTCATTTTCTCCAATACAAAATAACTTTTTATAGAAGAAATCGCTTAACTTAGTCAGCCAAAAAAATTCTCAAAAATTAACGAGATTTTTGAGCTAAATCAAACTTGAACAATATTATACTAAAATTGAATGGACTACAAAACTGCATACCCAAATTATTTCTAGCAATTCCAAAAAAAGTTTCAAATTTCGATGTCCATTTTTCGAACTTCGTCGAATTATTATAGACCTTATACAAAGTTTAAAGCTTTAAATTAGATGATTTTTGTTGCAGCATGCACTATATTTTCCTAAAAAAATATGTTAAACATAATAAGTGCAAATACATGGTCAAAACTTGAACAAGAAAATCGTTTCTAATTATCGGGCCACTAGTGTATTTACAAAAGTACACAGATATGTACATATCTTTGTACATATATACATATACAATTAAATCTGTGCATATAAGGCGTATGAGCATTTAACTATCAAAATTTATTAGCGCCGCCGAACTGTTCCGTTGTCAAAATTTGCCGGAGATTTGCACACAAGTTATTGACTTTAATTGATTTAAAGCAGAGCGGTGAGATTTGAAAAAAAGCGTGCATATGTACATACAGACATACATAAGTAAGTATTTGTATGCACATTCCGAATATGTTTGAAGGTATATTGAGGTGGTCAAAAAATACATGCGGGTTAAAATTGTTTAAAATGTTAAGGTCTCACCCCTAGGATTTTTCTAAATGGAATAAAAAATACCCAAATTTTTTTTGTAAAAAAAAGAAGATATTTAGAACTGCCTCAAAGACCAAGCATTTTTCCATGTATTTTATATTGGGAAAAACGCTTTTTTTTTGGTCCCCCAGAAACCCCAAAAAAGGCAATGGGGTACCATAAAACAATTGGGTATTATTATTGGCAGTCTCCTGAAGAGAAACAGACTTTTCACGATCGTAAAATATTGATTTTCAAGAATTGTATATTTACCATTTGTACGAAGAAGTTTATTTTTATTTTTATTTTATTTTATTTTTTTTCAGTCAATGAATACAAAGTTTCTTACTAACTACGCTTTAAATACAATTTCTATTTAAATTACTAACTAATTCTTCGCAGAATTTCTGGACAATCGACGATATCAGTTACACAAAACAAACAAACACACTAAAAATCAAATACGTGGAAAACTTCACGGGCTTTGAGGAAGTTCTAAATATCTTTTGTTTTTTAATCAAAATAATGCGGGTACTTTTTATTCAATTTAGAAAAATAATAGGGGGCGAGAGCTTAACATTATAAACTTTTTTTTGGACCACCCTAATGTGTATATATATATGTAGAACAATTTCTTCGAATAATCATGAAATATGCACATATAAAGACATTTATACAAATCGCACACGATCTTCAAAAGTGACACAACTCAAAATTTGGCAGTTTTGAAATTATGCACAGAGCTTTTATTCAGCGTTTAGCAAAAGCTGCAGCAAATTTTTGTTATAATTTGTAGAAAAAAATTTAAGGTAAAATCTTCCTTGCCCATATGATTAGCATGTGCTAAGAAATAGTTTTTCGTATTTTCTGACGAACGAGTAATATTGAGTTGTGTCACTTTTGAAGATCGTGTGCGATATGATCTTAAAAGGTTATTAATTAAATAAATTTCACAAATTTTTAGGCAAATCATATTTTTTATTAACCTTGTTTATTCATGTTTAATTAGCTTATTTGGCCATAACTTTTAATATAAAAATGCATTCATTCATCAGCAAAGTTCCGGAATCGATTTAACAGCATTATTCGACATTTTTGCAGTTATGATGTTTAGAAATCATTTAATATATTAATGAAACTTAGCAAATATAAGTTTAAAAATTCGAGCAAAAAACACATTACAAAGGGGTTTTCTTCGGTAAAAAGAGGCGATCTTAAATTATTAATAGGTACGAAACCTTAAATCAGTGTCCCCACCTAATGAGTTTTAACTCCAAATATGTGAAACACTTGACACTTGACGAGTTAAATAAGCATTTTTTGGCTAATGTTATGGCTAGAAAATAATTCAAAAACGGTGAATACAAACTTGGCAATCAATTTGAATTTCGGGTAAGTAACAACCAGTGTTGTCATTTTAGCTATTTTCCGGCCATATTTAGTTTTTTTTTAATTTGGGTTTCGTCGGAAAAAATCATCTTTGGCCTCTAGTTTTTTTAGCTTTTTCTTATTCCACTTCGGCGAGCTTTCATTTGAAAAATATGCCCTCCTAATATGTACATATACAGAACAAAGTTGCTCAGGATTGCAATAAAGAACACTTTGTTTGTATTAATTTTCTTTCGTCACAAAACTCAACAACAGGTTTCTGAAGCTTCGACTTTATCCAATAGTTATCTGCGTAGACTGCGGGTAGACTGTTCTTTTCAGCTCTTACGCCACTCTCATACCCTTTAGGAATACCGTTGAATTTCTACACGGAATTGTCAATGGATGGTTCCTTCATGCAGGACGCCGTTCATCAAACTTAAATTTACAGGCCATATTGTTTTCGTACACGTTTTATTATTTATTAGCTTTCGTATTCGTCTTCGTGTTTGCCGTCGCATTCGTCTTCGAATTCATCTCCGTAATCATGTTCCGAGTTAGTCTCCGTAATATTCTTCATATTTGTGTTAGTGTTCGCCTTTAATGATAATAACAATAATAATATTTTGGCGGTTATATACTTTTGCTAAGTATTTTACCGAGCTTCTCCACCACCCAATGGTGTTCGCCTTGATGTTGTTACAGAATGGAGGGACCTACTGTTTTAAACCGTCTGTGAGGAACAAATAGATTTTATGAGAAACTTTTTAATGGCAAAAATACACTCGGAGGTTTGCTATTGCCAGGTTTGTGATCCCCGTTTTTCTAATTTAGATGGAACCTGAACCAGGGATCGCTACCAGGTTCTACGGAGTACCTAATAGTGCACAGCTCTAACCACTCAGCCATAGCGGCCGCGTTTAGTTGGTCTTTATATTCGTTTTCGTATTTGTCTTCGTAATCCTTTTCATCTTCATACTGGTGTTAATCGTTGTTTTCGTATTCGTGATCGTATTTATCTTCGAAGCAAAACAATTCACAAACAAGTAAGAAAGTCTAAGTTCGGGCGGAGCCGAACATTAAATACCCGGCGCAAGTATTAAATATATGTTTTCCACCTTTCCGAAAGCTACCGCTACATGATAAGCCGGGGTGTATACATTTTAAGTAAATTAGCGTCCTTAAATTTCGAAATATTGAAATTTGAAGCATATCTGAAATTTACCGTTGTATGAAAAGCGGCCTCAATTTTCCCCCGATTTCAACAACTTTCAACGGTTTGCTTTTATGTGGCAAGCACAATAACCATACCGAGCTTGGTACAAATTGCTAGAACGGTTAGCGAGATACATATATGTGATCACAAGTGGGCGGTGCTACGCCCATTTTCCAAAATTTGGTCATAAACGTATTTCTTGGTAAAGAATTGTTGCAATCATCAATTTTGAATAAATTGGCTTCAATATTTACTGATTTATCGAAGATTTTGTATTTCTCGAAATTACCGTTATATGGGATGTGGGCGTGGTTATTGTCCGATTTTAGCCAATTCGGCCAATTGGTATACTGTACCAGGACCAACAACTGTGCCAAGTTTGGAAGAAATTGGTGTAGCGGTTACCAAGATATACACATGTAACATTAAGTGGGCGTGGCTACGCCCATTTGCCAAAATTTTGTAATATTCTTATTTTTCGTCTAAAACTCATTGCAAATATCAATTTTGAGTGAATTATCTTCAGTAGTTACTAAAATATCGCAGTTTTCGTTTTTCTGAAAATTACCGTTATATGGGAGGTAGGCGTGGTTATTGTCCGATTTTTAAAATCTTTAGCCATTTAGTATACTGTACTAAGGCCAACAACTGTGCCGAGTTTGGAAGAAATTGGTGCAGCGGTTACCAAGATATACACATGTAACCATAAGTGGGCGTGGCTACGCCCATTTTCCAAAAATTTATAATATTCATGTTTTCCGTCTGAAACTCATTGTAAGTATCAATTTTGAGTGAATTATCTTCAGTAGTTACTAAAATATCGCAGTTTTCGTATTTCTTAAAATTACCGTTATATGGAAGGTAGGCGTGGTTATTATCTGATTTCGCCCATTTTCAATACCATCCGTCCCACGCCCAAAAGAAGTTCACGTACCAAGTTTCGTTAAGATATCTCAATTTTTACTCGAGTTATCGTGTGCACAGACGGACGGACGGACGGACGGACGGACGGCCGGACAGACAGTCACCGCTTAATCGATTTCTCTTTTCATTCTGATCATTTATGTATACATTTGTCTATATCTATCTCGATTCGTTTTGCCTGTTACAAACAACCGTTATGTGAACAAAGTTATAATACCCTTGTGCACAAGTGCGCTCGGGTATAAAAAAAAAAACTTATTTTGAAACCATAGAAACTCTCGTCGTCTATAGAAAAGTACCTTTAGAATTTTGCTCTTGGTTTCGAAATCAGTCCAGTAGCATCGCCAAGCGAACGGTGGCAAAATTTTTGTTAGCGCATTAATATAAAGATATTTATCGCATACAGGAACCGTGCTTACCACTTTTGGCTACCGGGACATGGAAAACGAAAGAGTAGACATTTATATTCGGCAGGGATTCATAGACCCAGGACCCTTCATCGGTCTGCCCTGGAACGTAGTAAATAGGGTAAATCTTTCGTTATGAAAATATCAATAGAGGAACCGAAAGAATGTTTCACCTTTGGTACTACATAGGCATGATGCAAGAATTTTTTCCTACAGGTTTTCTTACTGTTTGCTCTGCCCACTACCGGTTCCAGCACGTCTGCTACTGTTCTTTCTACGTGGAACAGAGGTTTTTTTGCATTACATACTACATTATCCTTGATCGCGGTAACTAGGCAAACTGCTCTGCCCTTTAATTATTTTATTTTTAATTTAATCTAATTAAAACAATCTAAAATATACAAATAGGCATTAAGAGTAAAGACATTTTCAAAGTCAGCGCCTCATTTATTTAATTTACACGGGAAAGGTATATCAGCGCACCATAAATTCTATTTTTTTTTGCATTCTATAAATGTATTCGGTGGGCGTCATATACCACCGGACAGGTCATAAATTTAATTGTTTGTTTTCGCGTAATCGAGTCGTCAATCGAAAGGTTATTAAGATTAAAACAAGGTAGCAACATTTGCCATATAAATTTAGGGTATGTTCTAAAATTGTGGATACTACATACATATATTTGATTTTGATATGAGTATCTTAAGGTTACAATAATGTACAAGTCCAAGCTAATATTTGCACTGAAGCATATCGAAAATTTAGAAAATTTGAGCTTATTTTATCGGTTTGGTACAATTTTAATAGCAAATTCTGCAATATTTGAGAAACCCTGCCTCGGGTAACTAGTAAACAACTTCCACAATCAATCGTTTAGCTATCGTTACTTAAGTTTTATGACTTCAGTTTTTTTTTATGATTCTTCGATTATTCCAAGAAAATAATACCACTGAGAGATAATATGCGAATGCCAGACATACACCAGTTTTGGCAGCTGTAGTTTGCATTAAACGGTCGTAGGTTTCACAAGAGTTATTCGAGCAAAAAAGTGCACAGCAAATAAAAAGTGTCAGAGTCGACCCAAATTAAAATACAATTGAAAGTAAGTAAGTAAGTAAGTAAGTAAGATTGAAGTGTATGATTTAATTAACATTATTTATGTAAATACTAATTTATACTAATTGAACTATTTCAGTACATACATATGTACATGTACATACATGACAGACAAGAGTCATGTGTTTGACAAGCCATTGAAATTAAATGACGTTTGAGTGAAATTAAAGATTACAAAATTTTACACGTGTTTGAGCTGCTTTGAAGAAATCAAACGAAAAATAATAACTATGTACCAATGAATTTTTCTTGCTATTACAAATTTCGCGTGCTTACTAGTTCTAAACACTTATATAAGGCTCAGTAATTTTTTAACCAATTTTAATTTTAAATACTAGTTTATATTAGTTATGTTCATGTTTATGTTTTTGAACAAGCGCTCAAGCGTTCTCACTGGTGTGTTTAGGAAATTCGCAGTTTTATTTGACATTTGTTTCTCTAGTTTTTCTTGTTCAAATTTTCATGAATTACTCGATCAGAGCTACTAGCTCGACCAGCAGCCGGATTTCATATTTCGCTATCGCCAAAACTCCATCGCAAAAAAATGCTTAATGAATTTTAGGAAATTTCTATCTCAAAATAGCAAGGGCATATGTGTACATTAGGGTGGTCCAAAATCAATGAAGTCGGAATTGTAATGCTCTCACCCCCTAGGATTGTTCTATACTGAAAAAAGAATACCCCGTTTTTTTTATTTTGAAATTAAAAAATAGTTAGAAGTTTCATTCCATATAAGAGATACATAGTACCTTTGCGAATTCTCCACGCATTAGTCGAAT
>NW_023458556.1:21890111-21893199 GCF_013731165.1 Rhagoletis pomonella
ATTCGACTAATGCGTGGAGAATTCGCAAAGGTACTATGTATCTCTTACATGGAATGAAACCACTAACTATTTTTTAATTTCAAAATAAAAAAACAGGGGTATTATTTTTTTCAGTATAGAAAAATCCTAGGGGGTGAGAGCACTACAATTCCGACTTTACTGTTTTTGGACCACCCTAATATACACATATGCCCTTGCTATTTTGAGATAGAAATTTGCTAAAATTCATTAAGCATTTTTTTGCGATGGAGTTTTGGCGATAGCGAAAATTGAAATCCGGCTGCTGGTCGAACTAGTAGCTCTGATCGAGTAATTCATGAAAATTTGAACAGGAAAAACTAAACAAACAAATGCCAAATAAAACTACGAATTTCCTAAACACCCCAGTGAGAACGCTTGAGCGCTTGTTCAAAAACATAAACATGAACATAACTAATATAAACTAGTATTTAAAATTAAAATTGCTTAAGAAATTACTGAGCCTTATATGAGTGTTTAGAACTAGTAAGCACGCGAAATTTGTATAGCAAGAAAAATTCATTGGTACATAGTTATTATTTTTCGTTTGATTTCTTCAAAGCAGCTCGAACACGTGTAAAATTTTGTAATCTTTGATTTCACTCAAACGTCATTTAATTTCAATGGCTTGTCAAACATATGACTCTTGTCTGTCTATATTTACATGTACATGTACATATGTACTTAAATAGTTCAATTAGTATAAATTAGTATTTACATAAATGATGTTAATTAAATCATATACTTCAATAACTTACTTTCAATTGTATTTTAATTTGAGTCGACTCTGACACTTTTTATTTGCTGTGCACATTTTTGCTCGAATAACTCTTGTGAAACCTACGACCGTTTAATGCAAACTACAGCTGCCAAAACTGCCGTATGTCTGGCATTCGCATATTATCTCTCAATCGTATTATTTTCTTGGAATAATCGAAGAATCATAAAAAAAAACTGAAGTCATAAAACTTAAGTAACGAAAGCTAAACGATTGATTGTGGAAGTTGTTTACTAGTTAGCCGAGGCAGGGTTTCTCAAATATTGCAGAATTTGCTATTAAAATTGTACCAAACCGATAAAATACTCAATTTTCTAAATTTTCGATATGCTTCAGTGCAAATATTAGCTTGGACTTGTACATTATTGTAACCTTACGATCATGTTATATCTACTGATTTATTTTGGACTATAGTTAAGTACTCATAACAAAATCCAATATATGTAGTATACACAATTTTAGAACATACAGTATATGCATACCTACGGTGACCATCCGTCCTGTATTATACGGGACAGTCCTCTTTTTTGACCCATTGTCCTGGTAATATATTTATTTTATACGGGACGCCAAACGCTCTGTATTTCTTTTAACGTCCGGTATTTGTCCCGTATTCGGTGTTTCGATGCCTTAACAGCTCATTTAAATGGCATTCCTATGAACAAGCTTTAAGTGACGTTGGTATATGATCGTAATTTTCTCCATAAACAGTTATTATTTTCTAATCTAAATGCCTGTGATTCGAATTGAGGAATACATACAGTGCCCAAAATAGAAATTGGGGCTTGACATTTAAGTAAGTTTCGGCTATTTTTCCTTAGTTTATTTAGTGTTTATTATTTATATTCAACCATTTTTATTGAGCTTGAGGCCGTTTTTAATGAAAAACTTATTGTGGAAAGCAACAATAATTATAATTAGTATTTATTTTATGAAAGTAAAGCTCTTTTCCTAACAGAAACCATATAATACCGAATTTCCAACTTTGTGCAAAAAAAAAACTATAAAATATAATTCTACAATTTTTCACCAAAATTTCAAACTTTTTAATAGAATCTTTAGAAAAAAATTTGGTTAGCAGTTTTGTAACTCATTAAAATTTAGTGTAATAAAGTGCGAGTGGACAGTGCTGCTCATTTGCTTGTGTTTCAAAAAAAAAAAAAAACCGTCGGACATACTTACTCTGTATGAAAAAAATGCGTCACCAAAAAATTGCCAAAAATTAATGATACCTTAGCAACTTATAATAGCACTTTATTATACTAAGATTCAACAAAATTTGTTTAACAAATTTTACTGGGTAAAAATCTCGAGAAAATTATCCTACAAATTTGTGGTGTTACTAAAAGGATGCTGTTTCAGGGCTAATACATCTAGAATCATTGAAGAAGGCTTTAAGATATGTAAACTGCTGTAGAAAACATTTGCAAAATTAATTTTTGTCCCGTATTCTGCTCTCATAAATATGGTCACCGTATGCATACCCTAAATTTATACGGAAAATGTTGCTACCTTGTTTTAATCTTAATAACCTTTCGATTGACGACTCGATTACGCGAAAACAAACAAGTAAATTTATGACCTGTCCGGTGGTATATGGCGCCCACCGAATACATTTATAGAATGCAAAAAAAATAGAATTTATGGTGCACTGATATACCTTTCCCGTTTAAATTAAATGAGAGCGGTGCTGAGTTTAAAAATCCACTTAGAAAGAACAGTCTCAGCCTAGCAGGTGTTTCATAGAAGCAGTCGTGCTGCGCCCGGTACTGGGCAGAGCAAACAGTAAGAAAATCTATAAGAAAAAATGCTCGCGTCATGCCTATGTATGTAGTACCCAAGGTGAAGCATTATTTCGGTTCCTCTATTAATATTTCCAGAACGAAAGATTTATCATATTTACTACGTTCCATACAACATTGAACGGAGCTCCAGGGCAGACCGATGAAGGGTCCTGGGTCTATGAATCCCTGCCGAATATAAATAAATATCTGCCATGTCCATGTCCCGGTAGCCAAAAGTGGTAAGCACGGTTCCTGCATGGGATAAATATGCGGTAACATAAATTTTGCCACCGTTCGCTTGGCGATGCTACTGGACTGATTTCGAAACCAAAAGCAAAATTCAAGAGGTACTTTTCTATAGACGACGAGAGTTTCTATGGTTTCTAAATAAGTGTTGTTTTTTTTTTTTCTTCGAAGATAAATACGATCACGAATACGAAAACAACGCTTAACACCCGTATGAAGAGGAAGAGGAAGAGGAAGAGGAAGAGGAAGAGGAAGAGGAAGA
>NW_023458556.1:21893209-21921478 GCF_013731165.1 Rhagoletis pomonella
GAGGAAGAGGAAGAGGAAGAGGAAGAGGAAGAGGAAGAGGAAGAGGACGAGGAAGAGGATTACCAAGACAAATACGAGGAAGAGGAAGAGGATTACCAAGACAAATACGAAAACGAATATAAAGACCAAGTAAACGCGGTCATTATGGCTGAGTTGTTAGAGCTGCGCCCTATTACTCCGTAGATCCTGGCAGCGATCTCTTGTTCAGGTTACATCTAAATTAGAAAAACGGTTTTTCTAAAAGCGGTCGCAAGCCTGGCAATGGCAAACCTCCGAGTGTATTTTTGCCATGAAAATGTTTCTCATAAAATCTATTTGTTCCTCACAGGCGGTTTAAAACAGTAGGTCCCTCCATTCATGTAACAACATCAAGACGCACACCACAAATTGGTGGAGAAGCTAGGTCAAACACTTTGCAAAAGTATATAAGCGTCAAAATGTTATTATTGTTATTATCAGGGAACGGATTTCATGGAAATTGCCTTTTTTTCTGCTAAAGAGTAGAGTATATTCGATTAAGAATGTCCACGATTTAGCTTTCCCTGATGTTGCCTTTTTTAAGATATTTGCCTTTTTTTGCCTTTTTTAAGATATTTGCCTTTTTTGCCTTTTCTACCTTTAAAAAAGTCATTATAGCATTTACAATTTTTTTTTTTAAGATTAAAAAATATACACATGCCCATGCGGCTTATAGAAGCGCAGGGACCTCTTGCCAAATTGGTGTTGGAAAAATTCAAAGCCGTTTTCTCAGCTAACGTAGGCTTGGAGATAATAAGGGGTGTTGATAAAATTGTAAAGGGCGAGGAAAACGCCCTTATTCCTGATAATATGAACGTTTCAAACGTTCCATATTTAAATTGGGCTCGACTTGTATCAACTTACGTCGAGCGCACATTTAGTAAATTCAAGGCTTTTCTTGCGAAAATCGAATGAAAATGCTGCCAGAAAACTTCAAAATGCATCTTGTGGTTCAATGTTACTACAACTATACAGATTTAAGTTTTATGGGTTAGAAACTGGAAAGGATAAAATAGTCAACGATTCAAAGTACAAATTTTTCATATAATGAAACTAGTTCATAGTTTTTCTCTTTTTACTTGTAATATAAACATTTCTAAAATAAACGTATTTTTTGATTGTTCTTCGTATTTTCTGTCTTTTTTTAGTGCCTTATTTTGCTTTTTTTGCAATACCTAGTGCCTTTTCCTGCCTTTCTCGCTATTTTATTTTGCCTTTTTTATAGGTTTTTCGGTCCTAAAAATCCGTTCCCTGGCTATTATTATTATTATTATTATTATTATTAGTATTATTAGAGGTGAACACTAATACAAAAATGGTAACGAATACGAAGAAAATTACAGTGACTAATTCGAAAACGAAACAAATACGATTACGAATATGAAAACGAATACGAACATGATAACGAAGACGAATTCGAAAACGAATGCGACGGCAAACACGAAGAAGAATACGAAAACCAAGACGAATATAAATAAGAAAACGAGTATGAAAACAATATGGCCTGCAAATATAAGGTTGATGAACGGCGTCCTACATGAAGGAACCATTCATCGACAATTCCGTGTAGAAATTCATCGGTATTCCTAAAGGGAATGAGAACTATTGGATAAAGTCGATGCTTCAGAGACCTTTCTTTGTGTTTTTTGACGGGAGAAAATTAATAAAAACATGAACCATATGTTTTTACTTCATCATCGCAAAGTGTTCTTATCGCAATCCTGAGTAACTTTATACTGTATACATATTAGGAGGGCATATTTTTTAAATGACAGCTCGCCGAAGTGGAATATCATGACAGCATTTGTCGTTATTTTTCATTTTGAAATCGAATTAAATATTTTAACACTATGTAGATTTGTAGTTAATACTTTGAGCTAAAATAAAAATAATAAAATAATTTTAAGAAAAAGCTAAAAAAAAACTAGAGGCCAAAGATGATTTTTTCCGGCTAAACCCAAATAAAAAAGCTAAATCTAGCCAGAAAATAGCTAAAATGACAACACTGGTTGTTACTTACCCAAAATTCATCTTGATTGCCATGTTTGTTTTCACCACTTTTGAATTATATTCTAGCTATAACATTAGCCAAAAAATGCTTATGTAAATAACTCATCAGCTGCACGCCAAATTTCACATATTTTGAGTTAAAAGTCATTAGTTGGGGACACCGATTTAAGGTTTCGTACCTATTAATAATTTAAGATCGCCTCTTTTTACCGAACAGAAACCCCTTTGTAATGTGTTTTTTGCTCGAATTTTTAAACTTATATTTGCTAAATTTCATTAAAACATTAAATGATTTCTAAGCTTCATAACAGCAAAAATGTCGAATAATGCTGTCAAATCGATTCCGGAACTTTGCTGATGAATGAATGAATTTTTATATTAAAAGTTATGGCCAAATGAGCTGATATTCATAATTAAACATGAATAAACAAGGTTAATAAAAAATACGATTTGCTTAAAAATTTGTGAAATTTATTTAATTATTAGCCTTTTAAGATCATATCGCACACAATCCCCAAAAGTGACACAACTCAAAATTACACGTTCGTCAGAAAATACGAAAAACTTTTTCTTAGCACATGCTAATCATATGGGCAAGGAAGATTTTACCTAAGGTTTTTTTCTACAAATTATAACTTTATAATTTGCTCCAGCTTTTGTTAAACGCTAAATAAAAGCTCTGTGCATAATTCCAAAAATGCCAAATTTTGAGTTGTGTCACTTTTGAAGATCGTGTGCGATATGTCTTTATATGTACATACATATTTCATGATTATTCGAAGAAATTGTTCGCACAATATGTACATTCTAAATATGTGTGTACATTAGGGTGGTAAAAAAAAAAAATTTAAATGTTAATCTCTCGCCCCCTATGATTTTCCTAAATGGAATAAAAAATACCCGTATTATTTTGATTAAAAAACAAAAGATATTTAGAACTTCCTCAAAGCCCGTGAAGTTTTCCACGTATTTGATTTTTAGTGTGTTTGTTTGTTTTGTGTAACTGATATCGTCGATTGTCCAGAAATTCTGCGAAGAATTAGTTAGTAATTTAAATAGAAATTGTATTTAAAGCGTAGTTAGTAAGAAACTTTGTATTCATTGACTGAAAAAAAAATAAAAAAATAAAAATAAAAATAAACTTCTTCGTACAAATGGTAAATATACAATTCTTGAAAATCAATATTTTACGATCGTGAAAAGTCTGTTTCTCTTCAGGAGACTGCCAATAATAATACCCAATTGTTTTATGGTACCCCATTGCCTTTTTTGGGGTTTCTGGGGGACCGAAAAAAAGCGTTTTTCCCAATATAAAATACATGGAAAAATTCTTGGTCTTTGAGGCAGTTCTAAATATCTTCTTTTTTTTACAAAAAAAATTGGTTATTTTTTATTCCGTTTAGAAAAATCCTAGGGGTGAGACCTTAACATTTTAAATAATTTTACTCCGCATGTATTTTTGGACCACCCCAATATACCTTCAAACATATTCGGAATGTGCATACAAATACTTACTTATGTATGTCTGTATGTACATATGCACGCTTTTTTTTCAAATCTCACCGCTCTGCTTTAAATCAATTAAAGTCAATAACTTGTGTGCAAATCTCCGGCAAATTTTGACAACGGAACAGTTCGGCGGCGCTAATAAATTTTGATAGTTAAATGCTCATACGCCTTATATGCACAGATTTCATTGTATATGTATATATGTACAAAGATATGTACATATCTGTGTACTTTTGTAAATACACTAGTGGCCAGATAATTAGAAACGATTTTCTTTTTCAAGTTTTGACCATGTATTTGCACTTAATATGTTTAACATATTTTTTTAGGAAAATATAGTTCATGCTGCAACAAAAATCATCTAATGTAAAGCTTTAAACCCTGTATAAGGTCTATAATAATTCGACGAAGTTCGAAAAATGGACATCGAAATTTGAAACTTTTTTTGCAATTGCTAGAAATAATTTGGGTATGCAGTTTTGTAGTCCATTCAATTTTAGTATAATATTGTTCAAGTTTGATTTAGCTCAAAAATCTCGTTCATTTTTGAGAATTTTTTTGGCTGACTAAGTTAAGCGATTTCTTCTATAAAAAGTTATTTTGTATTGGAGAAAATGAGCAACAAAATGAAATCTGAAAAATCAGCGAGATTTTTTAGCTAATTCAAACTTGCACAATATGAATTGAATGGGCTACAAGACTGCATACCTGCATATTTATAGAAATTCAAAAAAAAAAGTTTGAAATTTTTATGTCTATTTTTCGAACTTCGTCAAATTATTATAAACCTTATACAAAGTTTAAAGCTTTGAATTACATGATTTTCGTTGTAGCATGCACTATGTTTTCGTAAAAAAAATAATAAGTACAAATATATGGTCAAATCTTGAAAAAGAAAATCGTTCTAATTATCGGGCCACCAGTGTACGTGCATACATACATATGTGTGAACTTATAAAATCATATTTTCGTTAGATTGAGCACGCGCGCAACAATTTAAAAATCGCAGATGTGGAACAAAAAAGGCATTTAGTAAGTTAATTAGTGCAAGTGAATTTAATTCAAATTTTTGTTTTTGTGTCCGATCCGAGTTTTAATTTTTGCTCTTCGTACGCTGATTCAAAGTGTATTTTTCGGAGTAAAATCGATATTTAGTTTTTAAATGTTGCAAAAGGTTAAAAAAAAAGTTTTCTTTAAATAATTATAAAAATACCGGCTTTTGCCCGCAGCTCCCTCCGCTCGTGTGCAACGTCATGATTTTAAATGTAATAAAAAAGAAAACACATTATACCGCCGAAAACCGTTAATTTAATTTTAGAAAGTTGCAAAAACTTGGTCTAAATAGAAGCATATGCCAAAAATTTTGTTTTAATATAGATATATATATAGATCTATATCTCATTGTTAAATTTAAGATTACAATTTGAGAAAAATGGAAAATCTTTGCTTTCAAGACGAAAGATATTCCTTTTTGCAAATGTGCATGTAAATTGAAACTGATTTTTTAAAGAGGTGATACCCTCTTGCGCTTTCAGCACATCCCCTATCTTTTCATCAATATACCTATCAAATGGAGAAATCTTGTGAACGGCTTTGCAAATTCTAGTTGCGAGAATCAGCAATGCCACGACTAAGAAAAATTCACCTTGGGAAATTTTGTAGACATTGCTTTTGACAATGCTATCCTCGATAGCTGGTGGAACTTTGCTCTAGGAAAAAGATTCTGTGCTTCTGATATGGATTCACTAAATACTCACGCTATTAGGATTCACGCGGAAGGTCAGAAGTGAGAATGGGTTGGTCTCTAACTCAACCAACTAAAAGAAAAAGATTGGACGGCTTTGTTCCACCTACATTTATAGTAGGTTTCACTAGACAGATTCTCTTTCAAGTAAAGTATTTAGGCGCAATCCTGGTTAGCAAACTTTTTTGGAAGTTTCAGGTAAAAAAAAAAAATCCTCCTGGTCCTTAACAGATCTCGGGCAATGTAAACAGGTATCCGGTAAAGCGTTGTGTCTGTCGCCTAGACTCTAGCTGGCTGGAGGCAAACTGATAGAAACCTATAATTAACTCCTCCTAAAACCAGTTTAACCGTTATTTTACATACCAAAAATTTAAGCTTAAGATTTTACGACGCTTAACACTTCTTGTGAATCCTCTAATTAATTTTATTTCGATGCCACAAGTTGCTAAAGAGATACGAAAATGTTAATTTTTCTCAGGTTGAGGGTTGGCTTAACCCCAAGTTCGTTTTTCGATTTTGTAGAATCTTTACTGATGACCCCAAAACCGAACTAGGGTCCGAGATTAAAAATAGGTGGAGAAAGCATTTGCAAATCGAAATTTAAAAAGTGTTAATAAATTTTTAAAATCTTAAAGAAAGTTAAAGTTTGCATTGTTAGAAGGTTCTAGTTATACATACATTCGAAAAAGCGATAAAGGAAATTTTTCGCTTTGTCCTAAAGGTAAATATATTCTCCTTGGCTGTAGGGGAAAAAAGTGCGGCTGGACGGATTTTGGAAAAAAAAGAGAAACAACAAAGCACACAAACAATTTATTAAAAATAATATATTTGGTTCTAGTGTGCACGGCTACGAATTTTGTGTGTTATACTCGTACTCGCATTTTATTGCTTTTAATTAAATCTTTCTCATGCCAATTTATTTGGCATTTCTGTTTGTTTCTCATTTATTTTAATTTTGCATTTTAATTTCATTCTTAAATAACAAAGCAATGCCGCAAAGTGGCGAATAGCAAATTATAACAGTGATTAGGGATTTGATATTGGAACTTCCGTTAAAGCAATCTCTCATGCACGCAAGCAGATTTAGATTAAAAAACATAAGTGTTTGTTCTATCTTTCTATATACTAGATATACATGATGATGCATATGTGCATATACAATATGTAAGTACGTAAACAAAGTTAAAGAAGATTGTCAGAAGCTGACTAGCAGTGCAAGACAACAGAGCAAATGTACTGAAAATATTAATAATAATAATAGATTGGCGCTTACACATATGTTAGGGTTTGGCCGAGCTTCTCCTCAGATTTGTCGCGTGCGCCTTGATGTTGTCACACAAAGGGGAGGGACTTACAGTTTACGCCGACTCCGAACGGCTATTGTATTTTTATGAGAAGCTGTTTTTCATGGCAAAAATATACTCGGAGGTTTGCCATTGCCTGCCGAGTGGCGCCCGCTGTTAAGAAAAAACATCTTTTCAAAATCTTTTCAGCGATGTTGCTTTGACCAGGGCTTGAATCCAGGCGCTGCGGAGTGGAAGCGCGCACTGCTTACCACAACACAACAGCGGCCGCCGAAAATATTATTGCGCCATATATTCTCGTACTTACATACATGCACATGCACATACATACATATCTACATATGTATATTGACTCTAGCAACAAGTTGTGTAAATCTTTAGATGAGAAAAACAATTTGCGACATCTCATTTCAAAATGGTAAATAAAGGCCTAGGCATTACTTGTTATCGGTATTGCTTTGGCAAATAAACTTAGTACACTTAATAAAACTGTACCATATTACACGTGTGAAATAATTCCTCTTCCCTAATAGTCGCGTATGTCTGTTCCATTGCAGCTTTACCAAAGGCCAGCTGTTTTCCCCAGTTTTTAGTAAATAGGAGGGCATCAGGTAATTCCATTTTTCAATTTATAGCATGACGAGAGGGACCTATTACAGAAAGCTTCAAAAGGGTTTATATTTTGTTCATGCATTATATGGGTGAAATGTGCAACACCCTCGACAAAAAAAAATTCAACGGTAATTTTTGCTATTTGAAACTTACACTTTATTGTACTAAAAAATCCGGATCAAAAAGTTTGAAATTTTTATGAACATTTTTTGAAGTTTGTGTAATTAATTTTGCCAACATTTGTCAAACTTCTTTATGTACAATGAGTGTCAGTCAAAATTGTACAGTAATTATATATCATATTATAAAAATATTTTGTTTTATTTCAATTTCAAGTTTCTACTTTGTAAAAACAAAAAAATTGAAAAATTTTCATCAAAATTTCACACTTTTTATTTGGTATGGAGTTTATAGCCCATTCAATTTTAGTACATTAACGTACAAGTTGCTGACGGAGTTGCGCATTTTCTTCCATCTAACGCATGAAACATCTATTTTTAAGTTAAAGAAAATGCCCAACACCCTAGACAAAAAAAATCTCAAAAAACAACCGTATTTTGTAGTGACTTCAAACTTGCACTTATTATACTAAAATTAAAGACGTTATAAAATTGCACACCAAAAAAAAATATTCTAAATAAAACTTGTGAAAATTTTATGCAAATTTGACGATGATCTTTTTTTTAGTTGTTGCAAAGTTAAAAACTTTGAGTTTTATGGATTTTGTTGTAGTGTGAAGTACATTTTTTTATTAAAAATTAATAAAACTTAAATAAAACAAAATGTTTTGAAAATATGGAAAACAATTTACTGTACAATTTTGACTAACACTCACTTTATCTGCTTTCCGTTAAAGATTGAATAATTTATATTTTAAATAAAATTATTAAACATAAATAAATAAACTGAGTAGCAATTTTGGTGCTACATCTTTGACCATCTTTTCCTAAACTCATTATTGTTGTTCTTATTCTAAGCACCATCCATAAGAATGTCTTCGTGCCTAATTCAACCCTATGTTACTTGTGAGTAAAATATATGCCTCATGAAAAATCTCACGCCCGTATGCGGTGCCACGCCTACTTTCCCAAGCTCATTCATATTCATCTTAATTAAAGCATCCGTATGAGAGATGTCCGCATACCAAATTTCAATTTATTGCGACTTGGGGGTCCAAGGATATGACTCTTTAAAAACTGTCGTGGCTAAAGCTTGGACATTGGCAACATCCCAGGTGGCCGGCCCTCAGTTGGCACAGAAGAGAAACGACTGGCGTGCTTTGTTGAACTCGTTGAGAAGAACAAGAATTCAACGAATTATTATTTTGACTTCAGATGAGCAAAAAGACCGATCATTATAATAATTTTCGAATATTCATATGTACATCTATTTCCATTCATTAACTAGAAGTGCATCTTCAAATTGTGCAGGGTGTAGCGATGAGCACTGGATTAGCTAGTTTACTATATTTTTGCTGCAAAATTCAATTGCAAACGCAAGCAAAAATCTTACCGAGCGCCTAATACATATGTACATGCAAAATATGTTACACCGTGTGAATCTGTTAAACGCATTTGAATTGATTTACAAAGTTCATTGACAGCTGAGTACATTTTCAATGCTACTGTGCGGGCGGTGCTGAAAAATTTGACGTTCTGAGTGCTGTAAGCGAAATGCTTGCACAACGTCGAAATTGCACAACGTATGCACGCGTATAAACAGGGTCGTAGCGCAGGGAAAATTGTCAAAGGCGGGAAGAATATTCAGCCTCCACGACGAAACGTCTTATACTCTGAAACTTAGGGTAATATGTATTTTGCCCACCTACAGCCCTTCGAAGTCCCGCAGTGATTGTTGAGCAAAATATTAATTTAAGGTACTGACGGTTTAACTTATTGCGGACAAAGGAAACCCTTTCTACCCAATGGTCAGATATTTCATTGCTACGTACTCCCGAGTGAGCTGGTACCCAGAGAAAAACAAGCTCGCTATGTTTTTCAACACAATTTAGTGGAGACTTGCATTGCGCAACCAGTCTGGAAGTAGTTAGAAGGCTGACAATTCCTTCAGTGCAGACATCTAAATAGTAACTCTATATAGTACACTGTTCAGGAAAGCCATAAATGCTATAGTGCACATGTGTGCGAACGTATTGGAAACTCATTACTTGATGTGTGTATTTAACCTAATTGATAGTTTTCCAAAGAGAAGTTATAATTTTTACATATATCTGACAACACTTTTTAGTATTTTATAATTTTTTTGTTTCAGCTAGTAATTATATGTACTTATTAATGCACATTTCTCACACATCTTTATCTTCTGGTCACATTTATCCAGTTCATACGAGTATTATAATATGTAAAGAATGTATGTATGTATAAAAAGTTTAATAAGTATAAATATTTGGCGTCGTAAAATGTTGTTGATAAAAATGGTAACTAATGGCGATTTCGTTTCTACAAAAAATGTTGCCTTCTCAATGCCCTCTCCTTAATTTTTGTGCATAGACAGCAAAGAGAAGGTTGCATTTTTCGGTAGAAACGAAATCGGCATAAGTGAGTATGTGCGGGCTAATAATAAAAAGCGTCAAATTCATTTGTTGACAAACAAAAATAAAGAATTAATATAAATCAATTAGCAATCGTCTGAGTTGAACGCGCCAAAATTGTGAGACTAACACCAAGTACGAACCGTATATGGATTGAAGGGGCTGAGGGGTTAGATATAAGTGAAAAATTTCGAAATATAAAATTAAAATAAAGAGTTTAAGCGCCACTTTTACCATGCATTAGAGATGCCAGATCGAAATAAGAAAAACCCGATTTTTTAATCGATTCGAATCGAATTAAAAATAATCGATGCTTGAAGAAATCGGCAAAAAAAAACGATCTTCCAAGATCGATTCATATATTTGGTCAAATAACGTCTTTTACTTAATTTTTACAAAGAAACAAAACACGGCGATCTGACCAAACTAATACTGAAATTTTTAAAGCATACATACATTTTGCATAACAGTTTCAATATACAGATTTATTCAAAAGCTATCAAGTAGCTTTCAATTCGTAAATACTTTGAGACAAAAAAAAAAACAGAATAACAAAAAATAAATGCCAATGGATGTAATGACAAAAATGGTTCTTTTTCACTTATGTGCAGTATTTTGAAAAAAAAATTTACATTTGCAATCGGGAGTGGCGATAGGTCGTTCATACAATTTTTTTAGCAAAGTTGCCATTTCACCAAAATTGCCACTTTGCAATGTTTCATGAATCGCACTAATGGCTATTTTTTTTGAACGTGATACCCAACATTGCCATTAAAATTTTTGTAATTTAATGCTTAGTGGAAATTGGTCATTAACCCTACTCAAGGAAATGCTTAATTTTTTTTTTTATCACAAGCGAAAAAACTTTATGTTTAACTTCGAAACTAACCACTATTTTTTTTTTTTAATTTTACTGGAGCTACAAAAATATCAGAGCACTATCGATAGTATCGATGTTTTAATATTTTTTTTAAACATCGATATTTTTTACTATCGATGTTTTTAGAAGATTTGCCATTATTAGAAAGTTAATCCGTTGCTGATTTGGGACAGGCAAGAAACATAAAAATTAAAGCGTAATAAATTCATAATCTTTAACAGTTTAGCTGAGTTTTGACGCAAAAGCGTACCAATAAGTGTTTCGGGAAGTTATTACTCATAAAAATGATTTTGTCAATGCCATTCGATATCTAATTGGGAAAATTTAGACTAAAAATCTGAAGTGTACCTTAGATTATTGCCTTAAAGAGCAAATATTTAATTTATTTAATAAGACATTAATTAATACACATATTAATCGCGTTGTTGCATTATGAATATTTTTATATTATTTTTATTTTTCATTTAATTAATTAATAACTTGCAATATTTAATGTGACCTTAAATATAAGTCAGATTAAATTTTAAATTAACTAACGGATAATTTTAAAATAATAAATGTAATTGTTTTTTTAATTATGTTTGTTTAATTAATCAGGATTTCAACTTTCAACTTTATAATTACCAAGAAAACACGATATTATCGATACTATCCATGTTTTATTGGCAAAACATCGAAACGGCGATAGTTTCAAACATCGATTTTTTTTTGCAGCACTAGAGCTTGCGTATATATTTAAATGTTTTTTCAATACGGACGCTTTTTAGTTTTTTTTCTTTTGTTTTCTCTAATTATATATTTTTTTTTGTACCAGCTACCATGATAAAAACATAGCAAGGTAGAACCGTTCTCTCAATTTGTCGGCCATGGTTTTTTTTTTGAAGTTTGCCAACATTTTAAAATCATATAAAAGTGAAAATAAAAAATTGAATTGAAATTGTTCGAAATTGTTGTTGCTTGAGATTGAAAATGAAAATGTGTGTGTGAGTTTGTGAGTAAATTTAAAAATTAAATTGTTTGGAAACGTCAAGAATTTCAAAAGTGACTCTCAGCGGTTCTACCTTACTTTATTTTTATTATGCCAGCTACAATTCAAATTTCTTCAAAATTTTATAGATTTTCTGAGATAAACCGAAGATCAATATGCATCAATTGAGAGAAAATCGAATGTCGATTCTTGAATTTTTTGAAACGAATCGGAACTAAAAAATCTAATCGGAAGGGCTCGATTAATCGATCTTCGATTTAATCGATTTAAAAACGACACCTCTACTATGCACGTGTGATTTTACTGATGCACAGAAATTGCCAGTTTAGTGGGTGCTAATAGGCGTATGAGTGACATTGATTGTCTGATTTTGAACGGACGTTGTATTTAGTAGCGTAGTCTTTTATAATTTTTTTTTTTTTGTAGTCGGAGCTATGTTTGCTTGTATTTTTTGTATGCTCATGTCGTACCTTTGCTGTAAGAGTGTCATTAGCCAAAAAATAAAATATAACAAGTAAGAAAGGCTAAGTTCGGGCGGAGCCGAACATTAAATACCCGGCGCAAGTATTAAATATATGTTTTTTCACCCTTCCGAAACCTTCCGCTAGATGGTAAGCCGAGTTGTAACAATTTTGAGTAAATTAGCGTCCTTCAATTTCGAAATATTGAAGTTTCAAGCATTTCTTAAATTTACCGTTATATGAGAATCGGCCGTTATATTAGTCCGATTTCAATAATTTTCAACGTTTTGCTTACACGTGGCAAGTACAATAACCATACCGAGTTTGGTACAAATTGGTAGAACGGTTACCGGTATACTTATATGTGATCATAAGTGGGCGGTGCCACTCCCATTTTCCAAAATTTTACCATAAACGTATTTCTTGGTAAAGAATTGTTGCAAGCATCAATTTTGAAAAAAATTAGCTTCAATATTTAATGATTTATCGAAGATTTTGTATTTCTCTAAATTACCGTTATATGGGATGTGGGCGTGGGTATTGTCCGATTTTAAAAACTTTCGGCGGTTTTTTACGCTGTACCAAGGCCAACAACTGTGCCAAGTTTGGAAGAAATTGGTGTAGCGGTTACCAAGATATACACATGTAACCATAAGTGGGCGTGGCTACGCCCATTTTCCAAAAATTTATAATATTCTTATTTTTCGTCTAAAACTTATTATAAATATCAATTTTGAGTGAATAATCTCCAGTAGTTACTAAAATATTGCAGTTTTCGTATTTCTGAAAATTACCGTTATATGGGAAGTAGGCGTGGTTATTGAGCGATTTTAAAAATTTTCGGCCATTTGGTATGTTATGTGAAGGCCAACAACTGTGCCAAGTTTGGAAGAAATTGGTGCAGCGGTTACCAAGATATACACATGTAACCATAAGTGGGCGTGGCTACGCCCATTTTCCAAAAATGTATAATATTCTTATTTTTCGTCTAAAAATTATTGTAAATATCAATTTTGAGTGAATTATCTTCAGTAGTTACTAAAATATCGCAGTTTTCGTATTTCTGGAAATTACCGTTATATGGGAAGTGGGCGTGGTTAAAGTCTGATTTCGCCCATTTTCAATACCAACCTACCTTGGATTAAGGGAAACCTACATACCAAATTTCGTTGAGATATCTCAATTTTTGCTCGAGTTATCGTGTACACGGACAGACGGACAGACGGACAGACGGACAGACGGACAGACGGACAGACGGACAGACGGACGGACAGACAGACATGGCTTAATCGATTTCTTTTTTCATCCTGATCATTTATGTATACATTTGTCTATATCTATCTCGATTCGTTTTGGCTGTTACAAACAACCGTTATGTGAACAAAATTAATATACCCTTGTGCACAAGTGCGCTCGGGTATAAAAATGAGTTAAGTATACAGAAATGACCGCTAATTCTTCTTCGATGTTGTTTAAAATTTGCATGGCTGTTTTGATTAACAATAGCCTAATAGAAGAAAATGTCTCTAACTTGGAGCTGTAAACCGTAAATTTTACATTTAATTCTCGAGTTTTTGATCTTTCGTATTATGACACTTTTGCAATTTTCTACTTACATTTATAGCGACTGCGCGTGTGAGCCAATAGCTAGCGTAGTTATTTCACATAACAGCCGGCGAAATAGCACAATAACAACGAAATTAGTTCGACGTCACAATAAATTAATAAATTAAATAAATAAATTTACGATATAAGCAACAACACACCGGCACAAGAAATTCGCAAGACCTTGTTTGTTATTTGTTTTTTTTTTTGTTTGCGCTTCGACACTTGCTTTAGAATTTGAGTGGAATAAAATGTCTGCTATTCGATTCACTTGTTGCTATTGCATTTTTGTGTACATCTGTATGTATGTATGTACATAAGACAGTGTCAAATAAATTTTTTTTTGTTCTGTCCCATATCTATGCGACTTGTGTGGGCGATCACAAAAAAAAATTGTGCAAAATGTCAGCCCTCTATCTTTGTTTTTCAGTTAGCATGGTAAAAAAAAATCAATCAAAAAAAAATTTACAAAAAAACTTGCCAAAAATCAACGATAAGTCCTAACTACTTCAAACTTGCACCTTATTACTAGAATTGACTGGGTTACAAGATTTGGGTTTTTAATTTTTTTATATTTAATTGTTTATAAAAAGCAGCTGAATTTTTTTTTTAATTGAAAATTAATATTTTTGCGCGCTAACTGAAAAATGCACAAATAAAACTGAAATTTGGGCACATTTGTTTTTTTTTTTTTTTTAATTGTGACCGACATGGAAATTTTCATTTGGCACCGCAAGAAAAAAAATTTTAGTTTTATTTGACACAGTCTAATGTATGTACATACACATTTTTTTGTATGTGCTTTATGCGAATACATATGTATGTATGTAAGTCTTTTAGCTCTCGTGATGGCGCATTATTAAATTTTTGTATTCCTTTTTATTTCTAAAAATTGATTTACACATTGCCGCAAACAAATTTAATATTCTTCATTTTTAGTATTTTTGGCATAAAATTATATACTTTTAATTATTTTCACTTCAACTTTGTGTCTTTTGTTAATTTTTATTATTTTTCGTCCACAGTTGCAATGAAAATTATCAGTGTGTAGACTGTAGACTGTGAAAAAAATATAAAAGCCATCAGCGTACATTTAGAAGTGCTGAAGAAACTATCGCGCACTTTTGTTATGTACATATGTACATAAATTGTTGTTGCAACAATTTACATACATAGTATCTATGTAGAACACCCGCAAGCATTTTCTAGTATTTATTTTTGGCGTTAGTGTTGGCGCCTGCAAGCGTTGGCGGTCGAAAGTAGTTCACTTTGGCATAAATAAGAAATACAAAGTTGAAAAGAGGAAAGCAGCTTGAAAATAAAATTGGTTGCAGAAGTGGCGCACATTTACAAAAATAAAATTTAAAAAAGTATTCAAAAACATAGCAGAAGAGAAAGAAATTAAAAACAATTTTTAACAAAAATAAATAAAAGACATAAATCAATTTTTCACGTGGTGCCAAGTAGTCGTTTCATGCGCTGTAAGTGGTTCAAAAATAGCACTTCAATGAATGCAGTTCAAATATGCGTATTTTCTTTTTCACTTTTACTACACAAATGTTTTGGAAGTTATTGTATTTTCGTTTTACTTTTGACGCTTACGTTTTGCGAAATTCCACGCTATTCGAATGAAAATTCGTTATAGCTTTTCTTTGCTCGTTTAATTTTTAGTTTTCAATCTTGTAACTTTTATTTATTTTTATATATATATTTTTATTTGTTTTTTTTTTTTGCTTGTTGCTATTTAACGATCACGCAAACGTAAGGCGCAGTGTTCGAATGACTCGCAATGCCACCACGTGCGCGTTTCAAATTCATGCATAAACTGATTTCGTTGTTAAAATGCTTAGCAGCGCGCGGTTTGCAAATCGCTGAACGCTGGCGATTGAAAATTTTGTTTGTGCGCGAGATCCTCTTTAGCGCTGATAACAGCTGTCAGCGCGCAGCGTGTCGAGGGCAGCGTTGCCGCAAGTTTAAAAAAAAAAAGTATCAGTTGCCAAGCAGAAAAAGTATCAAAAGCAAACACAACTGTTATGTATTTTTTAAACTTTTTTTTGAAAAACAAATAATAATTAAAATTGTATAATTAAATCTATAGATTTGTACAAGTCAATATTGTGGAAATTAATACACAATAAAATTGCGCAAACCTTATTTTGGAGAAACGTTGCTCAAGTAAATCAGCCTTATCACGAGTATCATTTTCCCCGAACCGGTTCATTTTTCACTTTTCGTTTCCATGTATGGGTAGAATACGAATTTTCGGGCCTTATAAATACATATAAAATTTGAAGACTTTAAGTAACAAGAAAAAAATTGTTGTCTTTAAACTGGTAACCTTATTCATACTTTTCAAAAATTAATTTCTGCCAGCTAAATGTATTCATCAAAATGTGGCATTTGTGAGCAAAAAAGTATCAAAGTATCATATATTAATATTTAGAAAAAAGAAGTATCAAAAATTATACAATTGTATCAAAGCGGCAACGCTGGCCGAAGGGCAACGTAAAAAAAAGCGCTGCACTGCTTGTGAGTTTGAGAGTTTGTATGGTAGAGTTGCCAACAGTTTGAGAATTTTTAATATGACTTGAACTGACAACACTGATCGACAAGTTAAAAAAAAGCCAGAGCCTTCTAAAGTAAATTTAAGTCACTCATTCCGCATTTACCCATCATTTCTTCAGCTTTTCTTCGGAAACCTATATTTTTCATTGCCAAGGGAAATATTTATTTATGCAAACGAATACGAAAGCTTTGAAAAATTTTACAAAAATAAAAAAATATACCTTACTATACATTTGATAACGCCAACTTTTTAAAAATCGTATTCTTAAAGAGTCAAGCAGGCCTTTTTATTCAAAATTTTCAAAATTCATTATTTTCTGCCAGAATATTAAAAAGCCTTAATTTGAGCTCCAAATCATGTATTTTGTCTGATAACGATCGAGCATTATTTGTGAAAACATTTCGTAAAATGTAACTCAATAACAACTCAAAAATATGCTTATACGAATGCAAAAAAGTTTTCCAGATATGCTCTCGTGGGTGACAGTAGGGTGTTCGGTTATTCGCCTTTTTCCAAAACCGAGTTTCAAGTTATTCGAAAAATTGCAATTTAAAAAAAAAACGAGTACCCGATTTTGAAATTTAGAAAAAAAAGCCGGATAAACCGTTTTTATTTTACATAGTTTACATACAATGAAAATGCTTATGTTGGTATGAAGTCATGACCAAAAATTAAAATAAAACTATTATCAGTAAAGATAGCAAATTAAGTACAAAGTTTTTTTTAGATCAAAAGTAAAAAAACAAAAATCCGTGAAAAATTTGCGTTTTGTCTTATTTTGGTTTGTTGCATTTTTCTGACTTTTTCCCGATTTGAGTAGTTTTCTTGCCGACGTAGCCGGGGTAAAAGTCGAGATCTCCATTTGTGACACATCAAGAAGAACACGAATTGAAGGATAAGCTCGGCCAATTACGTAGAAAACGTTTAAGCGCCAAACATTTATTTATTGGCATCAAATATGATGTACTGCTCATCCCCAAATAACCTAGAATATAATTTTAAAACTATTTGGGGGTTGCCCTTTAGCTGGAAAAGGCGTAGAAAGTTTCGAAAAACTCAAAACTTTTATTGAGAGGCCAAGATTTGAATGAAATGAAAAAACCGGTTTGTCAAAAAATAAAAATAAACCGGTTTATTCGATATTTAAAAATTGAGGATTACAAAAAACCCGTCTAAAGATATTCAAAAAAAGCTGGCGGAAAAAACCCCTAGTGAAGAGTAATGAAGAGTACTAAATTATATCGCCACCCGAGTGGAAGATCGACCCCGATCCGGTTTGAAAACGCCCTATCTCAGAAAACTTTTAAAGAACGCCCCATTTCAGAATTTGCTTGAAGAACGCCCTAACTCAAAATTTGATTAAAGAATTCGATTCAAAAATGCCCTATCTCAGCACATTTTCAGCACATTTTAATTTGAGATGAGGCATTTTTTAACCGAATTATGAGATAGGGTGTTTTCAATCAAATTCTGAAGTAGGGCGTTCTTGAAAAGTTTTTTGAGTTAGGGCGTTTTCAAACTGGCTGCCGATAACGTCGATCTTCCACTCAGATGTAGTCAAAATAGTGAAGAGGAAAACAAACATAAAATAATATAAAAATCACTCAACGATAAGTCCCTATTTCAAAATTTGTACAAAAGTTAGGAAAATGTTTCATATAAAATTTAAAACTTCTTAAAAAAAATTTTTGGGAAAAATACTGATATGAGGTTATGTAGAACATGAAATTTTACTATAGTAAAATCCAAGTTTCAAGATGCTCGAAAACCTCGTTTATTTTTGATAATTTTTTTTCTGGCGGTGTCACACCTTTTCTTCCAGAAAAAAAAAACAATGTCAAGTATACTTTGCATGGAAGAAAAAGCGTGACAACGTTAGCAAAAAATTATCACAGCCAAATTGAAAATAAATAGAAAATATCAGAATGAGAATGTCATCGAATAAGACATCAAACCTCAAGCACCTTTTCAGGGGTGCAGGAGATACACCAAACAAAAACTTACATGGTTCCCTTATCATCGCGAATTTCTGAGTATAAGTTACACGTACATACCTTATTATATCTCACTGAATATCAGCATTGTTGCTTATCACTGAGCCCTTGATAATTATTCATATAATTTGTAAGAACATTCATACATACGCTTATCACAATTTATTTGCTTGCCCTCTGTTTGCCCTTTTTATTTTATTTACGTATTTATTCTCAACACTTGGCTACCCTAATCTATTGTTAGCGATAAGAGAGAGAACTACTGCGTCGTCAGTCCGTAAGCGATTGCTGCCCAACGGCCCAACGGCCCAACGGCACAACGGACAGGCGATATTTTGTTTTGCTACACAGCTGTTACATTGTAAATGTATCTGTGTTAAGCAGCCGCCTCGTACAAATATGTATATATGTATACCCTACAGCAGCATTTGGTGACACTCTGGCAAAGCGCTAGTTCCGAACTATACATTTTGTAACTAGTTAGGGCGCACTACATACAGCAAAACGGATACCGAGCGGGGCTGTTCTAGGTGCGTTTTTCTATTGGTAATGTGCCACTCACATATCTCATGCGTTTCAAGTGGCGTCGTAGTGGGGAACAAAATGAATTTATCCAAAAAAAATGAAAATAAAATTCAATGGGGGTATTCATCTAATGCCACAAACTGCCGGTAAACACCATAATATTAAGAATTTTTATGGCAGCTTAATACTTTATACGAATACCCCTAATATAATATAATATCGAGCCCTAACCGCCAAAATAACGTAAGTGACATTTTTTTCAAAATTTTATTTTTGATGCAGAAATATTTGTAGGGCAACTAGATGCATTTCTGCCTCAAAAAGAAAATTTTGGAATAAATGTCGCTTACGTTATTTTGGCGGTTAGCGCTCGATATGTACATATAACTGCTGAATTACTGTTTTCACTTACTTTTTCTTTATACAATATAAAAAAAAAATTACTATCTCCATAGCTGTACAAATTTCGGACCACGGAAAAAGTATACAATCAACATACAATTCATAAAACCTTATTTTTCTTGACTGTGCAAACTAAGGTCTGTTCGTAAGGCGTTTGACGGTTATGTTAATAGAAGGGGACAATTTTCACTTTGTTGAACACTGGCATCTTTAATAAGACATCTAAAAGAATTAAGTTGGGCCAAATTGCGAACCAGTATCGTCCCCTTTTGAGCTAGCTCGCCACTAGTTCAGAACCAGTTCGGTTTGCTGCAGGGTATATACTTGTACATACATACTAAATACATTTGCAAATATGTGCACTTATTAGCGATTCATTTCTAAAAACTATATAAATTGTGTTACAAATGTGTATTTGTGTGTACTTTAAGATGTGTTTTTACCATACACACAATTAAAATTGGCAAAAAAATTTAATAATCGAATAATCAATCATATGATTAATCCCAAGCCAAAAAAATATTTTAGTTAATTGCAATTATAAAGAAATAATCGATTAATTGAATTTTTAAAAGCACTTGTTTACGGTGAGTATTCACAAAAACACTTTTCCATAAAAAAATTTTAATTCTCTTGTTAATTAGCCTAAAATAAAGCGAGTATTTTTAGCGGCGCTAATTATTTATTATTTAACCAAGTTTGCAAAGACAATATTTTGATAAGCCGTTTGTTGTTAAGCGGTTGCGTTTCTCGGTGGCTGCGGAACCAGCTTATGAAAAAAGGCGGTCAGCAGGCCATGAGGTAAGTACTAACCAAATGACAGTATTTTTTTGAAAGTGCATAAAGTTTTTGGGAAACAGTTTTAATTTTCTCCCAAGCGTCGTTGATATTGAGCTTTAGTTATAGGAGTTGGCAATTTAAATAAAAATTCATTTCATCTTGTGGGTGACCCTTCCCTTCGTTTGTGTACAAGAGATTTATGGGGGCCCAAATATCGAACTCATTTTCTGCTGATTCTAGTGACACCTCGTTACCCGCACATTATATAAGTTCACAAGGACTTCATAACTGAGGCCAATACTAACGGATCTTTGAAATGAATTTTTTTTTAAACCTCGGGTCGAGTAAAGTTGATGCAGCTAGCAAAAACGAGTGTCCGATGAATGGATTTTAGACAACTACAGAATTCGTACTTGCTGAAAAAAATTTTACGATTATATTACATTTAATGAAAGCAGAGTCATAATCCGAAGTATATTTCTATCGTTAACAGTCTGTCCTTCTCTCTTGGGAAACATGCCACCGTATTTTAAGCATAGGTATTTTTAATCCTCAAGGGCATATTTTACTCAGTAAACAGAATACTTATAGGTATTGGCATACAAACACAAATATATCACCGACTTTTTTACAATTACTGAATAATTAGTTTAACTAGGCCAAATTACTAATACTATCAATTAAATTATGATGAAAGCAAAAAGATTAGCATCGACTAACCAAAACTATGTGATTTCATTTATAATATTTGTATCTAAGTATACATTGTATGCACATACATACATACATATGTAAGTATGCATATGATATGATAAGATATCATAATCACAAAGTAAATATATGTGTGTACATTAGGTTGGTTAAAAAAAAGTAAAATTTTACTGCCTTCGCCCCTTAGGATTGTTCTGTACCGAAAAACATTCCGCTCACAGTTGTCCATTAATTGAAAAAAAATTTTAATTTATCGTAAAAAAGGTATACAATTCTTGAAAATCAATTCCGGTACTCTTCAGGAGACTTCCAGTAATAACACCCAATTTTTTATTAAACCATTGTTGAATAGCAACCCTGTATTTTTATAGGTCCCCGAAAGCCCCAAAACATACAATGATGAGAATCATAGAAAATTGCTAGTAATAAAAAATGGTAAAATAAAATAATTCGGTATTATTATTGGGAGTCTCCTAAAGAGAAACATAGTCTTCCGATTTTACAATATGGATTTTGCAGAATTCTATTGCATTTCCACGAAATTTTTTTTAACCATATAAAATACATTTGAAAACTTTGAGCGCTTTAAGCGACCTATATATACTTTTTGTTTGGATACAGAACCATTCTAAGGGGTAAGAGCATTAAAATTCGAATTAACTTTTTTTTTGATCACCCTAATGTACATAACAAGTCGCGGTGATTTGTAACAATTTTGTACGCCCCAAGTTTACTTGCAATCTGTAAACAATTTTCGCCACGTAGATGTTTATTCATTTGATTACAACCTAACGACAAGAACTTATACGGGAATCATGGGAATACGTTGGCCGCACGAATGATATTCCTGCCAGTTTAAAAGGCCTTTCATTCTATCATCTTTTCTGCCCACAACTCTTGAGCGTCTAATCGACGTACTTACACATCAAGCAGCATAAAGATGAGAGGCTACTTTGGAAGGTGCAACAAACAAATCAATCAGTCGACGCTGACCGGCATTACGTCGATAGACGGGTTGAATAAGTCATAGAAAATGGGGAATACGCTATCGGAGTATTTCTATTTACGTATACATATATAGTTGGATCGTGTAAATTGTTGTAGGAACCAACTTTAATAGTTGTGATCACCTAAACAGGGGTGTGGAACTTTCTGAGGAGTCGATAAGTAATAAATGTCTTGAAAATTTGGTAGATTTTGTGTGGCCATTTTGATAGAAAAAATAATATTTTTTGATACGGCAACAGTGATGGTATCCGAACCAGTTGGAAAATGGAATGCGAAAATTAGAGAAAATGTCGCATTCACGATTGCCTAATTCACAATAGTACTTAAAATAAACAAAAAATTAGGAATGATTTTGATAATTTTTTTTTGCTGACGGTATCACGCAGAAGAAAATGGATAACATTAGCAACTTCAAGCTTGCACTTTCTTATGCTAAAATTAAATGGGTTATAAAACCGTATAACAAAAAAAAATTTAAAAAATTCTAATTAAAATGCTTGGAATTTTGATGCTTATAGTTATACAGGCAACTTTTTATTTATTTTACTAATCCCAATTATTTAGTTCTATTTTGGTTGCATTCTGTTTAACATTATTCTGCGTTTCATATTTATATACATATATACATATTTACATACATATGTACATACATTAGGGCGGGTCAATTTGCATGGGAGACTTTTTCGACTATGCGCGTATAAGACAGAAGGACTCTGCTTGTAATTCTAAGCAAATTTGCCGAAGAAACCATGGGGCTAAAATCAATTTGGAGTTTACTAAATTGCAGAAATAGGTTTCTTAGCATTTTGCTGTAGTGTCGTAAAGAAGTGCTTAAATTTCTTATAAAAACATGCCTTATGAGGTGCTTTGATATGAGGAATCCATTTCTGCACTTATATTTTCTTAAAACTCCCACCAGAGGGCGCAAGAGTGAAAATTTCCATATTCAAATTAAATTGACCCGCCCTAATGTACATACATTTATTTACTTTTGCATTATCAGCGCTATTTTTAAAACGTCATGGTTCCAGAAATAAAAACCCAATAAATATAGACAATTGGCGGAAAGCAATGCAGCTAAATATTCGAGATTTGCAATGTAATTCAATAGATTGACAACGAGTAGTCAATCACTTATCGCTGTCTAAGTTGAAGAAGCAAACGCTCACCGCACGGGCAGCAAAGTAAAACAACAAATATGTGTTGGCAGCTGACTGGAAGCAGTGATTTTGTTCATTGAACTGTGGCGACAAATGTGGGAAGTGATAAGAAACTGACTGCTTTCTGCTCTGCATAAAAGAAGCATCATTAAACTACAAAAACTACATTACTAGGCAGCAAAAATACGTGATCTGCAACAACAACATATGTAAAAGTGTTAAAAATGATGGTTATAAGTACGATGACCATTCGTATCTACAGATTTTAGCGGGACAGTATGGATTTTGAGAAAACTGTCCGACTGAATATTTAAGAAAAAAACGAGATCCCGATTTTTCATATTTCTACCCATTAAATCTCGACTTTCAGTATTTTATTTATTAACCCTTTGAGGACCAATGCTGCTTATAGGCAACATTGACGTTTTGATCTATAAATCTTCTTGTTTGGATTATTTTTTTTAAAGGCTTGTTGTAGTTAATACTTTAGAATGTTGTGAAGGCAAAAAGTTGAGCCTCTTGCCACAATTAGAGAACCAATTAGTTCTCATCACTTTTTCGTTGTGACTACTTGTGTAACATAAATGTAGCTTTAAGTGGTCTTGCAATACTTAAAAAACACACTAATAAATTATATTTTTATAAAATATTATAAATAAAATGAAATAAAAACATTAAACCTTTACAAATGTTGTTGGTATTTGTTAGGAGACTTTGTTTAAGGAGTTAAACAAGTTTTAGTCCCACCCAACTTGATTCGGTCTTCAAAAATTAAATTTACTAGAAGTCTCCCTGTACTCTGTTTTATTCTGTCAAACTGGTACTCTCGCTATATTACAATCTTTTATTCTTGCTCCAATTTTTTAAAGTTTCTTTTAATTATTTGTTAAGTTTTTTTTTATGAAACCATACTATCTTGACCTTAGTGAAATTATAAAAATATACGAGTTCCCTCAAAAAATTCATGGATATGAAAAATATATTTTTGCGGTAATTATTCAAGTTTTTTTCTCTTGCTCTTGTTTTAAATAAAACTGTGTTAAAAGATGTTATGTCTTTTTATTCTTAAAAAATTATATGTTCGGAGTCGATTCTTTGGAAATGTCCCGATTTTTGTGAACAGAAATCTGGTCACCGTACTTATAGGACGCGCATGTATTTGCACATGTTACAACTGCGTACCTATAAATTTTTATAAAAAAAAAAAACAAATGTATCTACAAATGTACATTAGACCGTACCAACTTACGAGGAAAAATGTCCTACAACATGAATTTAAAATAAATAATTTTTAAGCAAAAAACAAAGCCGCCTTTACCACTTTTCGTTAAAAAAAAGAACCATAGAAATCGGTTAACGTGGTCCAAAGTTATGCGGTAACATACATAAAAATAAAATAAAACTTTCCGAGGAATTGATAACCCACTACTTTTTTTACAGTCAGTTAAAAATAAAAGTAAAATCAAATAAATTTTTTTCTACTGGAATAATCGAAAAAAAAAAATTATTACGAAATTATCCTGCTCGATCTAATGTACATTAGAGTGGTCCAAAAACAGCAAAGTCAAAATTTTAATGCCGCCACCCCGTAGGATTGTCCTAAACCGAAAAAATATACCCCAATTTTTTATTTTGAAATCAAAAAATATTTAGGGATTGCTCAAAGCGCTCAAAGTTTTCTATGTATTGTATAAGGGGTAAAAACCACTATTCGTAGAAATGGTATAGAATTCTTGAAAATCAATATTTTTCGATCGAAAAATTCTGGTTCTCTTCAAGAGACTTCCAGTAGTAATATACAATTGTTTATTTAACCATTTTTAGTAGTAAAGATTTTGTATTGGTCCCCCAGTTGCATTTTCTGGGGTTTTGGCGGACCTATAAAAGTAGTTACCATGAAAAAATTGTTAAATAAAAAAATGGGTATTATTACCGGGAATCTCCTGAAGAGAAACAGAGTTTTTCGAAAGACAAATATTGGTTTTCAAGAACTCAATACCATTTCTACGAAAAGTTATTTTTCCTCCATATAAAATACATGGAAAACTTTGAGCGCTTTGAGCACTCCCCTAAATATTTTTTGGTTTCAAAAAAATGTATGGGTATTTTTGTATTGGTATTAAACAATCCAAGGGAATGGCGGCATTAAAATTCCGACTTTACTTTTTCACATGCATTTTTGGACCACCCTAATGTAAATACATATATATATATATATGTAAATATTTATAAACTGCACTATCAGGCGACGCACTCATCAAATGCTATAATACAAATCGAAAACAATGGCACGGCTAGGAATCGGCAGCTATGCATTCTTATCTTCAGCAGAAGTAACAACAATGTTTTTAGTATTTGTCAACGTTATTGTGGCTTATTTGCATTTTTATTTTTAATTTTATTATTGAGCTTTGTACCACGATTATGTTTATTAGGAAAAAATGGAAAAAGCAACAAAGTCTAAGCGGTAGAAGTTATATTTAGCAGCTATTTCGGAGATCACCACATCTCCTCATCAGACTTCATTTTCTAGACTTTAGCAGTGATCGAGCTAAAATTACAATGCTGTTTCATTGACACTACAACATTTCAGTATTCCAGCATTTTCGCTATTCGCCAGCAATTGCATGCTCTTGTAGTAAATTGTTGCTGAGCGGTTCAGTTATGCGGCCTTTATTATCTTCTCCAACATCAGATTAAAGAAATCACATGAAAGGAAGTGACCCTGTCTGAAACCCACTTTGATGGTAGCGGCTTGCAGAGATATTTTCCAATTATGACGGAGCTGGTGGCGAATAGAAATTTCCTTTTAATGCCGAAATCCGCTGTGAAGTCGGCCAATACTGAGATGGTGAGTTGCGATCCTTTTCTCGCGTGTCTTTTGTATGATTTCGCGTATGGTGGATTTCCCATGTCTAATAGCCTGAACGCAATGAAAACGACGAGCTACGGACCACAGCTGTCAAATTATTTTTCCACGTATTCCTATGTAGATAATTATTTGGCAACGACAGGGCTTCGCGACGACTGTGGTTTGGGCTAGAATAGTTCTATTTCTATTTTCCCAGCGACACATAAGGTTCTTCCTCTTCTTTTATGTCAAACTCATACAAATTCATGACGTCGCTGCCGCGTTCAAAAAAAACATGTCGCCATCGACAAAGCGTTTTGATAATGAAGTTAACAAATTGTAAGCTGTTGCCCGTAGCCCATCGTTTTCAATGTGTTCAGCACTTAAAGCTACGCTTTTAATGCCCAATCAATTCATCGGCGGCACTTGGCAATGGAGTCTCTCTCGCACCGCAGATCGAATACCGCATTTTCGCTCATTTACATGGCAGCTGTAGTAAACGCCGCAAGTCTTGGCTGGCGGTTATTTCAAATCATTTTAACTCATCCTATATGCATACAGTTGTTTGTGAACAGTTCAGCAAGCTTCACGTAAGAGATGCGCCTCGAGTTTTACGTCATTTCCGAACGGCAGATGGTTTATTTTTTGCCGAACTGCAAGGGCTATTGGCTAATAAAATTTAAGCGATTGAATATTTTTCAGAACTTTTTTCTATTTATTATACAAACTGATAGTTAAAGACTGTAGAACAATTTATAAGAAATTGCCCCAATTTACCTTACAGTAGCGGCGAATTCGATTTAGTCATACAGGGAAAATTTTCCACTGTGCGGACAAGGCCGCTCTTCAAAGACTCAACACTTGGATATCGAGTAGTGCAAGCGTTGGCCTCTAGAAAGGACCATCATTTTTAGTTCAATTAATGGAGTTCTGGGCACCAGATTTCCAATCATCCGAGAGGGATTTCTTATCGATTTTTCCTATGAGGTGGAGCGGAGCCTTTTTGAACCCATCAAAGAGATTAGATGATAGCCACGTTGAGCCCTCCCGAGTTCGGACGCATGTCGTAATGTTAGAGCATACACCCTATCTTTCTGTTTATGAAACGATTCTGTCACAGTGAAAATCTCCTCATCCGTAAATGAAATTCTCTGTGACCGTTTTTCACGTTCTGGTGAAGCAGGGTTTTAGATTTTGACTTAGGTTTTTGTTTCAAAGCCTAAAATTCTGGTGTGTCTCTTATATGTACTGAGTTCCAAGGCACGTTTTATGATGTGCAAGGGATATAATCGTCTGCTTCTCAAGCTTCAATGGCTTTTGGTGTTAATATAGTTGGGGGACGGCCGGATTTTGCTCGGTCGACTATTCTAAAATTTGCGTTAATTTTCGTAGCTGAATGTTTTAAGGTCAATTGCGACAAGTGTGTGTGAAATGTTTCGTGAGTACCTGTCATTAAAACGACGTAACCTCACGGTGCCCAGAGGCACAACGGAAATGCAAGTACTTCAGTACAAATTGGCATTGTGGGGTGTACACACTAACTAACCTTGTAAGGGCTCGAGACCCACCTAAACCTCTGCCGTATTATGAGTCCGGTACCCGGTTGCCATGCAAGCCAACTAGGGGTTTAAACGACAGTCACCACGATACTCCCCGAGGGGCCGCACCAAGAACAGACGGGAGTAATACTCATTCGCCAGACTTGTGCAACCTGCGCGACTTATCCGACTTACTCAACTTGCCAGACCTGCACACATTCTACTTCCCCAACTAACTCGATTTGCCTACACTTTGGGCCTCATGCATAAAAAGTGAGCTTAAGCTCCGACTCGATTTTCAATACAAATTCTTGAGCTTGAGCTCACCCCTTCAGTGCAAAAATTGAGTCTGAGCTTAAGCTCACTTTTTATGCATAAGGCCCTTTGTCTTCCTTACTTCCTGTATTGTTCCCACTCGAGAACAACTTCTCCCTCACTGGAGACAACTCACCATCTAATTCATTCTGCTCGTCTCGCTGATCTCGCTCGTCTTACTCATTTTGCTGGTGAGCACCACTCCAGTCCTGCACTGGCAACTGACCGTCAATTGCGACAACACGATTTCTGATTCCATGGTTGCTATCAACTTATATACATGACAAACTTTAAACCCTGTTACTCTTCAAATAGCCGTTTACTTAAAGTGGGTGTGTTCACTTATTACTGAGAATGGGTGTCTTCAAGTCGTTTGCCAAAATATTTGCTAAGCAGAAAAAATATTTTTGAATGCTGCTCAGATCCTACTGAGTTTTAAAGCGCACCTCTAATCACTCGATTATGCTAGCCACCAATATTTTTGGTATAAAAAAGAATGTTTTAATTGCATAGAGAAGATATCAAAAAGGGTAATGTGCACTATTTCGTGTGAGTATTATAATTTTCTGTATATGAAGTAACTTGTAAAGTGAACCTAACTGTTTAATTAAAAATATATATGTACATCTACATAAAATTTATCTACATATTTACAAAATACGGCCCTCACACCTGAAGTAAGTAAACATGTGTAATTGAAAACGATGCAGCTATAATTACACATACTTAAAAGATCT
>NW_023458556.1:21921578-21924311 GCF_013731165.1 Rhagoletis pomonella
AACTGTAACTGCATACCCAGCGCAATGACTATACCCCATTGCACTCCCTATACCCCATTGCACTCCTTCCTCCTCATTCTCTACACACGTCTGTCTAAATGGAGATTAAAGGATTTTCTGCAGCTGGCTTAGCGTCGACGCGACTAAGAATCCCAGCACGCTGCAGACTTTATCGGCTGCCAATTTAGTTGGGGCTCGCTTGAAATACATAAAGATGTATGGAGGTACTAGAGATGTCAATTTTCGGGGTTTTGTCGATCCCGGGATTTTCGGCATCTGAAAATACAATCCCGGGATCCCGGGATTGTCCCGAAATTCAGGTAAAAGTGCAACACATCATCCTATTATAGTATTTTAAATCAGATTGATATAACAAAAAAAGTACAATTTATTGTAATTCATTTACATATTTATTAAGGCGATAAATCAGTATTTTCAATCAACAAAAAACAAACATAAAATTTGACAAACATGTAATGTATGTACATATCCTCATTAATTTATAACATAGTTTTTGTACTACAAGTACAAATGCATATACGGTCACTCCCAGAAATATTTTGCATAGATTCTTTTTTGCAATATTCAGAATATTTTTCATGGTATTTTTTTTTTGTTAATTTAAAAAAATATATATGTATGTGCAATTTTGAAGTTGCTAAAACATCCCGTTGACATTTTATATATATTTTTTTTTGCCACGAAAAAATTCGTTATAAGGAAGAAAATGCCCAACATCGTCAGTAAAAAAAATTCAAAAATCAAGGGAGTTTTTAGCAACTTTAAAATTGCACTTTATTGTATTAAATTGAATGGGCTATAAAACTGCATAATAGAATTTTTTTTTAAATTATGATTAAAAAGTTTGATATTTTTATGATAATTTGGTGAACTTAAACCAACTTTCTCTAAAGTGTGAAATTTTGATTTACATGATTTTTGTTGTAAAATGAACTATATATTTTTTTAATTAACAAAAAAATACCATGAAAAATATTTTGAATATTGCAAAAAAAAATCTATGCAAAATATTTTTGTAAGTGACTGTATTTGGTACAGCAGTAACTGCCTATGTAACTATATACAATTTTTTAAATCACTGTTTGAAATCAATTTTAGATATTATCAGTATATTCAAGTAATAATAAAAAAGTTAACACATTTAAGTAAAAAATAAATATATAAGTGCATCACCTATTCCATTTCGAGCGAAGCAAAATTATTCCTTCTTTTGATGGAAATGCGATCTTAAAGAAATTATAGCAATAAGGGTTGCAAAAAATTCTTGTTTTGCCCTTGAGAGGGGATATTTGTGATAAAAATTGAATTGGCTAACAAAAAAATGCCGGGATTCCGGGATTGACATCCCTAGGAGGTACGCACACTACACCAACTTAATCGCGCCCAAAAATATTATGGAAAGGCAAGCAATTCCAACTAAATCGGCGACCAATAAAGTCTGCAGTGAGCGGGGGCTCTTAATATCATTTCAGAGCGTAGCCTTAGCTATTTGGAAAAGGATGAGGACGAATCTTCTCAGGATTTCCTCCTCCTCAGCTGGCTTGATTTTGTAAGATTAAAGTCTTCATGCACACCTTCCAAACATAACATTACCTGAATTATATACCATTTTATTTTAAATAGTTATCCTTATACGGTGTTCGCATGAGGCAATTTTCCAGGAAATTTTAGAGCCGATTTATTAAATCAAAAGTTTTCTGCACCCCAACTTCATTGGAAGCGATTAGTTGAAAGGCCATTCACACCAGGCAAAAGTAGCTTGTAAAATCGCCTCATGCGAACACCGTATTACGACCAGTTATGTAACTCGCTGAACGTAGTACCTAAATAAATAAAGTTACTGACCGTAATCCTTTCGAAAAAGAAAATGGTAGCTAAGTATCACTAATACATACCGTATATTACTTTACATATTCGCATATATTTACTACAGTATTTGCAGATTCATACATGAAAAATCCATGGGCGTGATATGGAGCGCGTTCGCTCAATTGAGCGACAATATGGAAAATCAATTTAAAAGTTTTTCTACTCGTATTACCACATTGTATGAAAAGTTCAAAACTCAATAAATGGCGCGATTCTTTTGTGCTACATACATACTTATTTACTTGTAATACCGTACTTATGTAAATGTTAGGGTATATTAAGCTTAGCGCTCCAATTGATTTTATTGTAATGCGTTTTCCTGTGTTATTGAAAGTACATGCATACATACATACATATGTACATTCATTCTTACATGCTCATAATACTCCTCTTTATGTACATATGTACATATGTATCCTCGCAGAATGAGGTAATGTGAATACATTTGCACGTTTGGATAATGAAGCGTGATTGCAAATTTCGAACACTTAAAAACTTATTTATCGAAATCAATGATTGCAAGAATGTACTCATAGATGGCTGAAAGTTGCATAAAGTTAGAAAGTTATGGTTTCGGCAAGCGCCTTGATTTCGCGCAACATATAAGTTTGAGCTAGTTTGTTCGTTTAAAAACGACTTTTTTTATCTCTCTTGCCATATTGGCTGCGAAAATGGTTCAGTAAATTTGAAATCTCACACAATAAAAAACGCTAAACTCCATATTTCCGTTTATATTTCCCCTCGAGAATGAGATGGTTTTGACTTTCTCTCTTGTTACTATGGTTTTCATTTTTTTCGAACCCATTTTGAGTGTATTTCCAATTTTCTCTGAACGTAGGAAAA
>NW_023458556.1:21924411-21936318 GCF_013731165.1 Rhagoletis pomonella
TTTTCCTACGTTCAGAGAAAATTGGAAATACACTCAAAATGGGTTCGGAAAAAATGAAAACCATAGTAACAAGAGAGAAAGTCAAAACCATCTCATTCTCGAAGGGAAATATAAACGGAAATATGGAGTTTAGCGTTTTTTATTGTGGGAGATTTCAAATTTACTGAACCATTTTCGCAGCCCATATGGCAAGAGAGATAAAAAAATCGTTTTTAAACGAACAAACTAGCTCAAACTTATATGTTGCGCGAAATCAAGGCGCTTGCCGAAACCATAACTTTCTAACTTTATGCAACTTTCAGCCATCTACGAGTACATTCTTGCAATCATAGATTTCGATAAATAAGTTTTTAAGTGTTCGAAATATGCAATCACGCTTCATTATCCAAACGTGCAAATGTATTCACATTACCTCATTCTGCGAGGATACATATGTATGTACATAAATAGGAGTATTATGAGCATGTATGAATGAATGTACATATGTATGTACATATGTATGCATGTACTTTCAATAACACAGGAAAACGCATTACAATAAAATCAATTGGAGCGCTAAGCTTAATATACCCTAACATTTACATAAGTACGGTATTACAAGTAAATAAGTATGTATGTATGTAGCATAAAAGAATCGCGCCATTTGTTGAGTTTTGAACTTTTCATACAATGTGGTAATGCGAGTAGAAAAACTTTTAAATTGATTTTTCCATATTGTCGCTCAATTGAGCGAACGCGCTCCATATCACGCCCATGGATTTTTCATGTATAAATTTGCAAATACTGTAGTAAATATATGCGAATATGTAAAGTAATATATGGTATGTATTAGTGATACTTAGCTACCATTTTCTTTTTCGAAAGGATTACGGTCAGAAACTTCGTTTACTTAGGTACTTCATTCCTCGAGTTACATAACTGGTGATCCTATTTGGGAAATTGAAAGCAGTGGTTGTAAACACAACTATTTAAAATAAACCGGCATATAATTCAGATAATGTTATGCTGAGGAGGAGAAAATCCTGAGAAGATTCGCCCTCGTCCTTTTCCAAATAGCTTGGGCTACGCTCTGAAATGATATTAAGAGTCCCCGCACACTGCAGGCTGCCGATTTAGTTGGGCTTGCTTGTCTTTCCATAGTATTTTCGGCCTCCATTAAGTTGGGTGTTTTGTGCGCACCGCGAGGGTACCTAACGAACAGTGCCCATGGGAATCCTGTTATAATCGAGCTGAGACCAGCTGCAGAAAATCCTTTATGGCCCGCGGCCCAATCACCCTCTAGACAGACGTGTGTACAGAATGATCCAATTCGAGCTGTCCTATGCATTCAACGGCCCATGTCCAAAGTCTGCCGAGTGCTCATTTGGCGTGTTGATGAAGATACCAGTGCGTCTTAGTCCCATAGCGGAGCAAACGGCGCCAGGCTTACCTGTAATGCCTTTGATTATGATGCTAAGCATAGCGTTAAGGGCAAGAGTTGGAGGGATCCGGAGTGAATAATGACCCTGTACAACATAATATATTTGATTCTCCTACAACCTAGGCTACCTAACGACAGAAGAATTCTCTATCTCTTTTCTATGTTTTTTTTTTAAGCATTAAAGCAACTAAGCAACTTCTTTCCGTCTTTCCAGGATCAATAGCAATTCGGCAAAAATCAGACCAATTTGTTGCTTAGTTGAAGTAAACTCTTCTCTCTCAACATTCTCTCCTTTCCACCGCCTCTATGACGTCGTTGTTGACCTACCTCGGTCGTCTTGAGACTTCACTACATCGCTTTGTCTTGGAGCCTAGTACAGATTGCCGTTGACGTTACTTGGTTATGCTAGAGGCGTGACTTATTTCCGAACAATTCTCAACTATTTTTCTGTTAGCGAAGATAATGACAAATTTCGTTATTATTTCACATAACACTGATTGAAAGTCCTTTATATGTAAATACCTACATAGGTTGCAGGATTACTGTAAAAAGGAAAGAAAAGAAGCAATTATCTATCGCAAGAGTAGATTACTTTAGTTATTAAAACGACTTGGCCCAGTAGCCGCCCTAGCAGGGTGTGACCGATGTACAGGATCTCTAATGAAAAAAATTGAATTGAACTTCTATAAAATAATAATGTAAAACAACCGTGATCACGCATCCATTTATGATAAAATACATATCTCTTTTGGTCCCATTAATCAAGTCGTCGAAATCTTTGGAAAACAAACCATAACCAAGACTACCTCATGTGTAACGAAAATATTGATTTAACTTCGGTAACCCAGTCACTCCTCCAATGACAAAATAGCTTCAGGCGACATACTTACATACCTTTGCGAACAAATTAAAAAAGACAATCTCTGCGCAGCGTAAACGAAATGAGCTGAATGTTTACGCCAGTTGCAGATAATCTGGTAATAACAAAATGTCAATCATATTCTTTGTTCATACTGAGGAAAATTCGTTTCCATGCAGTTCTACATAAGTACACTTAAGTCACTAAAGAAAACACTTTAAATTTTTATTTATGATAACAGCAACAAGCCAGCATCGTTGTCCTTATAAAAAAAGTACAAAAAATAGAATTCGTGACACATCCGCTGAAAGCTTCATACTTCTTGATCAAAAATTCACAAACGAAATACGAAATACCCACGGTACGAGTTTTAAATTGACTTGCAAAAATTAAAAAAAAAATATCATGAACCAGTACAACATAAAAACTTCAATATTCCTTGCAAATCCTTGCAGAAAGCTGCGTGCAAAATTAAACGCCGAACGAACAAATTTCAAAGCATAAAGAGAAAATTGTAGTAGCAGTTGCATGGCCGGAAAGCAGTGCGGCGAATGAAGGAAAACGAAATTTCAAACTCAACGACATGTTAAATGTCTAATAAGTAACGAAGCGACAGGGAATACTCCATGCGGATTCGATGGCGTGTATTAGCAGGAGGCATATATATGTATGTAACTACACACGAATACACATTCTCAGATAAATATGCATACACTTACACACACATCTCTACTACTGTCAACTGTGATTTTCTACAAATGGCAAATGGCGAAGTCTTCCTCGCCTTTGACGGCTACCAGCCAATTTCCTGTGCGCGGAAAATGTAAACATTTTCACTTTTCACCACATCTCTCAGATTATTTCCGTATCTTCGTTTTTGCTTTTATTTTTTTTTTTTGTGGGAGATGAAATGTGAAGTTTTTGGCGCGCTTAGCTAAAATGTCGCCCGTTGTTTTGAATGTGAAATGGATTTGTGGGAAACAGTAAGAAGGTCAAATAATGCGGGTGCGGAATCAAAGCCCAAGCGAGAACATGTAATGAGCTTTAAAGTGAAAAGAAAAAGAAAAACAAGAACGCTTTAATTTTGTGTGACATTATACAATCATCGTATTGTAGGGCTGCGACATTCGTAATGTGGTGGTTCGAACTCAAGTCTTTGATTTCTTAGCAATGTTTGCAACGCTGTGAACTAGGCGCTTCAATCAGAGGAAGGACAACTAAGAAGCGTGGTATCACTACACAGGCTAAGGTCTCTAATTTGACCTCTCAAAAATATTCTCAAATTAAAATAGTCATCCCTTTCAAACCCATTTCGATTTATACCCATATTTTAATAAGTCATCCAACTTACTGAATAATTTCAATGAGACTTTTTAAACTCGTGGCAACTATCTTTAAACATTTGAAATGTTCAAACTAAAGTTGTTTACCATTCTTTCGTTTGATTATGGTATTTTTAAATTTCATATGCTTTTTGAATTAGTTAATTGAGTTAGACCCTTCAAACAGGTGGCACCTCAATTCAAAAGTATTTTCAAGCTTAATCATTGCTAACTCTCCTTTGCCCGACACTGCGATATATATTTCAATGAACCGATGAATCAAGTGGAATTTTAATTTGCAAACATGTGGCAACTCCGTTCAGAAATACAAATTTTTCAAACACCCTTCCATTCATACCAATATTTGAATAATTCATTTACCTTATAAAATAATTTGAATTTAACTTTTTAAATAGGTGGCAGCCCTCTCCCAACACTAACAGTATTCCGGATAGCGAATTTTGTCCATACATTGGCATTAAGAAGGTAGTACCCAATACTAATAGTACTCAATAGTGAAATAGTGTCGGTTCAATCCAATCCTTTGCTTTTGTTAAAGCCACACGAAGTTAATTTGCTCATCTCCTTTCATCCGACGTTGAATTAAGAACCTCCGATTTATCAAAAAGGCTCACTTACTTACTTCGTTTACATTGTTCACCTTCAGTCAAATTTGTGGCAACTGCATTTCGCCGATAAATACTTACGAACACATAGGTATGTATATGTTGGTACACTTTTCCGAAGACGATGTATAATGCCTTCTTTATTTGCCCTTCATTAAGCATAATTTTATGCATTCGCATTGATATCCTTTGCATTTATTTGCTCCACCAGAAATGATACGAAATGCGAAATGTGCATTGAAGGCAAATAATTTATTTCCTTCGAATTTTTCCACCGCGATGAACATCAGCGGTAATGTAGATGCCACCAAGTGGAGTGCATAAGACCGCAGAAGAAGCCACATTGGCTGTGTATGTAAGTACGTAAGTATGTGTTGAGGAAATGTATGTATGTATGTACGTGTGTGTTCTTATTGCAAATTCAATGCTTACACTGCATTGCACACGATGTATATATGTATGTATATTAGGGTGTACCAGAGCATAAGTGGACATACTTTTTTTGCGAAATAAAAATCCATTATAATTTTTTCTCTAGGCCTTAAAAGAGTATATATAACGTTTTTTTGCAGCAGGATTAGATATCTCGGCTTGCAGGTATGTTCTACTCAAGCAGGCTACTTAGAAATTTTATAGCCGATAAGTATGTGTACGTAACGAAATCGGATCTGAGTTGTCCGTTTCCGGCTTGGAGCACTTCTTTTGCCAATTGTGTTTGGGTCCACTTCCATTAGTGGCTGGGGATCAAAATTTAGTATTATTAACTTCGCCTATAGATGACCTGATCGGTGATGTATCCAGACGATGATCGGCACCTCGGACTTGGTGAGTGGAGTTAGAGAGTTCTACTCTGACGAAACCATTGGCTCGACCTCAGGTCATCAGGTTAGCTCTGTGTCCTTACGTTGCAATCTCAACAGGCGCTATTTGCTGGGTGGTGTGCTCACTACTAGTGGGCACAAGACGCTCGGTTTTTACGCAGCAGGCCGTCCGATAAGTATGTTGAGGTACCAGAGAATTAATGTTGGTGGGTGCGATAGCACCTGCGGCCTTTTCTACCGTACATTGAAGAGCTTCGTTGTGCGGTAGTTTTAGTTGCAGCACATCAACCTGCCCTCGCCAGGCTCCTTCGGGCTGTCGACCTGCACTGGCAAACATAAGGCTCGAAAACTGCAAAAGAATTGGAGGCAGGAATTTTCGGACAAAGGACCAGGATCTCTGTTCCTGTGGATAAATATCCGAGAAGTATTCAGCCTCTCCAGGGACTAGATCCTAATACTATAAAGAAAGAGCTCAGGAAGGAGAAGCACGGACTAAGGGATCTAAACTGACATTGCTCGGAAGTACTGCGCCAGGCAAAGAGTTAACTTGGAAGGTATAACAAGCAGAGATTCTAAGGTAGAAACTTAGAATACAAACTTGTGTCCTACACGACACTATAAACTAATGTATGCTGGCGATATGGTCAAATGACCTTTTCGGTTCTGAGACTCGACCAGTGAGACTCCACTACATGATGTCGTGTGATGTCGGCGTGAAAGAAGTCGAGGCTTGGCGTGGTCACAGCCACAGCGTGGTTCACTTCCTACCATCGAAAGTGCAGATGAACACTTTCTGAGGGATTTAGGTTTAGAAAAAGTATTGTGAAAAGTAGAGGACACAATTGATCACCACGTCGCTGTGCAACCCTCATTTTGAAATCTGCCTTTCTATCTACTAGTTAAGGTGGTTCCACGATTTGCGGCGAAAAAGGGTCGGCCGCCCATGCGGAGATTCGTTGCAATTGAGTAAGGCTGAGTAGCTTCTAAAAAGGTATCACAACGAGTCCGCCCTTGACTGTGCATCATCAAGGGTTAGAGTATAAAAGTCTGATCCGGATTTAAGTATAAACGGATAAGCGTGTTTCGGCAGGCAATTTCGCTGAGATGATGTGTTTCCATCAATAGGATGAGATTTTTTTTTATTTTTAAGCCAAAAGTTCATTTTTCAAGAAACCAACCTGTTTTTTTAATATTGCTCAAAGTTTGCAATTTGGATTTATACGGTTTTTGCTAAAGCATGAAATATATTTTTACAAAAAGTACCTAAAAGTAAATAACAAAAAAAATAAAATGATATGTTAAAACTTGTCAATAGATATGTGATGCGACTATAATTTTTTCGACTAGTGTATGTATGTTTGTGTATATGTACATATGTTCTTCGGCCAAAGGAAAATTTTAAATTTTATGTAGAACCCTAATAAACATCTTGTATGTATGCAGAGTTGAGCAAATATTGCCTTCCAGAAATGACGGTGGATTGCATTATTGCGACGAATTGGTGCCGCGAATCAAGCAGTGCGATGGCGCCAACAACAAATATGCGTATAGGTGTGCGTCTTGCATTATCTTGGCCACAGATATTCACTTTTGCGGCGAGCCACATTCAAATGTTCCATTTAATTTTCATACATAACACTTGCACGCACCGTATGTATGTATGTATGTACATGGGGCGTTCCATACCAAAATGCACGGGGTTCACACTTCATGTGTTTCATTTGTTTAAAATTTTTAATAAACAAATTTGAAATTTGAGCTTTATTAATACATTTTTAAAAACTTTACAGCACAAAAGCAAATCGATTTAATAGTTTTCCAAATATCACGAGAACGGGGCTAGGAACAAATTTGAAAAAAAAATCACACAAAAAATAAATAATTTTAAATTTTTTTTTCTTAAAATATTTTTCACATACAAATTTTTTGATAAAAAGTTTTTGAAAATATGCCATCTAAAAAAAAAATTGAAAAAAATCACAATGGTAGCTCTGAGTATTGCGCAATATTTATGTATATATTACGGGGTACACTCTACAATAATTTGAGTTATGAATTTTTTTTTACACCGAAGTTGAGTAAAATGAGTAAACTACAAATTTACAAATTTTTTTTATTTTTTTTTGAGTTTTTTTGAGTATGCAGTTTTGTAGCCCATTAAATTTTGTATAATAAAGTGCAAGCTTTAAGCTACTGCAAAATTGCGTTGATTTGTAATATTTTTTGTGTTGACGGCTTTTTGCATGCCAGGTTTGCAATCGCTTAAAACTTGCACTTCATTATACTAAAATTTAATGGGCTACAAAACTGCATACTCAAAAAAATTCAAAAAAAAAAACTTTAAAAAATTTTTAAATTTGTAATGTACTCACTTTAAAATTTACTTACTTTTAAATTTTTCAAGAAAAAAAAAAATTTGTTTTCATAGAGAATTTTAATGAGTGTATGTGTGATTTTTTCAAATTTTTTCCTTGCCCCGTTCTCGAGATATTTGGAAAACTATTAAATCGATTTGTTTTTGTGCTGTAAAGTTCTTAAAAATGTATTAATCAAACTCAAATTTCATATTTTTTTATTATTTATGTGTGTTCATCAACCCTAAAAATTTGAAACAAATCAAACACATGAAGTGTGAACCCCGTCCGTTTTGGTATGGAACGCCCCACATACAAGTGTAAATGGCTTCCTCTTTTCTTTTATACGTACTCTTCCGATTTTATTTGTTATTCTGCTATTTATTGGCATCGGAAATGACTCAAGCTGACAAATAAATATTTGACTTACACGCACACACAAATACGCACCACGTAGCTGAATGGTTGCTTTCTTGTCTGACGATGCCTCGACTCTTTACCTTTTTATGTGTTAGTACATACATACATACATACATATGCAATGAACAGCGGAAATTTTGCAAGTGTTCAAAAGAATAAGCACTTGGCTGTCTGCGATCGAAGAAAAGTTATACGCGTCGGTAGCTAAAGTGGAAAATAAGGCTCTTGATTGCCAACGAAACTGAGGTCGTTGCCTTTGGCTTAGACTTTTCCACCCATTTCCTTTGTGATAATGTCACCGTATTATTTTTATGTTTATGTCCCCTTCTTCATTTCAGTACTTTTGATGGAAAAATAGTATATAAAATCCTTAAGCCTATAAGTAGATGCTCAATGAAATCATTTAAGTTGAGTTTAGAACTTTCTAGTCTCCATTTCAATGACTATTGCCACAAGGCCCTATGTATGTTTTTGTTTTGCCCTTTTCGGCAGGAGAGGAAGTCAGCCTTAGTTCCGGCCTCCGCATTAAGGACCCGGTCAAATCATAGTTCTTGAAACGTCATCAAAAGACGTGGCCTCATCCGGATCTTTAACACCCTTTTCTTTGAGAGAACGTTCAAAAATGTTTTAGCAAAAAGTTAGCCGATTTGCGGAAGGTTTCAAGACCACGGTGAACTCCTGTAAGAATAACCACCCCGTTGAATGATTACAACACTGAAACCAGTTGAGAAAATTAATCCGATCCTCCAGTAGACGACGATTGATTTCATATCTCACCGCTGACGAAATACGAATAGAAAATTCGCGACTGAAAAACAAAAAAGGCGCTGTAACTGCAGAAAATAGTCGGATGAACGCACGCCCGACGATATACTGAAACTTGTGTGAGGACTGGGACATCAAACCCGGTCGAGTTGCTCATATTTCAACTCGCTCTCTGAAGTACCTTCAAGCTTCACCGTACCACATCTACTTAACCATCCATTTTCACAGATTTAAATAAAGCTCCACCTAAACTTTGCATGGAACTTTTATAACCTATACATTTTCTAAGTCACTGGTACAAAAATCTTTCAACATTAAATATCAGAGTGGGTTTTTGCAAGAATCGGAACCCAGGATGACTTATCAAGCGAAAGTAGACATACATATTCTGAATGTGAACCAAAGAAGACTAAATATTAGCAGGACTTTAAAATACAACCTGACTAGCGCGGCATCTATTGGGTAAATTGTAAAAATATTTATTCGTATAATGCCAACAAATGCAAGCATATGACCATAAAGACCAATTACAAATATGAATATCTTGAGGCCCAGCGCCACCTACCAGATACGACTGTAGCCGATAACCAAGCAGGTGACACCATAAGAACAACAAGAAAATGTCTTCAAAATCGGTTAAACCGTTTAGGAAGAAAATAATTATGAACACACGCTAACGGGAATTTTATAAATGCACATATATGTATATAAAGAAAATCGATAAAGATAAACAAATGCAGATAACCTTTTTCTTGCAACCATACACAGTTTTTTTTCAGCCGATGGAAGGCGCTTTATCTTATCAAGCCATCTTTATTATCAATTTACGGATCTGAGCTCGGAAAGCATTAATTTTTAGCTCTTTTCAAAACCTGCTGCTTTGAGTTACTTGTTTCCGTCAAAAACCTTCTGACTAGCATTTTTATCTATGTACATACATATGTACATAAACAAATCAGTAAAAAAATGCAAATACCCACATAAAAACATTTATTTCCTTGTCTCCGCATCACGGCGTTGGACGACAACCGCGATAAATGATGGTTGCTGTAATGCTACATCTCAGCCAATATCGGAGAAGTTTCTTTAAGACACAAGCGATTCTATAAATACGAACATTATGCATATGTACACACGTATGTATGTATGTATGTAATTTATATCAATAATAAAAATAAAATATGACTCCTTTTGCGACGCACGCATAAATAAAATTCCCATTTTTGCAAACATTTTATATTTTGTTTGAATTCACTTTTTGTTGTATATACGTTTTACTCCCTTTTAACAATCTTCGTTTACTTTCGTTGCTTGCTTTCGTGCAAATGAAATATTTCTGCGCATTAAAGAGAACAAACGCAAAAAATGTACATACATATGTAGCAGCTTTATTGATTCATATGCATTAATAAAATCGTAAATGAAATGAATGTGCCATGATATTAAGGTGGTCCAACAGAATGGAAACTGTCAGCCAGAATTTCAAGCTCTTCGCGCTCACGTATTTCTGTCTGTCTCTTCTTTTTGCTGACCACATAGCTCGTGTTGCGTCCGATCACAGCGCGGCCTTGTAGGCTGCATATTTTTTCTCTGGCACTTCTTGACACTCCTTATCGTACCAGTTGTTCTTTCGGGCTCGCTGCAATCCAACTACTTCTTCCGTGGCGGTACGTCGTGAGCGGGAAATGTGGTTCGACTGCTCGTATATGTCGATTTGTTAAAGAGTGCTCTCTGAGAGGAGGTGTGAGAGTCGAGTAGCGAATCCAGTTGCCGCCTGTTGTCACTGCAACTTGCCGATGTTGAGCTTACCTTGCATTTTTGGGCGCACATTTTTTGTTGCAAGGTGGCGGGTTCGTATCTTGGCTGCAAAAAGACCGAGTCGATGTTTTAGCCTCGGAGTGTACGTTCGTCTAAAACACTGGAAGCATGCCTGCCATCCATACGCTCATAGACACTTCGACCGTCTCTTTCGTCGGGCATGGGGATGTGGAGATGTGGAAAAATATTCCTTTGAAGCGGATTGTGGCGCGAATTTTGTCCAACGAGGTGAATGGCAGTACTTGGCAGCGGAGTCTCTCTCCCACTACAAATCCAACACCGAATTTGCGCTCCCTTACATGGCAGCTGCTACAGACTTCGCATGGCCCCAGACGTTTCTTGACTTGGCCTGTTCAACGCATTTTTTGCATGGCGGTGATGTCAGCTCGTGTCCTTACGAGGACATTAACCGGTCGGGCAGAGGCACCCTCCCCATTAAGAGTCCGGACATTCAAGGTGCATGGCCTCAAATCGTAGTTCTTAAACATTTGCCGTGGTCGTCGTCAACCGCCCCTACTGTTGAACAGACTTTGCAGATTTCGGTGAGTCGTTAAGCTTAAAGCTTTAGGCGGAGGGGCCGCACCTAAGCTCCCTCTCTTTCTGCCGTGACCCAAGGCTCCGCTGGGATTGGTTACCGCATCTCGCACATGGGTTGGTCACGTTGCCCAGAGTGTGTGAAAGAGAACGGAAAAATTGGGATTGAGTATAGCCCTGCAAATGTAACTGCATACCCAGGACAACAAGTTATTGTTTGATCGCTTACTTTTCTGACTTTCATTAACAGCCTTTTTAACATGCTTAATTTTTGTAACGGTTTTGATGAAATTTTGTACACAGATAATATATTGCATTTTAAGGTTATCTGAATGAGTACTATCTCCGAGAAGAGTCGTATACGGTTGCCACCTATTCGAATCAGCTACAAATTAATTAAAATATTTTTAAAATAGTTTCTCCCTATTTTGAATCGCATATTTATTTAATTTTTTATTTAGAACAAAGGTAAAATATTACTATTCATGGGTACCAAGAGAAGGTTCTTAAACAATGCTTTCCCTATATACAAAGTCTTATCTCTTAGAATAATAGTGTAAGGTTGCCACTTATTTTCGATTCTACACAATTTATCTTAAAACTCGCAATATGGATATTAAATGTTAGGTATTGTTGGAAACTTTGGTCCGAAAACATTTTCGATCGGGGTTGCCACGCTTCTATGTAATAGAAATTTTTATTTTGTTATTTTCAATCAGCATTGTTTTTGTATGTATACACAGTGCATATACGCTCAAGATAAATAGGGTTGCCATCTAAATTTTAAAGTGGGAAATTTACTAACTTAAGAGATATCGAAATCCATTTTTTTTTATTTATTCCCAAATTTTTTTTTAAAGCTATCCAAATGACCAGTATTTGATATCCTAACCTTGAAAGCTTTAAAAAGAACTATATGCACTTTGAGCAAAGCTCGGTCAACCTGGTACTTCCTATATTAAAGTCGC
>NW_023458556.1:21936418-21940292 GCF_013731165.1 Rhagoletis pomonella
GCGACTTTAATATAGGAAGTACCAGGTTGACCGAGCTTTGCTCAAAGCGCATATAGTTCTTTTTAAAGCTTTCAAGGTCAGGATATCAAATACTGGTCATTTGGATAGCTTTGAAAAAATATTTTGGAAAAAAAAATGGATTTCGACATCTCTTAAGTAAGTAAATTTCCTACTTTAAAATTTAGATGGCAACCCTATTTATCTTGAGCGTATATGCGCTGTGTACACATACAAAAAAATGCTGATTGAAATTAACAAAATAAAAATTTTTATTACATAGAAGCGTGGCACCCCTGAACGAAAATGTTTTCGGACCAAAGTATCTAGCAAAACCATACATTTGATATCCATATTGCGAGGTTTAAGATATATTGTGTAGAATCCAAAATAAGTGGCAACCTTACACTATTATCCTAAGGGATAAGACTTTGTATATAGGGAAAGCATTGTTTAAGAACCTTCTCTTGGTACCCATGAATAGTAATATTTTACCTTTGTTCTAAATAAAAAATTAAATAAATATGCGATTCAAAATAGGGAGAAACTATTTTAAAAATATTTTAATTAATTTGTAGCTGATTCGAATAGGTTGGCAACCTTATACGACTCTTCTCGGAGATAGTACCCATTCAGATAACCTTAAAATGCAATATATTATCTGTGCACAAAATTTCATCAAAACCGTTACAAAAATTAAGCGTGTTAAAAAGGCTGTTAATGAAAGTCAGAAAAGTAAGCGATCAAACAATAACTTGTTGTCCTGGGTATGCAGTTACATTTGCAGGGCTATACTCAATCCCGATTTTTGCGTTCTCTTTCACACACTCTGGGCAACGTGAGCAACCCATGTGCGAGATGCGGTAACCAATCCCAGGGGAGCCTTGGGTCACGGCAGAAAGAGAGGGAGCTTAGGTGCGGCCCCTCCGCCTAAAGCTTTAAGCTTAACGACTCACCGAAATCTGCAAAGTCTGTTCAACAGTAGGGGCGGTTGACGACGACCACGGCAAATGTTTAAGAACTACGATTTGAGGCCATGCACCTTGAATGTCCGGACTCTTAATGGGGAGGGTGCCTCTGCCCGGCTGGTTAATGTCCTCGTAAGGACACGAGCTGACATCACCGCCATGCAAAAAATGCGTTGAACAGGCCAAGTCAAGAAACGTCTGGGGCCATGCGAAGTCTGTAACAGCTGCCATGTAAGGGAGCGCAAATTCGGTGTTGGATTTGTAGTGGGAGAGAGACTGCGCTGCCGAGTACTACCATTCACCTCGTTGGACAAAATTCGCGCCACAATCCGCTTCAAAGGAATATTTTTCCACATCTCCAAATCCCCATGCCCGACGAAAGAGACGGTCGAAGTGTCTATGAGCGTATGGATGGCAGGCATGTTTCCAGTGTTTTAGACGAACGTACACTCCGAGGCTCAAACATCGACTCGGTCTTTTTGCAGCCAAGATACGAACCCGCCACTTTGCAACAAAAAATGTGCGCCCAAAAATGCAAGGTAAGCTCAACATCGAAAAGCTGCAGTCACAACAGGGGGCAAATAGATTCGCTACTCGGCTCTCACACCTTCTCTCAGAGAGCACTCTTTAACAAATCGACATATACGAGCAGTCGAACCACATTTCCCGCTCACGACATACCGCCACCGAAGGAGTAGTCGGATTGCAGCGAGCCCGAAAGAACAACTGGTACGATAAGGAATGTCAAGAAGCTTCTGAGAGAAAAATATGCAGCCTACAAGGCCGCGCTGCGATCGGACGCAACACGAGCTATGTGGTCAGCAAAAAGAAGAGAGAGACCGAAATACGTGAGTGCGATGAGCTTGAAATGCTGGCTGACAGTTTCCTTTCTGTTGGACCACCTTAATATACATACATACATATGAAAATACAATCATTGGCACATTCATTTCATTTACGATTTTATTAATGCATATGAATCAATAAAGCTGCTACATATAAATATGTACATTTTTTGCGTTTGTTCTCTTTAATGCGCAGAAATATTTCATTTGCACGAAAGCAAGCAATGAAAGTAAACGAAGATTGTTAAAAGGGACCAAAACGTATACAACAAAAAGTGAATTCAAACAAAATATAAAATGTTTGCAAAAATGGGAATTTTATTTATGCGTGCGTCGCAAAAGGAGTCATATTTTATTTTTATTATTGATATAAATTACATACATACATACATACGTGTGTACATATGCATAATGTTCGTATTTATAGAATCGCCTGTGTCTTAAAGAAACTTCTGTGATATTGGCTGAGATGTAGCATTACAGCAACCATCATTTATAGCGGTTGTCGTCCTACGCCGTGATGCGGAGACAGGGAAATAAATGTTTTTATGTGGGTATTTGCATTTTTTTACTGATTTGTTTATGTACATATGTATGTATATAGATAAAAATGCTAGTCAGAAGGTTTTTGACGGAAACAAGTAACTCAAAGCAGCAGGTTTTGAAAAGAGCTAAAAATTAATGCTTTCCGAGCTCAGATCCGTAAATTGATAATAAAGATGGCTTGATAAGATAAAGCGCCTTCCGTCGGCTGAAAAAAAACTGTGTATGGTTGCAAGAAAAAGGTTATCTGCATTTGTTTATCTTTATCGATTTTCTTTATATACATATATGTACATTTATAAAATTCCGGTGAGCGTGTGTTCGTAATTATTTTCTTCCTAAACGGTTTAACCGATTTTGAAGACATTTTCTTGTTGTTCTTATGGTGTCATCTGCTTGGGTATCGGCTACAGTCGGATCTGGTAGGTGGCGCTGGGCCTCAAGATATTCCTATTTGTAATTGGTCTTTATGGTCATATGCTTGCATTTGTTGGCATTATACGAATAAATATTTTTACAATTTACCCAATAGATGCCGCGCTAGTGAAGTTGTATTTTAAAGTCCTGCTAATATTTAGTCTTCTTTGGCTCACATTCAGAATATGTATGTCAACTTTCGCTTGATAAGTCATCCTGGGTTCCGATTCTTGCAAAAACCCACTCTGATATTTAATGTTGAAAGATTTTTGTACCAGTGACTTAGAAAATGTATAGGTTATAAAAGTTCCATGCAAAGTTTAGGTGGAGCTTTATTTAAATCTGTGAAAATGGATGGTTAAGTAGATGTGGTACGGTGAAGCTTGAAGGTACTTCAGAGAGCGAGTTGAAATATGAGCAACTCGACCCGGTTTGATGTCCCAGTCCTCACACAAGTTTCAGTATCTTAAAAATCTATGCAGACAACTTTTTACGCTTTGTCATCATTCACCATCAAGGCATGTGATCAACATACGCCAGCAATAATACGATCTCGCAAAAATCTTACCAGTGCGGTTCAGTTCGGCGGCTCTTCTTCACTTCTTTTCGTCCCAGTCGTCGGGCGTGCGTTCATCCGACTATTTTCTGCAGTTACAGCGCCTTTTTTGTTTTTCAGTCGCGAATTTTCTATTCGTACTTCGTTAGCGGTGAGATATGAAATCAATCGTCGTCTACTGGGGGATCGGATTAATTTTCTCAACTGGTTTCAGTGTTGTAATCATTCAACGGGGTGGTTATTCTTACAGGAGTTCACCGTGGTCTTGAAACCTTCCGCAAATCGCCTAACTTTTTGCTAAAACATTTTTGAACGTTCTCTCAAAGAAAAGGGTGTTAAAGATCCGGATGAGGCCACGTCTTTTGATGACGTTTCAAGAACTATGATTTGACCGGGTCCTTAATGCGGAGGCCGGAACTAAGGCTGACTTCCTCTCCTGCCGAAAAGGGCAAAACAAAAACATACATAGGGCCTTGTGGCAATAGTCATTGAAATGGAGACTATGTAATGTATTGTACCTGCAAGTAGGTTGCTAAGATGTTATAGCG
>NW_023458556.1:21940302-21948943 GCF_013731165.1 Rhagoletis pomonella
GAGCAAATAAAAGAACACGTAGAGTTATCAATGTGTATACATCACAACTAGAAAGTTCTAAACTCAACTTAAATGATTTCATTGAGCATCTACTTATAGGCTTAAGGATTTTATATACTATTTTTCCATCAAAAGTACTCAAATGAAGAAGGGGACATAAACATAAAAATAATACGGTGACATTATCACAAAGGAAATGGGTGGAAAAGTCTAAGCCAAAGGCAACGACCTCAGTTTCGTTGGCAATCAAGAGCCTTATTTTCCACTTTAGCTACCGACGCGTATAACTTTTCTTCGATCGCAGACAGCCAAGTGCTTATGCTTTTGAACACTTGCAAAATTTCCGCTTTTCATTGCATATGTATGTATGTACTTACCAGACATCTGCAGCGGGTGCATGATTTTCGTGTATACTCGATCATCTAACAAAACCCGTTTTGCATCGTTCTCTGTATACGAGCAGAAGTATTGTTCGTTATCGACTGAGCTCAAGACGAACATGTTGGCCACAACACCCGATTGCTTTTCATACATACTTGATTGGGTTCGGGTGCTTTGCAGCTCAATATACCCGGGTGTTCGAGTTTCAACCCGAGTGTGCACAAAATTTTCTTGATTGGCTTATGACGTTTTTGTTTCTACAAAAAATGTTGCCTTCTCATCGCGGTGTTCTTAGTTTTTGTGCGTAGAGGGTAAAGAGAAGGTTGAATTTTTCGGTAGTTTGTTTAAGTGTACATTTAACCATTTCTTATATTTTTGCTCATACAAAATGCGGCATCACGACGCCTACATCCATTTAGGTATAAATGTGTGTAGATCGGCAATGCCCAAGCCCTATACACTCGGTGCACATTTATTTTTTGTAAAAGTACTTATGTACCTACATAGTTTTAGGCTGTGTTCTAATATATACACACACAGCTTTCCACGCGAAACTATACGAAATAGATGCAAAAACATTTTTGTCTACTTCGCTTCTAATTTTTTCATTGCGTATGCACAAGCACAAAGCAACAACATTTTCGTATGCTTTGTGGGAACATATTGGCGCCAGTTACCTTCAGCGTAAATTTCTTTGTTGTCCTGCATTTTATCGCAATGTTCGGGTGTCCGTTTCATTGTTACACAAATTTTCGGGTTAGCTGCGGGTGTCCGAGTGTGGTGTTCGCTTGTGCTCAATTTATAGCGAGGGTGATCGAACAGACTCGTTCGTAACCAAAGCAGCTGTCGGGTATGCATCTCGATCGAACACATAGTAGCCGAGTGTGGCGTTCGCTTGTGCTTGATTTTTAGTGAGTGTGATCAAAAAGGCTCGGTCATACTCAAAGCTGTTCTCTGGTACTTACACATAAAAAGGTAAAGAGTCGAGGCATCGTCAGACAAGAAAGCAACCATTCAGCTACGTGGTACGTATTTGTGTGTGCGTGTAAGTCAAATATTTATTTGTCAGCTTGAGTCATTTCCGATGCCAATAAATAGCAGAATAACAAATAAAATCGGAAGAGTATGTATAAAAGAAAAGACCCTACAAGACATTGCTGAGCACTTTAGGCAAAAATTCTCACACATTTACACTTTTGTTTTTGTAGTACGGCATAAATGAGTAGTTTGACTATTAGTACTGAGGACTTTCTGATGACAACATTGAGGGGAAAGTACTCAATTTTTTCCCATGGCCTGAACGAAAATGAGGACTTTGATAAGCACTTTTGTGATTAGGGATAATGATAATATGAGTACTCATATGATACTCAGCTGTCTTGTAGGGGAGGAAGCCATTTACACTTGTATGTGGGGCGTTCCATACCAAAACGGACGGGGTTCACACTTCATGTGTTTGATTTGTTTCAAATTTTTAGGGTAGATGAACACACATAAATAATAAAAAAATATGAAATTTGAGTTTGATTAATACATTTTTAAGAACTTTACAGCACAAAAACAAATCGATTTAATAGTTTTCCAAATATCTCGAGAACGGGGCAAGGAAAAAATTTGAAAAAATCACACATACACACATTAAAATTCTCTATGAAAACAAATTTTTTTTTCTTGAAAAATTTAAAAAGTAAGTAAATTTTAAAGTGAGTACATTACAAATTTACAAATTTTTTAAAGTTTTTTTTTTTTGAATTTTTTTGAGTATGCAGTTTTGTAGCCCATTAAATTTTAGTATAATGAAGTGCAAGTTTTAAGCGATTGCAAACCTGGCATGCAAAAAGCCGTCAACACAAAAAATATTAAAAATCAACGCAATTTTGCAGTAGTTTAAAGCTTGCACTTTATTATACAAAATGTAATGGGCTACAAAACTGCATACTCAAAAAAAACTAAAAAAAAAATAAAGAAATTTGTAAATTTGTAATTTACTCATTTTACTCAACTTCGGTGTAAAAAAAAATTCATAACTCAAATTATTGTAGAGTGCACCCCGTAATATATACTTAAATATTGCGCAATACTCAGAGCTACCATTGTGATTTTTTTCAATTTTTTTTTAGATGGCATATTTTCAAAAACTTTTTATCAAAAAATTTGTATGTGAAAAATTTTTTTAGAAAAAAAAAATTTAAAATTATTTATTTTTTGTGTGATTTTTTTTTCAAATTTGTTCCTAGCCCCGTTCTCGTGATATTTGGAAAACTATTAAATCGATTTGCTTTTGTGCTGTAAAGTTTTTAAAAATGTATTAATAAAGCTCAAATTTCACATTTGTTTATTAAAAATTTTAAACAAATCAAACACATGAAGTGTGAACCCCGTGCATTTTGGTATGGAACGTCCCATGTACATACATACATACATACGGTGCGTGCAAGTGTTATGTATGAAAATGAAATGGAACATTTGAATGTGGCTCGCCGCAAAAGTGAATATATGTGGCCAAGATAATGCAAGACGCACACCTATACGCATATTTATTGTTGGCGCCATCGCACTGCTTGATTCGCGGCACCAATTCGTCGCAATAATGCAATCCACCGTCATTTCTGGAAGGCAATATTTGCTCAACTCTGCATACATACAAGATGTTTATTAGGGTTCTTCATAAAATTTAAAATTTTCCTTTGGCCGATGAACATATGTACATATACACATACATACATACACTAGTCGAAAAAATTATAGCCGCACCACATACATATCTATTGACAAGTTTTAACATATCATTTTATTTTTTTTGTGTTATTTACTTTTAGGTACTTTTTATAAAAATATATTTCATGCTTTAGCAAAAACCGTATAAATCCAAATTGCAAACTTTGAGCAATATTAAAAAAAAAAACTGTATATAGTTTGATTCCTTGAAAAATTTACTTTTGGCTTAAAAATAAAAAAACATCTCATCCTATTGATGGAAACACATCATCTCAGCGAAATTCCCTGCCGAAACACGCTTATCCGTTTATACTTAAATCCGGATCAGACTTTTATATAACCCATACCAAAAATAAGATATACTCTAACCCTTGATGATGCACAGTCAAGGGCGGACTCGTTCTGATACCTTTTTAGAAGCTACTCAGCCTTACTCAATTGCAACGAATCTCCGCATGGGCGGCCGACCCTTTTTCGCCGCAAATCGAGGAACCACCTTAACTAGTAGATAGAAAGGCAGATTTCAAAATGAGGGTTGCACAGCGACGTGGTGATCAATTGTGTCCTCTACTCTTCACAATACTTCTTTTAAACCTAAATCCCTCTGAAAGTTCAGCTGCACTTTCGGTGGTAGGAAGTGAATGGGCTCAAGCTATGACCACGCCAAGCCTAGACTTCTTTCACGCCGACATCATGTGGTGGAGTCTCACTGGTCGAGTCTCAGAACCGAAAATGATCATTTGACCATATCGCCATCTTATACAGATGTCCTTTTAGTTCATAGTGTCATGTAGGATACAAGTTGGTATTGTAAGTTTCTATCTCTGAAGGATAATTAGGTTTTGGAATCTCTTCTTGTTATAACTTCCAAGTTAACTCTTTGCCTGGCGAAGTACTTCCGAGCAATGTCAGTTTAGATCCCGTAATCCGTGCCTCTCCTTCCTGAGCTCTTTTTTTTATAGTATTAAGATCTACTCCCTGAAAAGGATGGATACTTCTCGGATATTTACCCACAGGAACAGAGATCCTGGTCCTTAGTCCGAAGATTCCTGCCTCCAATCCTTTCCTTTCCTTTGGAGTTTTCGAGCCTTATGTTTGCCACTGCAGGTTGACAGCCCGAAGGAGACAGTCGAGGGCAGGTTGATCTGCTGCAACTAAAACTACCGCACAACCAAGCTCTTCAATGTACGGCAGAAAAGGCCGCAGGTGCAGTCGCACCCACCAACATTAATTCTCTGGTACCTCAACATACTAATTGGAAGGCCTGCTGCGCAAAAACCGAGCGTCTTGTGCCCACTAGTAGTGAGCACACCACCCAGCGAATAGCGTCTGTTGAGATTGCAACGTAAGGTCACAGAGCTAGCCTGATGACCTGAGGTAGAGCCAATAATTTCGTAAGAGTAGAACTCTCTAATTCCACATAACCGATTAGGCAATCTATAGACGAAGTTAATAATACTAAATTTTAATACCCAGCCACTAATGGAAGTGGACCCAAACACAATTGGCAAAAGAAGTGCTCCAAGCCGGAAACGGACAACTCAGATCCGATTTCGTTACGTACACATACTTATCGGCTATAAAATTTCTAAGTAGCCTGCTTGAGTAGAACATACCTGCAAGCCGAGATATCTAATCCTGCTGCAATAAAACGATATATATACTCTTTTAAGGCCTAGAGAAAAAATTATAATGGGTTTTTACTTCGCAAAAAAAGTATGTCCACTTATGCTCTGGTACACCCTAATATACATACATATATACATCGTGTGCAATGCAGTGTAAGCATTGAATTTGCAATAAGAACACACACGTACATACATACAAACATTTCCTCAACACATACTTACGCACTTACACAGTACATAGCCAATGTGGCTTCTTCTGCGGTCTTATGCACTCCACTTGGTGGCATCCACATTACCGCTGATGTTCATCGCGGTGGAAAAATTCGAAGGAAATAAATTATTTGCCTTCAATGCACATTTCGCATTTCGTATCATTTCTGGTGGAGCAAATAAATGCAAAAGATATCAACGCGAATGCATAAAATTATGCTTAATGAAGAGCAAATAAAGAAGGCATTATACTTCGTCTTCGGAAAAGTGTACCAACATATACATACCTATGTGTTCGTAAGTATTTATCGGCGAAATGCAGTTGCCACAAATTTGACTGAAGGTGAACAATGTAAACGAAGTAAGTAAGTGAGTCTTTTTGATAAATCGGAGGTTCTTAATTCAACGTCGGGTGAAAGGAGATGAGCAAATTAACTTCGTGTGGCTTTAACAAAAGCAAAGGATTGGATTGAACCGACACTATTTCACTATTGAGTACTATTAGTATTGGGTACTACCTTCTTAATGCCAATGTGAGGACAAAACTCGCTATCCGGAATACTTTTGGTGTTGAAAGAGGGTTACCACCTGTTTAAATAGTTAAATTCAAATTATTTTGTAAGTTAAATGAATTATTAAAATATGGGTATCAATTGAAGGGGGTTTGAAAAATTTGTATTACTGAGCTGCACACATATTTGAAAATTAAAATTCCACTTGATTCATTAGTTAATTAAAGCATGTATCGCAATGTCCGGCGAAGGAAAGTTAACTTTGAGAATTAAGCTTGAAAATACTTTTGAATAGGGCTGCCACCTGTTTGAAGGGTCTACTTAGTCAGTTTACTAATTTAAAAAGTATGTGAAATATTAAAATACCGTAATCAACCGAAAGAATGGTAAAAAGACTTTAGGTTGAACATTTCAAATGTTTAAAGAGAGTTGCCACGTGTTTAAAAAGTCACATTGAAATTATTCAGTAAGTTGGATGAATTATTATAATATGGGTATAAATCGAAATGGGTTTGAAAAGGATGAATATTTTAATTTGAGAATATTTTTGAAAACGAATTTCAAAATTGAGAGGTCAAATTAGAGACCTTAGCCTGTGTAGTGATACCACGCTTCTTGCAGGATCGTTAAAAGGATTGTTTCACTCGAAAACTTTGCAAAACCGTCAAATCCAAAGATTTTTCATTAAACTGGGGTCTATTAATTAGGGGACTTATGCAACAAAAAAAAACTCTCCTTAGTTGTCCTTCCTCTGATTGAAGCGCCTAGTTCACAGCGTTGGAGGCATTGCTAACAAATCAAAAACTTGAGTTCGAACCATCACATTACGAATGTCGCAGCCCTACAATACGATGATTGTATAATGTCACACAAAATTAAAGCGTTCTTGTTTTTCTTTTTCTTTTCACTTTAAAGCTCATTACATGTTCTCGCTTGGGCTTTGATTCCGCACCCGCATTATTTGACCTTCTTACTGTTTCCCACAAATCCATTTCACATTCAAAACAACGGGCGACATTTTAGCTAAGCGCGCCAAAAACTTCACATTTCATCTCCCACAAAAAAATAAAATAAAAGCAAAAACGAAGATACGGAAATAATCTGAGAGATGTGGTGAAAAGTGAAAATGTTTACATTTTCCGCGCACAGGAAATTGGCTGGTAGCCGTCAAAGGCGAGGAAGACTTCGCCATTTGCCATTTTGTAGAAAATCACAGTTGACAGTCGTAGAGGATGTGTGTGTAAGTGTATGCATATTTATCTTAGAATGTAACTACATACGAATAGTTACATATGTACGCCTCCTGCTAATACATGCCATCGAATGCGCATGGAGTATTCCCTGTCGCTTCGTTACTCATTAGACATTTAACATGTCGTTGAGTTTGAAATTCATTTTCCTTCATTCACCGCACTGCTTTCCGGCCTTGCAACTGCTACTACAATTTTCTCTTTATGCTTTGAAATTTGTTCGTTCGGCGTTTAATTTTGCACGCAGCTTTCTGCAAGGATTTGCAAGGAATATTGAAGTTTTTATGTTGTACTGGTTCATGATTTTTTTTTTTTCGTTTTTGCAAGTCAATTTAAAACTCGTACCGTGGGTATTTCGTATTTCGTTTGTGAATTTTTGATCAAGGAGTAAGAAATTTTCAGCGGATGTGTCACGAATTCTATTTTTTGTATTTTTTTTTATAAGTATAATGATACTGGCTTGTTGTTGCATTCATAAATAAAAATTTAAAGTGTTTTCTTTAGTGACTTAAGTGTACTTATGTAGAACTGCATGGAAACGAATTTTCCTCAGTATGAACAAAGAACATGATTGACATTTTGTTATTACCAGATTATCTGCAACTGGCGTAAACATTCAGCTCATTTCGTTTACGCTGCGCAGAGATTGCCTTTTTTTAATTTGTTCGCAAAGGTATGTATGTCGCCTGAAGCTATTTTGTCATTGAAGGAGTGACTGGGTTACCGATGTTAAATCAATATTTCCGTTACACATGAGGTGGTCTTGGTTATGGTTTGTTTTCCAAGATTTTCGACGACTTGATTAATGGGAACAAAAGAGATATGTATTTCATCATAAGTGGCGGGGTGGCCACGCCCGTTTTACATTATTATTTTATAGAAGTTCAATTCAATTTTTGTCATTAAAGAGGCACACCCACTGCTTGGGCGGCGTATTTCTTAACTCTTTACAGCAATCCTGCAACCTATGTAGGTGTGTACATTAGGGTGGTCCAAAAACAGTAAAATCGGAATTGTAATGATCTCACCCCCTAGGATTTTTCTATATCCAAAAAAGTATACCACTATTTTTTATTTTGAAATCAAAAAATATTTAGAGGTCGCTCTTTTCGGTATAGAACAATCCTAGGGGCTGAGAGCATACAAATTCCGACTTTACTTTTTCACATGCATTTTTGGACCACCTTAATGTACATACAAGAGGCCTTCAAGCAGTGTTATGTGAAATAATTTTTCACTAGCTTCTTGTTGAGGCTTGTTCGGAAATAAGTCACGTCTCTAGCATCCCCAAGTCACGTCAACGTCAATCTGTACTAGGCTTCAAGACAAAGCGATGTAGTGAAGTCTCAAGACGACCGGGGTAGAGGGCGTTCACTCTTTCTGTCCCTGCGTCGTCGTCAACAACGACGTCGTGGAGGCGGGGCGTTCGCCACCAGAGAAGAGTTTACTTAAACTTAGCCACAAATTGATCTGATTTTTGCCGAATTGCTATTGATCCTGGAAAGACGGAAACAAGCTGCTTAGTTGATTTATAGTGCTATAAAAAAGCCATGGAAAGACATAGAGAGTTATAGGAGAATCAAGTAAATTTTGACGTAAGGCGTCATTATCTGGTGGAATTCACTCCGGATCACTCCAACTCTAGCCCTTAACGCTATGCTTAGCGTCATAATCAAAGGCATTACATGTAAGCCTCGCCGTTTGCTCCGCTGTGGGACTAAGACGCACTGGTATCTTCTTCAACACGCCAAATGAGCACTCGGCAGACTTTGGACATGGACCGTTGAATGCATAGGACAGCTCGAATTGGATCATTCTCTACACTTCTTCTTCTTTTTTGGCGCTGTAACCGCCTAAGCGATTTTGGCCGAGTTCAGCAAAGCACGCCAGTCGTGTCTCCTCTGTGCCAACTGACGCCAATTGGAAACGCCAAGTGAAGCCA
>NW_023458556.1:21949043-21962298 GCF_013731165.1 Rhagoletis pomonella
CTTTGAGCAAAGCTCGGTCAACCTGGTACTTCCTATATTAAAGTCGCATGAAATGCGCGCTGTCTCGGGAATTTTGGGAAAACTTTTTTTCATATAAGTTTGGACCACGTTAATGTAAATACATACATATGTTTGTATGTATGTGTGTATGTAAGTACATACATAAAACGCCAGAGCTGCGGCGAAATATAATAAAAGGAAAGCGAAATATAAACAAGTAAGAAAGTCTAAGTTCGGGCGGAGCCGAACATTAAATACCCGGCGCAAGTATTAAATATATGTTTTCCACCTTTCCGAAAGCTACCGCTACATGATAAGCGGGTGTATAAATATTAAGTAAACTAGCATCCTTAAATTTGGAAATATTGAAATTTCAAGCATTTCTGAAATTTACCGTTATATGAAAAGCGGCCGTAATTTTAGTCCGATTTCAATAATTTTCAACGGTTTGCTTTTATGTGGCAAGCACAATAATTATACCGAGTTTGGTACAAATTGCTAGAACTGTTACCGATATACATAAATGTGATCATAAGTGGGCGGTGCCACGCCCATTTTCCAAAGTTTTATCATAAGCGTATTTCCTGATAAAGAATTGTTGCAACCGTCAATTTTGAATAAATTAGCTTTAATATTTACTGATTTATCGAGGATTTCGTATTTCTCGAAATTACCGTTATATGGGATGTGGGCGTGGTTATTGTCCGATTTTAAAAATTTTCGGCCATTTGGTGTGCTGTACCAGGATCAACAACTGTGCCAAGTTTGGAAGAAATTGGTGCAGCGGTTTCCAAAATATACACATGTAACTATAAGTGGGCGTGGCTACGCCCATTTTTCAAAAATTTTTAATATTATTATTTCTCGTCTAAAAGTTATTCTAAATGTCAATTTTGAGTGAATTATCTTCAGTAGTTACTAAAATATCGCAGTTTTCGTATTTCTGAAAATTACCGTTATATGGGAGGTAGGCGTGGTTATTGTCCGATTTCGCCCATTTTCAATACCATCCGTCCCACGCCCAATAGAAGTGCATGTACGAAGTTTCGTTAAGATATCTCAATTTCTACTCGAGTTATCGTGTGCACAGACGGACGGACGGACGGACGGACGGACGGACGGACGGACAGACAGTCACCGCTTAATCGATTTCTCTTTTCATTCTGATCATTTATGTATACATTTGTCTATATCTATCTCGATTCGTTTTGCCTGTTACAAACAACCGTTATGTGAACAAAGTTATAATACCCTTGTGCACAAGTGCGCTCGGGTATAAAAATAAATTCATAGGCATACTAGGGCAAATCATCTAAATGCGTAAATGCCTCGCAATGACGTTAACTTTGTAAATTTACTTAATTTTGTATGAAAATTTGGGAAAGAAAAATTTGCCCTAAAATTCATTCCAGCAGGTAGGCGTTAATTAAATGACAAATGTACATTTTTTTTCTATATACATACATACAGCACAGCACAGCTCTAAACAATTGCATATGCATTATACATATACAATGTGTGTAAAATATTTTAAATTTTAACTCGCCGAATATCATCAACCTACCTGAAGATACATGTGTATGTAAATATCCATAATAAATTTAGTTTTTCAGCATTATGGTCCTTTTTTAATACAGTTATTTTATATTTCCTGCTATAGCTCTGTTTTTTTCTACTAAAATATATTTTCCACTTCCCTTCTGTTATTTTCAAATTTTTATTTTATTTTACAATTTTCGCCCCGTGCAGCACGTATTAAAGTTCATTGTCCTCCGGCTGTGCATAAATTAAAAGCTCTATGAAAATGTATAAGCACTTTTACAATGAAACTCTGCTGCATACGAAAATTGTCCACTACCTTACTCATATTTTTTTTTTGCAATGTTAAATACGATATTTTGGAAATACTGACTATCTACTATCTGAGTATGAATATGTATGTATGTATGCATGTGTAGACATGTTCATATTCACGTACATAAATTGAAAATTTTATGCATATGCAACTTTTGAAAACAAACATAAATTTTGGCTGTAAGTATTTGCATTTTTGGTAGCTGCATAATCTGGCAGAGATTGTATTTAGCAGCTAGTTTTGAACAAAGAAAAACCGAAAGTCGTTTTTAAATAATGTTTAGTTTTAATATGGGTTTTATTAGATTTTTTCTATCTCAGCGGCAAGCTAAGGAACTTTGTAAAAAATGCGAAGCTTTCGATATAAAAATAGCTCACGCTAAAATTTGACTTTTTTATATATATTTTAGTTTTTTTTCGTTGTTGTTGTGGTTGTAGCGGCTACTTAAAAATTTCTACTTCAACCGTTGCTGTCAGGCTAAAAAAACTCTAGGGGTTGGTTGAGTGAAAAGGTGGGGAACTTTAGTCCTGAATCTCTTACTACAGTTCGTAAGAGATGTCTTCTGGCGTGTATAGGGGAAGGATATGCCTCGAGCAAGTGCCTATTTAGGTGTCCACATCGATAGCAACTTATGTTAAGCTAAATTATTGGCGGCATCTGAATTCCCAGCTGCAGCCCGACGACATTCATTCAGATGGAGAAAATGGTCGCTGTTTAGGCGCGACTACTAACAACACGCGCCTAAATGCATGCTATGTACTGCTGCATGTGCAAAAATTTCCTTCATTAAACTTTGGAAATTTTTACACATGCACTTCTCAACTGCCATGTAATAAAACTTTCTGAAGTTAGGCTGTGCGACAGGGGCAGTGTGGGAGTAGCAAGGCGTCGAGTGTCCTCGATATTTGTTGATTAGTTTCTCGGCCTTAAGTACTGGAGTAAATTTAACTGATTTCTGATAGTAAGAAGTGCACTTTTTTTCTCAGATTGTGCAGCGTTCTAGTTACTCGGCGTTTGGCCTTATCCATCGCTGCAGTATAAAATGTATGCCCATCCTCCTATTGCAGGTGTATATTATCCTTTCACATAATACGTACGATAAGTTTTTAAAAGCGTCGACCACCATGAAGTCTCTAACCTGCCACAAATTTGATACCGAACTTGATCCAATGCATTTCTTGAATCGCGGCATTGTCAGCCGTGGTCTACCCAAGGATTTATAGCAGATGGGAAGAGGGGTCTAACCATTCCTGGTTCATGCAAGTCGTCATCAGATAAGGGAAGCTTCCCCCGTGGTTGTGTTGGGCTTTTTTTGTTTGTGGAATCAGCTGAAGTGACAATCCTTGCCCAGATATGTATGTATATGTAGGTCTGGTTGTGACCTCCACGAGAACGCCTCTTTGTTTGTCGCGACACTGGGTTCCAGAGGGGTAGGTTCCCGCATTTTTTATGATCATCTTCGTAATCAGCGATCCAAATAACCCCCGAGTAACAAATGTCAAGTAAATCTAATCATTTTTCAAAACTTTGTCCGCCTTATTGGATTAAAAAAAAAAACATCAATAATCATTTAAAATTTTTTCCGAATTTTTAAGACTATAACCGATTTTTTTTTTGCCCGAACAAACTTTGTAGATATGCGGGCTTCAGTTGACGAAGATTTCCCTATAAATATTTTGGGATTGCTCATACGACATGACAACCAAATTTAGTCAGTGCTATTAGCATAAGAATATATGGAGATAAAACTCAACTACGAGACCACATACTATTCAAGAAACTCCAATTCAATTCTATAAGAAATTATTTCATACTAAGAGCATATTCCAATATACATGCATATGTGCGTATGTATGCGTATTTGTAAATATTCTTTTTCATAAGGATATTTAAAAAAAAAAAACTGTTACATAGTGAAAAGTTTTAAAAACACGCTACTGCATGACTTACCAATTCTGCTTTGTAACATTCTTCAAGATAAAATTACAGAGTACATGGCCTTCATGCGATTTGCCTTGCCATGTATTTACTATCCTCTATGTATGTATTTATGTATGCAATGCAGCACCTCTGCTTTGAAATTGCATAAACCATATATAGAGGAAACAACTCATTTTAAGGTCACTTGCGAGAGATACTTCACGCAAAGACTGAAGAAAATATAAAACAGATTGTTGTACAACAAAAATAGTAAAGGACACCATGAGCCACTCGTACATTGTATGTACTATACATGGTACATAACATAAATTTCATTCAGCTCCAGTTTGTTATTGTTTATTGAACGAAATGACGCACATAATAATGGTATTATATGTGAACGGACATGTTGACGAAGGCAGTTTCTCCTGCTTAAGTGTGTCAATTCGCTAAGACCACCATTACCACTTTGTGGCTTGTAATGACCCTGTCAAATCGACGTCAATAGAAAGCGCAGCTGATTATTGATGTGCGTATCAATGGAGAAGCTAACGGCAAAATAAATGTAATAATATGAAAAACAAAAGGCAAGATTAGAGTGTAGAACGTGAAAGCAAAAAGCGTGTGTCTAGAAAGCGTGATGAAAATATATATTATGCATTAATTCAGGTATAGCGTAAATAGTTCATGAATTGGAAAATTTATTTGCGCAATAAACTGGTAAAATACCATTTGCACACTGTAACATCATTGAATGAGAGGAAAATTAAATAATTAATCAGAGCTCGAAAGACATATTTAGGCTAATGGAATATCATCGTGCACAAAGCCAAAAGTGTGCGAAGCAAATCACAACTGGTTAAATGTAGAGCGGATGGTATCAAGAAGACAATGCTTGACCTAATACTGAAAAATCTGTACAGATTTTCTGAGCTCATATTTGCAGCTATTACTGAATCAATTCGCTGACCTGTCGATAATATTTTGAAGGAGACCTTCCCACGCGTAGACGACTTCTGCATACGGATTACGATGAACGGATATGCAACTGGAAAATCAGGGCCATCTGTAGGGTGTGTGCCTTCATCTAATTGCTGGCTGTCCTATTTACAAATACTTTGATGAACTAGGGTGAGCCTAAGATATTGACCAAAAATGGTCATCTTTCACAAAGATTATGTTTAGAACATAATGAACCATATTTTTGCTATTAGATACCAATACAAATTCCAAAAAAGCGGAAACTGCTGACACTCACAGAAAACTCATGCTAAGCAAGTTTCTCTTATACCTTTACAAGCTTCTGTTTTTTTTTATTTTATTTTTTGTTCAATTTTCAAAATTTGGTTAATTGTACCAAAGTTCACAAATTTTCGCCAAGTTATACACCAGTGTGCTACTTGAGTAATACTTTCAATTGCCAAAAATATTGAAACGCCTACATTAAAGTATTCACTACGCAAAAGGAAAGCACTTACGGTACGGGTTGCCATACCAGCACATAAAAAATTGTCAGATATGTACATACATACTTGCTATCGCCAATAAGCGTTCAATTTATTACACCTGCAAATGCCTGTTTTTACTTCTTTCTGCACCTAATGTGCTCAATGAAAAAATTGCTAATAAAAATGCCGCCTATGGGCTCGTTAAAAAAATTACAACGAGTTAATAAAATAAATTGTGACATAAAAAGAACATTAGGGACGCTTTGAAGTATGTATGAGCATTAGGGTGGTCCAAAAATGCATGTGAAAAAGTAAAGTCGGAATTTTAATGCGCTTGGATTGTTATAAACGAAAAAAATGATACCGCTGTTTTTTTATTTAGAAATCAAAACCATTCTGTAACACTGGTGATTTTTTCTGGTTTCCCTATTGAATTTTTTCGGTTTTTTTTGGCGGTTCTTTAATATTAAAAAATTGTTAAATAAACAACTGGGTAATATTTTTGAACGTCTACTGAAGAGAAAAAAGTTTTACGTTCGCTGCGCTTTAAATATTTTTGGATTAAAAAAAAAAACACATTTTTTGGACCAGCCTAAAGTTCATATGTACATATGTATATATTTTTTCGTTCGGTTTTGAGCTTATAAAAAGAGAAGGCAGGCCCTTAACTCACACTCTGGAAAATTCAGTAGAAAATTGATTTAGGCACTCAATGATCGCAAGCTGCGTGTTGCACGCTTAGTGGCTTGCGGCAGACGTGCGGCGAATTTATTGTTGAAATTAAATTTTTATGAGCCTTTCAGCGAGCGAACCAAAAGAGTGATGAAGTGATTTTTTTTCTGCTTTTACGAGAACTTATTCATACATATTTTTATACCGCAAATAAATACGAAGGTAGGCAATATTAAAAAAATAATTTTATAATTTCAAAAAATATTTTCGAAAGAAAAAGTGAAAAACTAAATTGAATAAAAGTACCAATAAAGGGTGTATGGCAGGCGGTTGAATATACGTAAATGGTGGATTGTTATAGTTGTCTGCTACGTGTTCAGCCCCAAGAATTTGACCAAGGCTCCCATCGGTTTTCTAAAGATTAATTTTTTTATTTTTTTATTTTATGAGAAATTCGTGTTTTCCAAAACGTCGCTAACTGCATTAAAAATGAGCAAGCCGGCAAATTTTTTTCTTTATCTGCATCTAAACTATGCAGTAGTAGTATAGTCTTATAAATTTGATATCTGGCGCAGATGATAACTTAAATTTTTATTCAAACTACAAAAAGAGATAGAAGAAAGATTTGAACCACATATCAGCAAGCATCCTTGCAAACTCAGCCACAGCCGTTCCATAAATTTGTCCTTTAATGTTGAACTTGAATTAGTTTTCTTCGTCCTTTGAGAGTGTTCTTCACTTCACAGATGCTTTTTCGTAATAAAAAAAAAAATTATATGTGGCCTCAGACGACATTCGAACTCGAACCTGCTGTGCATCTCTGCACATTTCTTACAATCGGTGTATTTACTATGAAAAAATTAAACAATAACGTGGTCGCAAAAATCATTTGGGTCTTTCACACTTGCCTGATTAGTAGGTTATCTGGTTAAAAATTATTATTCTGTAGTGTATGTTATTGTTGTAAACTGAATAAGAAATATTATAACATAACCACATAACCAGATAACCTGATAACCAGGAAAGTGTGAACAACCCAATAGTACTTTTGGCTCAGTGAACACGCATAGATTTTTAACTTTAATTTTTTAGAGACTTTAACATTGGCGGCTTTAAGATTTTGCCTCCTAGTAAAATTTTCCGAGGAATAATTTTCTAAAATATATAAATCCTCTAACAAACTTTCAAAATTTGCTTTTAGCGGCGTTTCTTGAATTAAGGGTCAAAACGACCTTTTCAGACGGTAGATAATGGGTTAAAATGTTCTACGAAAATATTTGCCATGCAATATTACTATATACTTATACTATAACTTTAAAATTTCGCTCTTACATTTATTTTTTTCTCGTAGCTTTAATTGAATTACCAACTTTCGAAAAATGATTGAGTAGGCCACTCAAACAAATTACATGGCACACAAAAATGTTACATGAATACGGGCGAAATGTTCACGCTGAAAGCCTCAAAGCTGGTGACCTGATGCCTGCCACTTTAACTTCAACTGCAATCGCACTATCCGCTCGTAACTAAACAAAGTTATTTTCAATTCAATTTTATGCGCAAGTTTTGAGCGTGAAAGCGATTTCCCACTTTTATATACAATTTTCATAATTTTCGCATTCTTTTTTACTCATACATATGCCCATTTTTATATTACTTTGTTTTTTGCATAGCAATGCAGTGAAAAGAATATATTCCTTCATATATGCGAAGCACATTCACAGAAAAACTTAAAACGGAAGGATTCAGTTGCAGCTTACTCGCAGCAAAAGATGACTAATGCAGCATCTAAATAATAATAGAAAAGTGGTAAGGAGTAAGTGAAAATGCAACTCAAAAAAGAAGAATAAGAAAAAACGTTGCAATTTAAAGGCAAATGAAGTTAAATTTGTAAACACAGTTGCAAAAAAGAAAACCAAAAAAAAACAAGAAAATTGAGAACCATGTCGAGGAAGGAAGCACTCGCAATAACAATCGAATTTTTCTCGCTCTCAAACACAGCATGACCCTTCAAAACTATTCTCTCGTGCACGTATGTATGTACATTAGGGTGGTCAAAAATGCATGTGAAAAAGTAAAGTTGAAATTTTTATGCTCTCACCCGCTAGGATTGTTCTATACCGAAAAAAGATTTTGCATTCAAAACATATTTAGAGGTCGCTCAAAGCGCCCAAAGTTTTCCATGTATTTTATATTGGGAAAAAACAACTTTTCGTAGAATTGATATAGAATAGTCAAAGTTTATCTGCAGGAGATTCCCAACAATAATATCAAATTGTTTATTTAACCATTTTTTCATCGAAACTATGATTTACGGGTCCGCCAAAAACCCACAAAAGCCCCGAAAAATGCAATGGGGCGACCAATAAGAAATCGTTTTCCGATCGAAAAATACTGATTTTCAAGAATTCTTTACCATTTCTACGAAAAACTTTATTTTTCCCATATAAAAATACATGGAACACTTTGAGCGACCTCTAAATTTTTTTTTGATTTAAAAAAAAAAAATAGGGGTATACTTTTTTCGATATAGAGCAATCCTAGGGGGTGAGAGCATTTCAATTCCGACTTTACTGTTTTTGGACCACCCTAGTGTTCTTATGTATGTATGCTCACGAAAGTTCTGGTGGAAAGTGAAGTGCCGTACTTTTGCACTTTGTTGGCGCCAGCGTTACAAATCCGGCAGAAATCCAAGCGTTTGCACTGCCTAGCCTTAAACTGACCCCTTTCTCTTGTTTGGTTTTACTGGCATCTATGAACTTAATTTACTTTGTTTTTAACTCCTCGGCAACTTTTTGTACTTATGTAGGTATTTTTTTTTATTTCCTTTTACTCATCTTGCACCCATGAATACAGATGCATTGCAAATACATATTGGCCATATCCGCCTGAGAAGGCGAAAAGGAAATTGTAAAAACGTTAAAATGCAAGAATATCAGTTGGCCAGGTTGTGCGTGTAAATGACTTAAAGCTAAGCCGCAGTTGAGCGAGTAAAAGCTTTGAGGAAACGATAAGTTATGTGATATTGAATTTCTCGGATAACTCAAATATTAGGGTGGGTATAAAAAAAAGTTGATCTAAAACTTTGTTATCTACTATTTTCAACAACATCATTTTGGACCTTCTTAACCGATTTCTATAAATAAATTTTTAATGGAAAGGTGGTATCCCAGAGGTGGTCCCATACTAATTTGGTGCTCTTAAATTTTTATATGAGAACTGAAGGTGGTTTTGTTTTTTGCTTATTTTACACTTTGTGCTTTTTCAGTCTTCTTATGCGTCAATTGGCACCGAAGAGAAACTACTGGCGTGCTTCATCGAACTTGGCCAAACTCATTTAGGCGGTTATGGTACCAAAGTCGAATTCAATTATATCAACTCACCGCCTTCGAAAGGAAATTTAAATGATACCCTAAAGACTTGACTAAAGTTAACAGTTTTGACGTTTGACCCCAGCTCTTCCCGAAACTTAATATTTGGTTATATTTTTGCTATGTTAAAATGAATCGCCCTAATATAAGTACCTTATTGACCACAAAGTATCACGCTGATGTGCACCGCAAAATAACTCGTAATTGAGAAAGTGAAAATTCTTGTGAGTGCATAAATTTTCTGAATAGGATAGATTGAAAGGTGGAGAAAATGTGAACTACTAAGTAATTGCTTAGCTAACGAAAGTTGGAAAATTTATAATTTTTGGTTATACAAATTAATTGACTTTGAATATTGATAATATAGAGATTTGTTTTTTTTTTTCTAAATTCTTGAACATGATCATTGAGGTGTTGAATGTTAAATCCAAGGCACTTGAAAAGGTAGCAGCATTAGAGCAAAAACAACATTTAAGTGCATTTTGTGGTGCTTCTGGTCTCTAAAGTGTCACACAATTATTCTGATATTATTATTATTTTCTTTTATCAAAGTGTGCCATACAAAATACAAGCAAAAATTTAAAATATTAAATTCAGAACAAAAAATGACACTGAAGATGGCACAACGCCGAAACCGGTTTGTCTCCAAACCAAATTTGACAAGGGATGGCGGAAAATCGTTCCACATTACATCACACTCCTACGCTGTCGGAAACACCAACAATGAAAATGAGAATTCGTAAATTGTGTTTAAATATGTAAAAACAGTAAATCAGGTAGAATAATTGTTTAGAAATCGATTTTTATCGATTTATTTTTCACTATTCTTTATATTTTATTGTTATAACTGCATATATAATATACTTTAATATTTTGGCATCAAGTTTTCAAGACGTTAATCCGATACTAAAGGTGACAATGACAAAAATTGATTATATTATAAAAAGAAATTACAATTCATGAACTTTACAACGGTATATATAACATAAGGAATACTGTGTAAAAATCTTCCACGCCAATATTAAATAACTTTTAAATTATATGACTTTTAAGCTAAGGCGTACGAGTAAACGTGTTATCTGACTGTTTATGGTGCTACGATGCGTATACGTTACATAAAAAGCCACGGATATATGAGAACGAGTTCGCTACCTAAAGGTGAAAAGGTGCCAAGTCCATTTTTTTCAAAATTTAGTCTTTGATGCAGAATGGCAGGTAATACGAAACTACGTAGATTTTTCGTCTCTCCTGAACACTTTCAAAAAATGGACTGGGCACCTTTTCACCCTTAGGTGATGAGTTGTTATTTAACTTTTTTTTTGTATATATTTTTTAAGTTTTCATTTAAATACAATAGTAGGATTGGGAGAAATGGAACCACTCAGGCATTAAAGTTAAATACTTCATAAAACCGTTATTTGCTGGCCTCACATATGAATATATGTGTTGCAGTGAACACCGTTAGAGGCACATGCAGATGTTTTTATGCTCAAAAAGAGGTTAACATTTAAAGTTCTAACTCCAAAAAATCAAAATATTAAAACAAAGGGGCGTATTCAGAGTAAAAATAAAGTCGACCGCTGTGTTAGGTTTAGATTTTTGACATAGTTTTCAATGGAATATCAGTCAAAAAAGCTGCAACTAGCATTAAAGTCGCCTTTATTTCGATTATGCATATGCCCCAAAGATTTAGTATAACTAAGCTCTAGCACACTGTATTATTTTATTTTCCCTTTTGGATAAAAATATGCAACTTTTATTAACTAATTGTTGATTACAATTATTAAGACTGTTTAGATAATTAACTGTCCTAACTAAATGTTCAAAACGCGTATACCCGGCCGTAGTTGTGTTCGCCTACAAAAATTTTGTAGCTTAATGCTGCCACCATTCTCTGCGTCGTCCTTGCCTGGTTGTCCTTGTGCGCATTCCAAAAATAAAATAAAACGCAAGGGTAGCTACACTTTTAGCTCTTAAACTGAAATAAACCCATGTAGGTAAGTACTGTCATAAAACAATGCCAACAGCATCGCTCAGCCCAATTCAGTCAGATTTTGTACCAAGCGCAAAAAAACAAAAAAAAAAAACAGCAAGAACAACAATATCAAGCACAAAAGCAAAAGTTCCATTCGACGGCAATTGATTACCATAGTTCCAATGCTGCGGTCTGTATGCTTAGTAATTGAACGACATCAATTCGGTATGAAAAATGTATCCCGAATGGTGGAGAAAGTTTTGTAAAAGCTTCAACACCGAACGCAAAATTGCAGAGTGTACTATTTTTAAGCAACGAGAACAACAGTCATAGAAGCGTCGGCGATATACAACAACATATAGACATAGCCTTACTGCCAGAACAATTTGTGCTGAAACGCCAAACTAACAGATACGAATGAGAACCCAACAAACACAGTTTTAAACATTTGAGCAACCACAATATTCCATAGTCCGGAACCCTTTTGTGGGCTCACCAAAGCACACTTAAGGGCGGTCGTAAACAAGTGGGTGGACCCAAAATTCGTTGGGTACTGGAGTGAATGTCCAGGGCAAAAACCAGCTAAGCGGTTCAGCTGCCCATCATAAATCTAGGCAAGGAGGACCTTCAACTCCCATTGGGTACTTCACGGGACATTGTTCTCTGCGCTATCACCTCAGTAAAATGAATATTTCAGACACGAAAGTCTGTCGCTTCTGTTCTGTTGTTGCTCTCGCTAGACATAGACTCGCTCACCTAGGTGGTGCAATACTTAATCCATTTGAAATATGGAACAAAAAGCCCATCGAAGTGCTAGCCTATATTAAAAGCCTGCGCGTATAGGGTAAAGAGGACGCAGTGCTCATAGCTTATAATCATAAATAGTGAACCCGCGTGGCGTTAAAATGCCCAAAATTGAACTTCGAAACTTTAAAAATATTCCAAATTTTAGTCAGAGTTATAAGAGATCTGAGTGCCATATTTCATCAAAACCTTGCAGCCATTTCTGAGTGAAGAGCAGTCACGCGTAGTGCATGTTTTTATTTTCGTCGAATTTCAAATCAGCCTATACCCATGACAAAAGTTCGTAAATAAAAAACTAAAACTTTATCTTACATTGTAGACTACGAAAAAATTATAGACGTACCATATTTTGACAAGTTTTAGCAAAGGGTGCGGCTATAATTTTTTCGACCACTGTAGATCAAATTTAATTGTTTGCTGGGGAGCCAAGCGCATACATACATAGAATACACATACATATATGGACGTATGGTGTTTGTATGTTCGGGTGTACACGTCTCCACTTCCGTGAAAACCCATTTTTACTGCCAGTTACTGGCGAATGTTTTGCGATTGTTCTGAGCTGCCAACAGAAAGTCGTATTCAATTACGTTTTTTTTTAATTTTTTTTGACTGAAGTGTATGGCATTTCATCAATTTGCATCTATGGTTGGTAGGCAGGCCTTACGAAGGTTTTGTTTTTACTTTACTTTAGGATGTTTTAATGTTTGATTATAGAAAAACTAGTAGCCTGGATAGAATCACCGAACTATTGCGGAGCGAATTATAAGATTTAAATTAGCGTGCACCATATTGGATCGGCAGTTTAAAATTTTTGAAGCCTGGCTGCATATTACTAAAAAGCAATGCGAACTCTTAGCTGTTTACAACTTGCACTTTATTATACTAAAACTTAATGATTCATGTATATATTTGCATAACCAAATTTTTATAATAATAATAAAAAATATGTATTTTGATGAAATAGTTTTTTTCATAACATTTACATTTTGCTAGTGAGAAAGTTGATTGCGAATCCAATTGAGTACTTTTCTATGCAGTTCAGTTAACAAAAAAAAAGAGGTACAAGTTTCCAATTCCAAATTGGGAAATTAAATTTTGGTAAATTCAGCCAATTTATTTCACACACAAGCTACCTGTGCAGATGTAGGAAAAATTTGCGATGCGGTAAAAATACATATCTACATAGTTAAATGTATGCAAGAACTTT
>NW_023458556.1:21962398-21969776 GCF_013731165.1 Rhagoletis pomonella
TGCGGTAAAAATACATATCTACATAGTTAAATGTATGCAAGAACTTTAGGGATGTCTGCAAGCATTTGTGTGTGGTTCTTTCAGCTATGTAACTTTCTAACTGAATGCTTATTTGCATATTGAAACAACGCAATTCAAGGTTAAAGTTCAAAGATTAAGGGGAAAAGTTCAACAGTTGTCTACAGCGAAACGCCTAAAAACAATATTTTATTTTTTTTTTGGTTCATTTGCATTTTAACAATTTACAAACTTGGCGCTCAACGCACTCATTCAGTTTTCTATGGTTTCCCCTATGCTTTATAGACATACATACATGTACATATGTATATGTATGTATATGGGCTTGTTTATAGGCCTCTCAGCAAACATTGCTCCCGCCTTGTCTGTGTGCAATTTTCGTTCGCATTTGCATACTCGTAATTTTTTCAAGCAGAGGGCAATCTTTCGCCCCGCCCAATATGTATAGGCTCACTGAAATTAAAGTCAGAGTTGACTTCAGCAATCATGTTCTATTGATTGGCGTATTTATTTCTTTGGCGGTCGTCCGGCTGTATAGATGAAGCTCGGGCCAGAACCATTTTTCAAATGAGCTAACCAATAGCTGCACTGATGTCTGTAGAATTTCAACGCCAAGATGTAATAGCTATTCTAGCTGGAGCGATACAATTTTTCAGTACACTGATAGAAATTTCATTGATAAAAATCTATAGCAAGTAACATAACAATAAAAAATCAAATGTATATGAAATATAAAAAAAAACTTTGTAAAGAAATTCTTACTTTGGTCTGGATCTGGATGCCTTAAGAGAATTTCTTTGGTCTTCCTATTTCAGAGACACAACCGTGGCAAATTTGATAGGTAACCGGCAGTGTAATAAATATTATGGCTGTCCAAACTTGCATGCTTATCAGGTTGTCTCGATAACATTTTTTATATCTATTGTATTTTTTTTTGGTAGATTGATTTCAAAGAAATACAAAAACGAAACTCCAACCAGCCTGATGCTCTCACCTTTCGTGATCGTTTTATATAAATAAAAACATATTGTTTACATATTCGTATTCGTAATCGTTCGGCTGTATTGGCACTCGCAATCGTACTTATATTTGTGTTCATAATCATATTCATATTTGCACTCATATAAGTACTCTTATCCTATAAAATTAAGCAATAAAAAACACAACCACGCAACTGAAACTATTTGTCAGAAAAAGGGCATATGCATTCCTATCTATTCTGACGCGCTGAACACGAATATGGAGTCCGTTTTGCTCCACCACTTCAAGATTTTGTTCATTACCTGAACCCAGACTAGTTGATGAAAATACATAGCAATACATCTGTCTCGTTCCCAGATCATGAAACTTTTTTTGTGTGGCTGCGAAATTTAAAAAAAAAAATCTCTCTAATTTTATTGAAATAAATATTTTCAGTGTATTCAAATGTGTTTCTATTATTCAAAGCTTTAAACCTCTTTAAAATTTACATACTAATACCACTAATGTGGCAACTTGTGAATTTAGTTTAGTTGAATTTATTTACTTATTCCGCAGACAAGTTTACCGCAAGTCTGCGGTCGCTTGGTGCGTATTTGCCCTGCAGGAAAATGCTAAAGAATTTGGATAACACTGCAGGAAGGCTAAAATGACACAGCAAAAGGCCGAGACACGTAAAAGTAATTTTGAGTCGTAGGTTACGGATATGTATACTGTTTTTCTGGATCAGATAATTTTCGCAAGACCCGAGCGCATCTCTGCACAAGGGTATTACAACATATAGATAAATGTATACATACATAAATGCTCAGATCGGTCCTTTTACACGATAACTCGAGTAAAAATTGAAATATGTCAACGAAATTTGGTATCTTTATCCAATGTAGGTTGGTGAAAAAACTCCGATATTTCAGTAAATATTGAATCCAAATTGTTACGAAATTTTACAAAAATGGGCGTGACCCCGCTGCCTATAAAGAAATGCTGCAACACACTAGCCGCTTCCCCAATTCTTACTAAACTAGGTTCGAGCCTTGCTTAGGGCCCAGATAAGAAATCTGTTGAGAATCTTTGAAATTGAGCAATAACCACGCCCAATCCCCATATGACTACTGAAGCTAATTCACTAAAAATCGATGATTGCAATAACCACTTAGCAGAAAATTATAATTTTTGGATAATGGGTGTTGGGCCGCCCACTTATGACCACAAATGTGTATCTCGGTAACCGATTTATGAATTTCTACCAAACTCGCCGCACTTAACAACCTTGGCAATTCGTTGAAAATTATTCAAATCGGACTAAAATTACACCCACTTTCAGTATAACGGCTAATTTACTCCAAGACTTGTAGGAATTGGGCGTGGCATCGCTCAATTTATGACTACATAGGTGTGTCTCGGTAACCACTCTATCGATTTATACCAAACTTGGTTCAATTATTGCATTAAGTCTAACTCAGCACATTATCGAAAACGTTCGAAATTGGTAAAACCACGCCTGATTATCATGCGAAGGTAGTTTAGAGAAAGTTGAAACGACGACATTATAGGGTATATAAAATTCGGTTTCGCCCGAACTTACACTTTTTACTTGTTTGATTTTAAGTTTGCATTATGAATGAGAAAAATTAAAACTTTTACAGAGATAAATCTAGTTAGTCTAAATATCAATCAGAAAACTTATGGAGATAGCTTCCCTCAAAGGGGGCTTTCCATTAAAATAATCTACTGGTTATTTAGTACCTATGCCTCCGGATCATGGCGAACTAAAGCCAGTCAAGGAATTTCAAGCGTTCAGGTTTCTAAATGACACTGAATAGCCTACACCCGGATAAAATTGCTGTGGTATATATACCTTCCATTACATTGCGGCATTGTAAATTCAAATTTTTTCTGAATTAAAAGCCGGCAACATCACTAGGCAAATGAAGGCCATGACAGGGTTCAAAAAAGGCGTCATAATGCAAATCTCCGACACAATAGTTCTGAAAGTAAAGCTGGAGGTTGAGTTCGAATAGTAGGAGACTATGACTAAAAGACAATGACTAAAAATGTATGTTCCCGTGCTGAGTTTTTTATATATTCACAAATATTTTCATGTTATTTTTATTTTATTATTTTTTTAACCGAAAAATGTAAGTCGATGCGTGTTTGGAGGAAATATTAGTGGGTGTTGTTTTAAACAGTCAAATTGGCCTTTCGCATATACGAATATTTATACCCACTGCTTTATATGAACGAACAAAAAAGAATGTATGTTGCCCCTTATCGAGAAATTTGGGTCCGGTTTGGTTATTTGTACAATTAGCTTAGGTTTTTGTGTTCAAACGCATGGACCCCAATCTAAAAACCTTAAAATACGCCTATAGCCAAAGGATTAAAGTTTGATTTAAAACAAAGGTTTTAAATTTCCAATCACTAGTTTATTAATATATTCGGTTTGCACTGTGCATCTTCTCGATGTGGGTTCTGTGCAAAAATACCGTGGATGGCGAAGCCGGATTTATATGCACAAGAAATGTTGTATGCCTTTGACATGCGGAAGCCCCTCTTTTCCGGCAACCCAGAAATGAGAATTCTACTTAGTAAGGGTTATAAGTTACCTCACAGGTGGTTCCACTTATAACTTATAATCCCTTAGCGCGGCCGAAGGCAGAAGCAGGCGCAACAGGTGGTGAACCTAACAAAGTGCATGTTTCCAATGGCTTGGAAGAAGCTGTTATTGCATTACCTGGATTGAGAAATAGTTCTCCAGGCATAGGAGTTATGCCCAACAGCTCCGCATATCTTTGTGAAATCATTTCCATAGCGCGCTCTTACTCCGCTGCTATAATTGCGAATGCAATAGAATCCATCGTTTCCTTCAAAATATGTAAAATCCAAAAAATTTTACTATAAATAAGCACTTGATGAATGTTTTTTAATTCCTTTCCACTTTGTTTTCCTTTATACAGCTGTCTTCGAAAAACAACTGATAGCTGGCAATGCTGCACAGGTTTCCGCAAGGGTTGCAGCATGTCGATTTTTCGTTTTTCGTAACGTAGCTACGAATTACGAATTACGAATATTCATGAATATATTCATCATAAAGTTTTGAACATTCTAAGCAGAAATCTTCATTTTTCTTTGTTTCTGCAGGTGCAGAACCTGCAGTGGTTATATGTAGAATTGAATCAGGCGAGTAAAGTTCCAGTAGGGTTTATACTCTCACAGAAATTTATTATTTACAATGGTATGCGTTTACACACACAGCCCCCTCTATCTTAGAACCATGACTCAATTTCAATTGTTGAGAATTCGAATGCAAATACGGGTAAATGTTTTATGCTAATATTGACTAAAGTGAATACTCGGGCCTAATAGTGAATTCCAGAGAAATTTTGCCGCAGCTACCGCAGCAGTGCGTTTTCGTATTCGCTCGGTTGCTTTGGAACGCATACCAAATTTTACATTCAATGCGTGGCATAGCAGTGATACCCTGCAGAAAAAATATCAATTGATAAAAAATAACCAATTTGTAGTTAGAAAAGTAATGCAGACGCAATCCGGTGGATTGTTGTCTTTAAACAAGTTTCTATTTAAATATCCTCATACACTTTTTACTTTGAATACACTTTATTTCTGCACTTCACAAATACTTCTCCGAATTGCGGACAAATAAAAGAAAGATCGAAATTTTATATCTATTATCATTTGGAAGTTATTTCTGACGGAGTTCGAATATGAGACCACCTACAGCAGAATATGTAAACAAAAATGAAATGTCGTTAAATTAAGCAAATAAATAAAAAAGTAAAAAAAAAGCAAAAACAAATTTTTTTTTTATTGATATTTTATGCCCAAAAGTAGTTAGTTACAAGTTAGTTGACATCTAATGCAGGGGTCACCACCCTTGACTATTTCGCGGCCATAGCCATAGAAATATAGTTCGCTTTCCTCAAAGAAAATATACAGATAATAGTGACCTTTAGTTCCGTCCTAATCAACTTCAAGTTAACTTATTGTTGTGTATTTCCCGCAGGGTATGCCCATGAATTGTGATGGAAACGCCAAATCAGTGTGCGTGCACGTAGTTATGCCTAGGTGTGGGTGCGAAGGCGCATTTGAGGCAAATTTTGCTTGAAATTGATTTGTAATATTTTGCATATTTATCGATATTTCAACGCTAAAAGCATTTTCTATGAATTAAATGGAAATTGAAAATTTATTGCGCGTACAGAAGTTGCCAAATTATTACATGTGCACACAAAATTTTTTCAAAAGTCAAAAGTTACTTTATCCAGCAAAGTACTTTCAGTATGTTCAGGCTATAAATATATTTTTTTTACTTTTGTGACGCTTTTAATACATCCCATGACACGCACAGGGGCTAAACTTTGAAACTAATCACTGCTAATATTTTGAAATGCTAAGCAGCAACAACTGGGCCTCAAATATGATTAATTAGAACAGACTACCGAACAACTTTTAACCTTAGTGTGAAAAAGAAAAAAATCGTTTATACATAAAAATCATATACAGCTTTAAGAATATACAAGCGCCATGAATAATTGCCTCGTTTATAGTTAACTAGTTGGCCGGAACGAGGGTGAATAATTGGCTGAAATTATATGCAGCACCTCGGTAATAATCTCCTATTTATTACATGCAATTTGTCATTTGAGCTCATACAGAAATTTGCGGTTCAGGCGTTGAAGCGAAATCAATAAAGGTCTAATTAGTGTTAAGTGAGCGCTATGATGAAAAGTTATACAGCAGTTGAATGGTAATTTTCCCCTTTAATTAATAAGGGATACTATGTATGTATGTATTTATGATTGAGCACAAAAGACAAGTGAAATGAATGAGACAAAAATTAAATGTAGATAGAAAAAAGTGAGGAAAGGAAATTTACTTAGAAGTTTTTGCACTGAATTGTGCAATATCAATGATTTTTTGAATGAAAGATGTTTTTTCTGGTAATATTTTAACATTTTTCAAGGAAATCGATGTGAATGGCACTGCGTGTGTCACCATTATCCTTGCTGGCCGACAGATCCACCTTAGTCCTCTTTGATGCACGTTAAGCCGGCAAACCCATTACTTTTACTGTTCCTTAGCCTCTGTTTCGTCCACGGTTATGACAGGACTCAAAAACTTGTTCGGAAAGCCAAAAACTTCTTTGGGGAGGTGATACGATTGCGTTTATGGTTGGGTGTGAAGAATCGCGGCACCACCTCGTGGATAACCTTTTCATATTCATTCAGTTGCGACGCCTACAGCCTAAATGGTAAATCCTTTCTCCGATCGTCCAATATCGTTTCATTGATTTTATCGACGCTTTCTGGCGCAATCTGAACGCAAGCTTCAATTTCTACAAAATCCCTCTCAACCAAACTTTTTCGGAGGTTTAAGACACGCCTAACAATATGTTCGTACGGTACTGCTTTCGTACAAATGCTTTCCTTATGCAAAAAACCCCTCTCAACCATTCCATTTACTATTGCTGAGGTATTTTTTTTTTGGATTTAAAGCTTTAAAAAGACGACGGCTTAAAGTTCTTGAGGTGCTTCGCATAGTACAACAAACTAAGTTGTTAGTTTGTTTTCGTCACCGTTATGCCAGAAGCATGAATGTGCAAATTTACCAATTTTGAGTTATTGGTATGACTTGGTTAACCGTCGGATTTTCTATGTTATACCAATACCCAGACTACCATGCGTGTACAACCATATTTTAAAATGTCAATTAGAGATTAGTAGAGTTAAGTCTCGTTAAACAAACATCAAACTTGATTTCCCAAAGTTTTCATTTTTACACATTTCTTTTGTCTGGCATACGGGGGACGGTATACATTATCTCCCACTCTTAGTTCCTATTAGAGCTCTTTTTAGTCGACAGTCGGTTAGTCGAATGGGAAAAGTTGTACCAGAAAATAGTCCACTTTACTTAATCGACTAACTAACCGTTTCCTTTCTACTTATTCAACTAACCGCTCGCAAACAACTGGTCGACTAACCGTTTATTTTCTATTACTCAACTAAATAGTGGTTTTCTTTCAGTAAACATTGTTATTTTATATTTTTTGAATGCTTTTGTTTATTGGCAAAACCCAACCCCGCTAACAACAATAATTTTATTATGAAAAACTGTCACTATTCGAATAAATTCGGTTAGTCGATTTTCAGACTACTCGATAGTTACTAATAGTCGGAAAGTAGATTTTAAACAAGAGTTCTAGTTCCTTCCCTCGAATGTCGAAGGAAATCCATAATTATTTTAAGGATATGGAACGCAGCGAAGGACATATAATCTCGTAAAATATTTAAGCGGGCTTTTTAAGTAATAAATTCTTCATCCTATTTGACACAATATGTATGTATGTAGATATTCAAAGCAA
>NW_023458556.1:21969876-21972405 GCF_013731165.1 Rhagoletis pomonella
TTCATCCTATTTGACACAATATGTATGTATGTAGATATTCAAAGCAAAATATGTATGTAGTATATTGTGATTTTTAAAGAACTCCTCAATCCACCTGTTGCATAAAAATAATGAAATAAATTGACGTTTATGTATGAAGACAAATAGGAATATACCACTTTGGTGGAAACTTTTCAAAACACCACTGAGACTGCACAAAAATAATTGATAGTCTTTGGCTAGGAGACTTTGTGACACAAAAACCATAACAAACCGCACACTTCAACATGGATATATCTACACTTGCTGGAATAAACATTCAGATTTTAACAATCCTTCTTATTTGTTTGCCTTTGGGAGCAAATTGTTAATTAAAATGAACAATAACTGACAATCGAAAAGTCGAAAAACTGAGAATAGAAATAGCAGCACAAAATATTAGAGAAAGGATAGAAAGTTGCCGTTTGCATGTGAATGGAGAATAAAATACACGTATGGTATGTAAATAAGTTAGTGTGTATTTTTGCATGCAAAATTTGTTTTGGTACATATGCACATACATAGTTGCCCCGTGTCGGGCTGTCCACAACAACAACACAAGGCAGAGGGAAAATAGAAGTTTTTACTAAAATTTTTGTATTTTAAATTTGGTAAATATAGTGTGATAAGAACGGCATACTGCTTGTGTGTATGTAGTTACGTTATTAAATTCTCCATACATTAGTTATAGCTTCGTTTTGATTCTCAGAAAATTTATACATTTGTAACTGGGGCAAGTGAAGAATAAAATAACTGCATTCACATGGATTTACATAATTTGCATGAGTTTGGAGAATAAATTTTAAAAACTGTTTTTCTTCTCTCTTTCTAATTGATGCTAATAAGGGCGACCCTTTGTACCCGCTTCAGATTGTTACCCATCAGAGTTTCCACTAGCGCATTGCACCAGACGGGGTTTTTCATAGAAAAGTATGGGTCCCGTCTCGTTTCATATAAACGGGAAATAACCGCTAGAGCGATAGAGCGTGCTGGTATATGGCGCAGAAGCATGGACAATGAGAACATCCGATGAGACGGTACCGCAGATCATGTAACGCTGAGCTGTATGAACTTTATACCGATATAGGCATAGTTAGTGCAGCGAATTAAAATACGTCGGCTCTGCTGTCTTGGCCATGTCTTTCGAATGGACACCGAAGCTCCAGCTGTGGAAGTATTCAACTAGTTGTAGCAGAGGAAGAGGGAGACCACCACTGCAATCGAAAGACCAATTGGAGATGGACTTGGCTTCACTTGGCATTTCCAATTGTAGTCAGTTGGCACTGAAGAGAAACGAATGGCGGGCTTTGTTGAGCTCGGCCGAAATCAAAATAACAAGAAGAAGACGAAGTGCTTGCCAACATGATAATCCTCCAATCATGCATCGTAAGGATTAAGCGCAGAAGAGCGGCAGGAAGCGATGCACGCGTCTTGAGCGACGCCACTTGGTTCTACACGCCTCTGGAGATGGCTGCTTCAACTCTACTGTAGTCCATGAGTATTCAGTGGGCCTTTGTTTATTCTTTACGAACTGCCATGAAGTAAAAATAAATGCGCTGTTAAAATGGAAATACACCCGATTCGCTCACAGCAACATTCTTACCAGCTTACGCCGACACGTTTAGTTCCCCAGATTATACAATGCCGCCGATGGAGCTCGAGAATAATTTCGCCACTCGTATCCCTTCGAGGAAGAACTGGGAGGGTGGCTCGGTCTGGGGCCTCCAAGATAACTCCACAGCCATCTACATGGATGACTCTAAACTAACTCTAAGAGTAGGGAGTGGGATAAATTCGAAGGACCTCTCATTAGACATATGATTTAGACTACCAGACCACTACAGTGTCTTCCAAGCAGAACTATTAAAGATGATGCGCTCTGGTTTGTCGAATATTCTCTTAACCTGCCTTTAGGGAGGAAACCACCCTGTCCGTCTCAACTCCTTTCATACAGCAGGCATACCATTATCTACCTACAATACAAGGCTTAGGACATACTTCGTCAAGAAGGCAAATAAAAGATGGTCAGAAGAACCCACGTCGTCCCACAATTATAGCAGTAAGTGGCGCAGGTCATTTGATGCAACCCAGTGTGCATCACGCGGAGCGGACCTGATGTAGGTACACCTCTCGGGCAAGTGAAAGTAACACACAAACTAAATATGCCAATGCTATGCGAGTAAGAAGAACTTTTAACTCTTTAAAAAAACACTTCAAGTCGAATGAAACAGTTATTGCATAATTTGTGGCAACACATTGGTTGCACATAGGCCTACAGCACATTGGAGTAGTTGGAGATAGTGCTAATGCTTTTGTTGTTATAATTCTTATGCCGAATGCTATCGTTGTCTTCATTATGACCATCAAGCACGTCGGGCATTAGCCCACACAGCATTCACCACTACAATAACCATTCAGAATTTGCTTCTAACTGCATATAGCCGCAACGTTGACTCTAGTGCCTTAGTTTGTGCCAGCACCAGCGTCGTAATTTTTAAACAAATCGAGCAA
>NW_023458556.1:21972505-21975597 GCF_013731165.1 Rhagoletis pomonella
AACCGAAGCTTTGTTAATTTAAATAGGCAGGCAGCAGCCGACAAGCAGACATTGCATTCCGCAGACACCGGCTGGTGACGGCCGAACGAAATGCACTACCGAACTGAATATACAAACATAAATATGTAACTTGACTTATTGTATGTGTGCCTTGAGGGTCAAGCGGCTGCATACCGGCATTTTGCAAAATTCTTGTCGCATAGCGTTGTTCAAAGTTTAATTGCTCGATTTGTTTGAAAATTACGACACTGCTGCTGACACAAACTAAGGCACTAGAGTCAACGTTGCGGCTATATGCAGTTAGAAGCAAATTCTGAATGGTTATTGTAGTGGTGAATGCTGTGTGGGCTAATGCCCGACGTGCTTGATGGTCATAATGAAGACAACGATAGCATTCGGCATAAGAATTATAACAACAAAAGCATTAGCACTATCTTGAACTACGCCAATGTGCTGTAGGCCTATGTGCAACCAATGTTTTGCCACAAATTATGCAATAACTGTTTCACTCGACTTGAAGTGTTTTTTTAAAGAGTTAAAAGTTCTTCTTACTCGCATAGCATTGGCATATTTAGTTTGTGTGTTACTTTCACTTGCCCGAGAGGTGTACCTACATCAGGTCCCCTCCGCGTGATGCACACTGGGTTGCATCAAATGACCTGCGGTACTTACTGCTATAATTTATAGCCTGTATATATATATAGCCAATCGAGAGCTCGAATTTGAACCCCTCCATTCACCTAAAACCAGTTGGTTAGGTTCAGAAAGTGCGAGAATTCATTAATGCCTACTTCAATTAGATCGGCCAGACAGATAAAAAGGTGGTAGTTAAATGAGCGTATTCTCGCCCACGTAAGGGCAGGACAGTGACAGAGGTAGTGATTAACTCACACTCCATTTCGTCCCCGCCTCGGGAACTACGGCAGAAGTCATTGGTCGGCCAATCCATTCTACTAGCACGCCTTCCCATTAAGCAGTGGTCCGTAATAATATGACTGGTATTATTACCAGCCTTAGTAGAGAGCGTTCTAACCGAATGGGAATGACGAAGTATGTCCTAAGCCGTGTATTGTAGGTAGATAATGGTATGCCTGCTGTGTGAAAGGAGTTGAGGCGGACAGGGTGGTTTCCTCCCTAAAGGCAGGTTAAGAGAATATTCGACAAACCAGAGCGCATCATCTTTAATAGCTCTGCTTGGAAGACACTGTAGTGGTCTGGTAGTCTAAATCATATGTCTAATGAGAGGTCCTTCGAATTTATCCCACTCCCTACTCTTAGAGTTAGTTTAGAGTCATCCATGTAGACGGCTGTGGAGTTATCTTGGAGGCCCCAGACCGAGCCACCCTCCCAGTTCTTCCTCGAAGGGATACGAGTGGCGAAATTATTCTCGAGCTCCATCGGCGGAATTGTATAATCTGGGGAACTAAACGTGTCGGGGTAAGCTGGTAAGAATGTTGCTGTGAGCGAATCTGGTGTATTTCCAGTTTGACAGCGCATTTATTTTTACTTCATGGCGGTGCGTAAAGAATATTAAGCGGAATCGCTACAAAGGCCCACTGAATACTCATGGACTACAGTAGAGTTGAAGCAGCCATCTCCAGAGGCGTGTAGAACCAAGTGGCGTCGCTCGAGATGCGTGCATCGCTTCCTGCCGCGCTTCTGCGCTTAATCCTTACGATGCATGATTGGAGGATTATCATGTTGGCAAGCACTTCGTCTTCTTCTTGTTATTTGGCGCTGTAACCGCCTAAGCGATTTCGGCCGAGCTCAACAAAGCACGCCATTCGTTTCTCTTCAGTGCCAACTGACTACAATTGGAAATACCAAGTGAAGCCAAGTCCATCTCCTATTGGTCTTTCGATTGCAGTGGTGGTATCCCTCTGCTCTCTGCTTCAACTAGTTGAATACTTCCACAGCTGGAGCTTCGGTGTCCATTCGAACGACATGGCCAAGACAGCAGAGCCGACGTATTTTAATTCGCTGCACTAACTATGCCTATATCGGTATAAAGTTCATACAGCTCAGCGTTACATGATCTGCGGTACCGTCTCATCGGATGTTCTCATTGTCCATGCTTCTGCGCCATATACCAGCACGCTCTATGGCTCCAGCGGTTATTTCTCGTTTCTATGAAACGAGACTAGACCGATAATTTTCTATGAATCCCCCGACTGGTGCAATGCGCTAATGGAAACTTCGATGGGTAACAATCTGAAGCGGGTACAAAGGGTCGCCCTTATTAGCATCAATTAGAAAGAGAGAAGAAAAACAGTTTTTAAAATTTATTCACCAAACTCATGCAAATTATGTAAATCCATGTGAATGCAGTTATTTTATTCTTCACTTGCCCCAGTTACAAATGTATAAATTTTCTGAGAATCAAAACGAAGCTATAACTAATGTATGGAGAATTTAATAACGTAACTACATACACACAAGCAGTATGCAATTCTTATCACACTGTATTTACCAAATTTAAAATACAGAAGTTTTAGTAAAAACTTCTATTTTCCCTCTGCCTTGTGTGTTGTGGACAGCCCGACACGGGGCAACTATGTATGTGCATATGTACCTAAACATGTTCAAACTAAAATAGTATGAAAACTAAAAAGCGTGCAAATTTTGCATGCAAAAATACACACTAACTTATTTACATACCATACATGTATTTTATTCTCCATTCACATGCAAACGGCAACTTTCTATCCTTTCTCTAATATTTTGTGCTGCTATTTCTATTCTCAGTTTTTCGACTTTTCGATTGTCAGTTATTGTTCATTTTAATTAACAATTTGCTCCCAAAGGCAAACAAATAAGAAGGATTATTAAAATCTGAATGTTTATTCCAGCAAGTGTAGATATATCCCTGTTGAAGTGTGCGGTTTGTTATGGTTTTTGTGTCACAAAGTCTCCTAGCCAAAGACTATCAATTATTTTTGTGCAGTCTCAGTGGTGTTTTGAAAAGTTTCCACCAAAGTGGTATATTCCTATTTGTCTTCATACATAAACGTCAATTTATTTCATTATTTTTATGCAACAGGTGGATTGCTTTGAATATCTACATACATACATATTGTGTCAAATAGGATGAA
>NW_023458556.1:21975697-21976804 GCF_013731165.1 Rhagoletis pomonella
TAGTTTGTGCCAGCACCAGCGTCGTAATTTTTAAACAAATCGAGCAATTAAACTTTGAACAACGCTATGCGACAAGAATTTTGCAAAATGCCGGTATGCAGCCGCTTGACCCTCAAGCACACACATACAATAAGTCAGGTTACATATTGATGTTTGTATATTCAGTTCGGTAGTGCATTTCGTTCGGCCGTCACCAGCCGGTGTCTGCGGAATGCAATGTCTGCTTGTCGGCTGCTGCCTGCCTATTTAAATTAACAAAGCTTCGGTTGGCGTCCATTTGCTCGATTTCCTCTTTTTCGCTAGTCCAAACTGACTGGATTACCAGGGCAATTCTTTGGTGCACTCTGGTGTGGGTAGGTCATGTTCCGAATTCCTGCTTTTGTCTTACTGATATGTAATAGAGCATTTGGGGTTTTTCTGACTGTTGACCATTGTTTTTAGTGCTTGTAAGGAACGTGAATCGTTGTTGGTGGCAGAAATTGTGTTTTTTAGGTTCCATTTTTGCCAAGATACAGCTGCTTTAAACTCTAAGATATACATACATATGTGTGTATGCGTAGACGGCGGACTAGTTGTGTGCCATTCTCTGTTTGCTGCTCTGTAACCTCATTGTGATTTCACGTCTAAATCCATTCAATTAGTTTTGCTAATCTGGTCGGCAGCCGCATGGAATTCCTTTATTCGTTAACGAGTAGCCTTAATGGCAATGAGTGGGTTCAGTATCAGCCACTGCGAGCAATTCAAAGTCACCAGTGAAGCTGTGAACACAATTGTCTGCGTTGATTTGCTTACGTTTAACAATCCAGCTCGTCGTCGGTAGAATGTTTTGCTATTGAATTGCTCTTTGTTTGAGTTTTCCTCCGCTGCCGCTAGAGATTTATTTATGTACCTATGTATATGCATATATTCATATAAATGTACATTTGTATTGAATAGATTTATGCTCTACGATAAGATTTCATTTTAGGCAGGTCGCTTTAATGAAGCCATTTCCATGCTAATGTTCTTTGCTGTCGATTCAGCGAATTATGAGCAGCGGTATTGCGGCTACCAAAAAATCAGCTGAAATTTGGCAGAACTTCCTTCCCGTATTTTTTTTCGTATAAT
>NW_023458556.1:21976904-22005447 GCF_013731165.1 Rhagoletis pomonella
TTTTTTTTCGTATAATTTTTACATAATTCGTGGGATTTAATGTGTATTTGAATGGTATTGGAAACAGGAGGCCAAAAAATCCGTAAAGTGATTATTTATTAAATTTTCTGCTACTCAACGCAATTAGAGCGTAGCAGCAGTGTTTGCATTTCAATTGTCGCTATTATGCGAGACTTCTGCCATTTCCGTATACTACGGATTCTGTCAATTGAAATTTCTATTGTAACTGAAGTGGTGTATATTTAGTCATTAAGTCCATTGTAAATATGTCACTAGCATAAACCACTGGTACATATATATAAACGAGGCATGTGTATGTATGTATGTGCTTTCAGTCTTAAATTATGTTGTTCAGCAAGCAATTAATCATTTAGTTCAATTTAGTTTCTAAGGATAATTTAAAGCAGGAGATTTTAATTGAGTAAAGTTAGTTTATACTTTCCTTATAGAATTTGTATAATAATAATTACACTGTAAGAAAAATTTCAAGTTTTGAAATTACACAAAAAAAAACGCCAAAATACGTAAACTTAATTTTGGGTCGTAGAGTACGGTTCTGTATCTGGTTTTTCTAGATCAGGTCATTTTAAGTTTGCATGAAATAAATGCAAAAATTACAAGGAAAAAATTTCAAATATATACAAGATTTTTTTGTAAATTCTTTTGATTTATGTTAAACCTGTAAACTTGACAGCGTGGCTGTTTTTGTTACTTCTATACATTAATTTGCTTTATTGTATAGTTTCAGGCAGCCTCATCCTCAACTTCATTTATATTTGTCAATGTTAATGTGGCTTATTAACATTTAAATAGTGCAAAACTAGCTGCACTTGATAGGAGTAGTTTGAATAAGCAAATAAATTAGCAGCAAGAGTTTACGGAGTGTGCATAGCTCAGTGGTTAGCTCTTCTGACTTTGCATATCGATGATGCGGGTTCGATCCTTGCTGAAGTCTAGAAATTGAAGTGTTATGAGGAGATGTGGTGATCTCCGAAATAGCAGCTATAATTTCTACCGCTTAGACTTTGTTGCTTTTTCGATTTCTCCTAATAAACATAATCCTGATACAAAGCTCAATAACAATATTAAAAACCAAAATATTAATAAGCCAGAATAACATTTTATTTGGAAAAACTCCAACGTATAATGACTTTTATACGTATGATTTAAAAAATTAACATCGGTGATTGATTTTTATTTATGACTTTTATAAATAGAAGTCCTAAATAACTGTTATCTAAGACATGTAACATAAAAATTAAAAATAACTGTTATCTACAGATTATTTATATAAAAATCAAAGATAATTGTTATTTTGAACTTGTAAAGTAAAATCCAAAAATAATTGTTATTTTTGTTTTAGTTTTGCATAAAAATTACAAAAATTTTTTTTTTCAAATTTGATTCTCGGCGAAGAAAGAAATCGATTGGCATGTATCACTTTGTTGTAGAACATTTCCTTCATAGGGAATTTTTCAGTGACAGTTTTCCCTGACATTGACATATTTTGTTTCTAAACTTTTTCCCTGTTAAAGTTTCCATGTTAAAGTTGGACTAGATTCATGGTGTCCGTTCAGCTTTCATGGTATCACAAAGGACAATCTCTTAATTGTCCAAGTGCGTCCCTTGTCCAAGACAACCACTATAACCTAACCTAACCATTTATATGTATGTGTATAAAAACGGTTCGTCTATTTTTCGGATATGCGAAGCGGTATTGAATTGCCTCCTGCCCATAAATTCAAAATCGAATAAATTTAAATATTTATATAACTACCTAAAAAAATTTAAAGTATATGTAGAGCTAAAAGACTTCACAGCAGCTTCCAGTCAATTTTTGAATTAATCTAAGATAAATAATTCCATAAGGTTATTTTAATGAATATTGCAATCATTGCCACAATTTCATTTCAATACTGGTGTATATTACAGGATATCTGTGAACTAAAATTTCATGTCCACTGCCTGTTATACGTTCAGTGGATTTTGAGCTTTGCACGTTTGAAATTGTGTCAGCTACAAGTGATTTAAAGGACTTTCATTTAATCGCATTAATGCCTCAAAGCAGACGGGAGGTCAAATGTAAGTTCATTGTTGGAACTGCTGACAATTAGCGAGCAAGAAGTGAACAATATTGAGTAGAAAGCAATATTGAGAAATAAGCATACAGTCTATATAAATACATATCTACACTGTATAACAAAAATTACAAAAATAAAAAATTATTCTGATACGAGTATAATGACACTCAACGTTGATAAAAGCACATGTCGATGGTTTATGTAAATTTGTTTTGATTTTTAAAGTTGATGTTGATGGTATTTACGATACGTTTTCATTAGTGCATACGTATCCGTATGTGCGTATGGAGGAGACTTTTGCAAACACTGATGCGCATAAGTGCAATACTTACATATACATTATAGTATCTACATGCATACATGCACTGCCATATAGGCACTTTCATACATACATACATATATTCTTATTAAAGCCTTGCCAAACGCATATGTTTGAAATTACAACTTTTATAAGTATTTACGTTTGCCCATCCAAGCACCACGACACTCTGGCCACAATATTGCCGCAGCACTTGGCGGTTGTGTATGGAAACCGCGAAAACATTATCCATTAAAATACTAAAGACACATAAAAATGGGCAAACACTGACATACGTATTATGTAAAGAGTGAAACGCACACATACATTACTAGGCAACAGTGCTAGCAAACAATCAGGCGCCATAAATTCACCTGTGCACTTCACTTTCCCATCTAGGTATATACCTACATATGTATTTGCGCCTAGAAGTCCATGCGATAACATATAATGCCATATAAAATATTTTATACCTTTATGTATTTACATTAGAGTGGGTCGAAATTTTTTGAAGTGAAACATTTTTGTGCTCCGTTACTGTAAATCCACGGTTGTGCACGATTAAGATTAAGATTGAAACTGATATTAAAATTAAGATTAAGGTTAATTAAGATTAAGATCACAATTAAGGTTAAGATTAAGATTAAGATTTAAATTAAGATCAAGATTAAGATCAAAATTAAGATAAGAACTTTGACTAAGATAAAAATGTTTACTACTTTTTGCCATTATAGTCACATTGTGCCTCAAACAATGAGAGAAATTCCGAAGTTATATTTCAAAATTCTTTGCAGGTCGTAATTTTAACCCGATTTGACTATTCTTTTTTTTGTGATGAAAAGTGATGAGATATTTCTAAGCATACCTATGCACTAAAAAACGGGCAATGAAGAGGCAACATTTTTTGTTGAAACGAAAATGCCATTAGTTGAGAAGTTTAGGGCCTGTTTTTTGAATTTGTATTTTGAATTTTGCACAATAAAAAGTAGTCGGAAACGATGACAAAGTTCCTTCTAAACGAAAAAAATTGCTAAAGCAAAATTAGAAATGTTGTCAAAAAGTGTTCACCAATATATGTTTTTTTTAATTTTTAGAAAATCGCGTTGATTTTTAATATTTTTTTATCTTACCGTACTGTGGTCCAACAACACAATTTTTTTACACCTTAAGCATCCGACGCCAGAAAAAAGTGTCAGCCCACCCTAACGTAAATTCATACATACATACTATATAAAATGTATATTATACACACATAAGTAGATATGTATATACATTTGCTTTAAATTGCCTATGCCTACATATGTTTGCGTGGAATTTTCATAAATTGGCAATTTTTTCGCCAACAAAATGTGACACTTTCAGCTTAACTTTTGCAAGTTATTTTATATCGTTCATAAATACATACTTATGTATTTCAATGACCCTGTGCGAAATACATACCGTTTTTCTAGATCAGGCCATTATCCCAAGATATTTTCATTTTACGTTTGCATTGCGAATGGAAAATGTTCCAACTTTAAAATGGAAAATGTTACTCATACGCCATGTACATTATGGCGTATGAGCAACATTGGACCACATGCAAAAAATGTGAGTTTAAGCTCACACTGCTTGATGAAGTGTGCTCAAGCTCTAAAATATGTACTGAAAACGGGTCGGAGCTTAAGGCCATCTTTCATCACCATTATTTCCTTCTCCCATTTCATACAAAAATTGTTGCACATTTTCATTTGACCATTCACAACATTTTTTTTTATCCATCGATTTTCATCGTTAGTAGCTTGATTTTTTCACAAAAGAACAGGCTTTAACACAAAAAAAAAACTACAAAAGATTTGGTATTCTCTTAAAGTTTGAATTTTTTTATTTAATGATAATTTTACCGAAAATAGGAGAAAAAACTGTAATAATGGCATAAATTTGATTTAAGTTTGAATAACCGTTAAACCAGTAGGTAGTAGCATCTAATTTCGTACACAAATATGTATCGAGTTTTTAGTTCGATAATTTATAGCCGAGAAAACAAATTATAAAAGTTGAAAACAATTTTTTTATATATGTACATAATTTGTATGGGAAATAGAAATCCGCGATGCGCGACCGTTTGAACTTAATATTAAGGGTTGCGCTTTTAACAGCCCTCTTTTGACATCCGCCCGGTGGTATTAAAGCGGTGGCTGGTGAAAAAAGTAAGTCGATATTTTTTTGAATCAGTCTAATGTATATGTACATTTTGCTTGCGGGACTACTTAGCTAGTAAAAAGGTATTCCTATCAGCCACAAATTGGTTGCATGCAACAAATTTCTGTCACGAGCTACTTGCAACTTGTTTTATATTGTGCATATAGGGGGGTCCTTAAATGTAGGTACGAGGCTACCATAGTCGAAGATATCACTTATAAATTTTTGGCCCGGATTGAAGTCGGTTAAGGTGTCAGGGGGTCAAAGTTCAGATTACCCTATGAAGACGTCTTAACCGACTCCAATCGGAACTAAAATGTATATATGATATCCTCGACTTTAGTGGTATCGATTTTGGGCATTAAATGAAAAAAAAATATTTTGAATTATTGAGTCCTTAGGGGCATCTGGTCTTTGACCCCTTTGCGACACGCCTTAAACGACTGCAATCAGGACCAAAATTTATATGTAATATCTTAGACTATGGTAGTACCGATTTTGGGTATTAAGTAGATGAAAAAAAAAAATTTATTTTTTGAGTCCCTATAGAGGACTTTATATTTTGCCCCTGTGCGACCCGCCTTAACCTTCTCCAATCGGTACCAAAATTTATATGTGATATCTGTGACAGTGGTATTACCGATTGAAGGGGTGGGACCTAAAAAAGGCCTTCATTTGATTTTTTAAGGACCACCCTAATGTACATACATGAATATGAAATTGCTTTAATATGTATTTGTGGATGTGACTTGTTCGTGCATGACTTCCGTTAGATTCACTCGATTATTTTAAACATTTTCATTTTTGCCTGTCGCCGACATTGAAGTTACCCGCGTAAATTTTTCGCAACTTCACGCCTTTTGCTCTTTTATATTCGTTGAAATAAATTCTCATTGTCTTTAAGAATATAACGAAGTAACATATTTATGGGCTATATCCTTCGAGTGAGCAAAGGGTATGCGTAGTGTATGCCATGAGATATTTTGTAAAGGGCGGCCATGGTAACTGAGTGGTTAAAGGTGCGAAGTTTCAGCCGTCATGAAAAAAAATTCTCGTTAAAGCCATTTACGGTTTGAATTCGGAGTAAAACTCTTTTACTTACATACTTAATAACGTCAACCCACAAACTACAATTCGGAAGAAAAGCTTGAGAAAAACTTGAGCGCTAAATACCCTCAGTTTCTGGAAATGGCGAGTGAGGGCACACTGAAAGCTCTATTGACCCATTAGTCCACCTAATGTATGCCCACTTTCTTGGATGTGACAATATAGAGAAGGCAGACAATCTCGTAAAAACAATTACTCCCTTCACTTCCACTCCGCGAAATCACCACAGAAGTTAAGGTTCTAATCAATCGGGCCAAGCTCCATAGAGCGGTTGTTAAAAATAACTCTTTGCTCCGTTTTAACCCCAAGAGTACAGACATACGTTTTTCACCGTAAGTGGGTTTCACAGAAGGCGGGGTTTCCCAAGCGCTCATATGCTGCCTGTATGGTGCCGTTCCTAGCATGTAGTTCAAATGTGGCCAGTGGTATGCCTACCATGGCCTTCCATGGAAGGATGAGGGCAGTAGTACCATTGCTCGCCAATTTGTCAGCTATGCAGTTACCCAGGCACCCACATGAGTTTCATTTTATGTATAATGTTGGGTCATCTCGTTTAGAGGCCAGCGGTATTCACCTAGGTCCTAGGGACATTTTGTTGTCTACGCATGGGTTTAGACCTTTTACGGCTGCTTGACAGTCAGAGAAGATCAAGACTTGTCTTTTTTTCTTGGGTATTTTAGCTAGGTGCCGAGTGGCCTCCTGGTGTACACTGCATTGGTCATGAAGCTATGGGAAAAATACTCTTAATCCGACTTTAAAGCGTTGAGTATAGGGTCTGGTTTGGTGTTATAGTCCTATCCAGTTGGTATGGTAATTTAATAGATTACTTATCGGTATCGACTTCAAAAAAAGAGTAGGTTATCACGGATCATTTTTGTTTGTGTATGCTACCGGATAACTTTGAACCATGTCAGCCGTTTGCGATAATTATTTTATTATCGGAATATTGGTATTTCAAGTATGGTCCCATATTAACTTGGTTTAGTTCCGAACATTGCTTCAAGAAGGAATTAACGGTACTCATAAATTTGTATGTAATGATTGAAGTCGATTATGTTTTTTGCTTAAAAATTATTAATTTATTTTTACTAGCTTCAACAAACAAACCTTTCTGTCTTTTAAAAATGGAATTTGCTTTGTTATTCTCTTTATTATATTTAATTTCTCATTTTCTTGTTCCTAATTAGTTTTCCACAACACAGTTTTATTAGCTAATTGAACGCGGTTAAATCCCTATTATAACTAATTGCGCCATGCTGTGATCTAACTACAAATACGAATAGTATTTAATAAAACGTGTAAACTTTATATACGTATTTCATTATTTTCTTAATTGCCTTGAGGTAAAATTAGCGCATGCACGCTATGCCCAAGAGAAACTTTAGTTACATGTGGAGAGAGGCAACTACTTCAACTCTATTTAATTATTTGGTATGTGAAAATGTTAATCGAAAAATAATTAAATTTATGTTGTGAAAATTACTCAATATCCAATAGTGACTTGTGTGTATGAGGAGCAAGATAAGAGGAGCAATAATAAATTGTTAGACGTCAAGAAGAGGGCACTCAATACACAGCAAGCCAAATGATAAACTATTAGCTGACAAATTATATGCCTTTACGCACATATGCACATATGCAAGTATGTACTGTGTACATCCTATAATGCATTACCATTTGTTCGTACTCAAGGAGTAGGGCCTATAAACATATACATATATACATACATACATACGAGTATATCCGGACTACTACAAAAGCTCCAATATTTGCTTGTGTGCCAATGTAAGTGCTCATATCCAATAGTTTACCAAACTAACTTCATTTATTGTTACTTAATTGAATATTGTACAGCACTAGCTTAGTTAGTTCACCCATATGTCTACATAAATATGTGTGTATATCTCTTATGCTACATGCAATAATGAAACAGTAACGCTACAATAAGTTGATATTAAAATAATTTAGTACTTGCGACCTTAATGAACTCAAACGCGTTGTGCAAATATGTATAAGGAGGCCCTCAAAAGCTTGTATGTTTTTCGGTAAACATACATAGGTGCACTATACCAGTTGGCAAGTACATAGGTTAATACGTTTCGCGTTTTGGAAAAGAAAATTAAATAAAAAATCAAAAGGAAATAAAGCAAAAGTAAATAAAAATATTTTTAAACATTTTATGCAATTAAAGAAATATACATATATATATATATATTTACTCTTTTAAATAAAAATAAAACGAATACTAAATTATGAAAAAAAAACAACAACCAGATTATCAAATCTGAATAGCAACAAATTCGTTGCACTGGTTTGTAGTTGGGTTGACCAAATAAAAAAGTGGAAAAAGCAACAACAGTCTACAGGGCGAACTTAGCTCAACGGCTTGAACGCGCATCTATAGCAACTTCTACCATGTGTACATTGTTGTTCTTTTTCCACAAAATGTTTCAACAAATACTACATAATTGTCATCAAGCCGTAAATAGCTGAAAAAAGTAAAAAAAATAAAATAAATTAAATATTAAATTAATTTGAAAAATATAGGTATTTTTTAAATAAAATCTAAAAATTAAAAGGAGAAGCTTAAAAATGACGGGAAAAAATAAAATAATATGCGAAAAATTAAACGAAATGAAAACAAGTAAACAAGTCTAAGTTTGGGCCAAGCCGAACATTAAATACCCGACGCACATATTAAATACAGTTTTTTAACTTTCCAAAAACAGCGGTGGCTTTACACCTATTTCAAATATTTTGGATAGTATGTCCAGTTAGACTTCCCATTTTCCAAAATTCCATAATAAATTTATTTCTTATTAAGAGATTGTTGTGAGTATCAATTTTGAGTAAATAAGTGTCCTTAAATTTCGAAGTTACGAAGTTTCAGCATTTCTGCTGGCGTAATTTTAGTCCGAGTTCAAAAATTTTCAAAAAAAGTTTTATAAGGGTATTTTTTGAAGAAGAATTATTGCAAAGAGCATTATTGAATAAATTCACTTTAGTAAATAGTTACTGATTTATCGAAGATTTCTTATATCTCTAAACTACTGTTTTATGGGATGTGGGCGTGGTTAGTGCCCGATTTTAAAACTTTTGATATGTTTTAATAGGAACAAGTGCTGTGCGAAGTTTAGGAGAAATTGATGCCCCGTTTACCGAGATATATACACATGTAATCATAAGTGAGCGGGGCTAAAAACTGCAAAATCTTTTTGAAAAATCTATTTAAAAGGCTCAACATCTTAACGAAAATTTGTAGATTTAGTTTTTGGATATTGCACAAAGATTAAAACTTGGATTTATAAGGCTTTTGTTAAGGAATAAACTTTATTTTTATAGAAAAATATTTAAATTTAAAAAATAATGAAATAAATAGGAACAATTTTACAATATGTGAGTGTCGTATAGTTATGATAAGCACTTTATGTATACAAACATCCTTAATTTGTTAATGTAAGATTTGCAGAACTATAATTAATTACTTCGTTTTCAAACCATTTGAATCGATCTGACATGGCTATTTTTAACTAGCGAGAATTATACTGTTTTGCATATGTTATTTTAAGGACACATTCGAGAATAGGCGCGCTGTAATGCGTATGCACTACTAAGTATAGGTCTTATCGCACAACCTTAATGGATAGTAATCGTATTTACAAAGAAAAAATATGTGTGCACATACATATATACATATATGGGCAAATATAAAAAAACAGGTAACCTTTGTGTTACTTAGCTTTATTTTCATTGTTGTAAACTATATCTAGCTGGTTGCTATTAAATATAATTCATAGACGTCCCAATTAAGTGAGTTCAACTTTCAAAATCTTTTGTTTTCTATTTTAGCCATCTAAATGTTTAAATCGTCTAACTTTTAAGGCACTTGATGAAAATGTATTACACTTATTTTTATCGATTTATTAAGAGATTACGAATAGAATTCTATATAAAACATAGGTGTGCCCACAAATGAAAAATTACACTTCTTTTAAAGTGTATCTTTTTTTAGATTTGCCCATATGTTTAAAAATAGTTTCATGAAGTTTTATGGACTAATCGTGGGGTGCTTAAGTAATGTAATATGAAAATATTTGTACAAGTGTGCGTATATGTGTGTTTAGGCGCTGCATTTATGACATACATATAAACATATAAGCAGGCGTTACAAGCTGACTTGTAAACAGCGAAAATTAGCTGATGCTGGCATGTTAATTGAGGTCAATTACAAGGTTTTGAGCTACATATAGAGTTAATTAATGGCCTCGATAATGAGCAAATAGATAGTTTTGCAGTAAGAAAATTAGTGAAGATATGCATGTAGTGTATAGCCATAACAAATTACACAGTAGATAAACGAGTGCGATAGCAACAAGGGACAAGCCAAAGGTAAAGATTTGAACAATAACTATATTTTAATAGATAAATGTACATATCTTGATTGCCAGTTGAGCGATATGAATGTACCAAAATCGAAAGTAACTTATCATTTAAAAATTAACACCGTGCGACAAAAACAAACACATTTCGAAACACACGAAGTAATCAATATGCTCACGAAACTGTGGGCCAAGTATGAAAAAACTGCGTTTTTAGTTTTTCTCTCCTACGTCAGGATGTTTTTTTAAAGGACTTTGTAGTTTCAAAGATATGATTAATTCCAAAAATTATTTAAAAAATTCAGTGCATTGTAGAATAAAAAAATGGAACAAAAAATTTTTTTGATTGGTGAGGACGAATAGGTATTAAAAATGCGCTTTTGATTAATTAAATTTTTTTAAACTAATAAAGTTAAATTTCGAGGATGTGGTGTATATTAGTCCCTGGCATATAGTTTTTTTTTAAATAATTATCGCAAAATTTCAAGGATATTGAAGGATAAAATTTTTAAAGGACATCTTCAGTACTTAATCGTCCTTGCACACCAAAAAATGTAACCGGCTTTATTACTACAGAATTGTTTATTTTATTTTTTTGAAGAAATCATATTTTTAAAATTTCAAAGTCCTTTTAAAAAAATCCTGACGTCAGAGGGAAAAACTAGAAATACACTTCTTCTATACTTGGCCCACAATTTTGTAAACACATTGATTTTTTTGTGTGTACAATTTACTGTCGCACAGTTTAATCCTTTTTTAACTTTATTAGGCATATTTTAATTTAATAATAATTATTTTTTATCTATTTTGTACGTAATATTTGTCATTTAACGAAAATATGCAAGCATTTTAAAATCATGTATATATATATATATATATATATATATATATGTACATTAAAGTGCATCACTCTCCATAAAAAAATATATTTTAAGATTTTTGCCAAAATATTTCGGAAACATTTATTTTTATGGCCTTATTCATAAAAAAGAAAGTAGCTTTAAAAAACGTTTATAAACTGAAAAATATATGAAAACGTCACTTTATAAAGCTCTTTAAACCTACTTTATTTTTTATGAATTAGGCCATTAATATATAAGTTCACTATTTTTTAACTAGGGGCGACTACGCCACGTCACTGTTGACAGTTACAAGTTTGAAAAAGTAGACGACTTCGTTTATTTGGGAACCAGCATTAACACCAATAATAATGTCAGCCTTAAAATCCAACGGAGAATTACTCTTGCCAACAAGTGCTACTTTGGGCTGAGTAGGCAATTGAGAAGTAAAGTCCTCTCTCGTCGTACAAAGATCACACTCTATAAGTCACTCATCATGCCTGTGCTGGTGTATGGCGCGGAAGCATGGACAATGAAAGCATCTGATGAGGCGGCTCTTGGAGTTTTCGAGAGAAAGATTCTGCGAAAGATTTACGGACCTTTACGCGTTGGTGATGGCGAATATCGCATACGATTTAACGATGAGCTGTATGAGCTTTACAACGATATAGACATAGCGCAGCGAATTAAAATTCAGCGGCTCCGCTGGCTTGGCCATGTCGTTCGGATGGACAGAAACGCTCCTGCTCTGAAAATATTCAATGCGGGCCGCGATGCTGGTAACAGAGGAAGAGGAAGGCCTCCTCTGCGTTGGAAAGACCAGGTGGAGAAGGACTTGGCTTCACTTGGCATTTTCAATTGGCGTCAGTTAGCACAGAAGAGAAATGACTGGCGTGCTGTTTTGGACTCGGTCAAAATCGCTTAGGCGGTTACAGCGCCAATTAAGAAGAAGAAGAAGACTACGCCTCGGCTACTTTACGTTCCTTTCAACTGAGTACTTTTACATGGTGATGTCGCAAAAAAGTCCGTTTATTAAAAATCTGCGGGAATTTTTAGCCGGTTGAAACTTGCGCTTCGTGAGACTAAAATTTTGTGTGCTATGAAACTGCATACACAGAAATGTTGTAAAGATTCAGCTTAAAAGCTCGAAATTTTGATAAATCTACCTAAATTTTGTATAAGGTGAGGAACTCTGATTTATATAGTTTAGGCTTAAATATTTGGAAAATATTTTTACAGAAAAATCACAGAAAAAACTTTACTTGAAAAACGTTGTGAATATTCAAAAAGAAAAAAGTCAACACGTGAACACTTCTGTAAGTCATTGTATGTAATACATAATTGTTTTCTACTTTTATTTTTGAGCACACATTTTTTTGTTTAAGTGAAAATTGTGAAGTAATTTTTACACATATATATTTCTTCGATTGTGCCCTGTATGACTTTGAAATTTATTAAAAGTTAGCCGTAATGAATTAATCAAAAGTTGGCTATTTTAGTATTCGACAGGTATTATTTAGTTTTTAAAAATAAGCCACCTCTTAGGTGATAAAAAATTGAGAATTAAAAGGTCTGTATAGAAATGTTGAACAATTTTAACAACAGAATTAGAAAAATGATAATTATCTTTTGAGGTATTTTCAAATAGGTGTAGGTCGATTAGATCTTCATATTTTTCCGAAATATTTTTTCAAAAGTTTTAAAATATAATAAATTTTATAATTCCGGTGGAAAAACCGTAATTTTTTTTTGTTGCACCCTAATGTATGTACATATGTGCACCAAACCTCTGACCACAATGCAGACGTTTGCCATACGCTGCCCATGAAAAGCTCATCGTTTGCCATGACAATTAATATCACCTGCTATCCTCTGTTAAATGCATTGCTTTCTTTTGTTCACTCTTTCGCTCTAAATAATTGCCGCCAAATGAATGTATGCATGTATTTATGTATGTATGTAACCGAAACAAAGCCGCAAAATAATTTGCACTGCCACGTCCAATCAATTTTCACAATTATTAACACGACAAGCGCAGCGAATGTATAAATTAATTTAATAGCAAATATAATAACTAAATTGGGCAAGCAGGAAATGTAATAACTTTAACATATATATGTAGGTGTGTATGTATGCACCCACGGACTGAAATACATATGCATGTGAACTTTCATAGATATGTACATATGTACATTTGTATGTAAGCATATGTATATGAAACACATCTGTATAAATAATTACAGCCACGCATTAATGCGGAAAACGAGTTCTCTGCCATAGTTCAGTAAAATTCAATAAAGTGACATTTATTGCAAGTTAAGCATGATTTCAATACATGATCATTGTTTTCATTATTTTTGCATACATTATTTATGTTGTATATAACGGGTAATATGGTAAAATTTTTTGGAAAATATTGAAAATAAATATGAAAATATGCATTTTGTTAGAATTTCTAATTGCAGTAATAATTTAAATGTATTGCGACATACTAATACACACTTACTAGTAATAGCCCCCGAAATTCGGGCGAATGCAGTACTTAAATACTTACTTATTGATGCATATTAAGTATTTAAAGGTAGGTAAAAAATAAGGCCGATGACCGCTGTAGCCGAGTGGATAGAGGAGTGCTTTACCTCTCCGAATGATGTGGGTTCGAGCTCTGATCAAAGCAATATTGCACAAAAATATAGAAAAAATGTGTGTTTCTCAACAGAGGTCGCCCCTCGGCAGGCAATGGCAAATCTCCGAGCGTATTTCTGCCATGAAAAAGCTTCACATAAAATCCATTTACCGTTCGGAGGCGGCTTTAAACTGAAGGTCCCTCCACTAGTGTCGAACAATATCAAGTCGCACACCACAAATTGTTGGAGAAACTCTGCCAAATACTTAGCGAAAGTGTAAGAGTGATACTATTATTATTTTTATTAAAAATAAAGCATGATTATCATGAATATATTTACGTAAGTATTAAGCTCAAAATTTATTTAAAAAACTTCGTGAAAGACAACATCTTATATTGTATTGCTAAAGCATTGAGAATCCTACTTAATTTCTAACGTATAGAAGGATCTTACTCTACTCATTGCTGCGAACAGTTGGTCATTAGTAAAACAGTAATCTATAAGATATAGTTCAAACTAAAGCTTTCCAAACCCTTTCAGAACAAAAAAAAACAACCGCTGAATCTAAAAATTGCCAAATATGTATACTGGCTAATTTTGACCCCCTCATTTCAAAAATTAAAGCAAACATTTTATAAAGCTCTTAGTTTTATCATTTTTTAGCGTCCGTTTTATGTAAAGTGGCAGCCTAGATGTTTAAAAACGGTGAATGCGGTTTCAACAATTTTTATTATGAATAATATTTATGTATATTTTTTCGAATCTCAATTCCACAGAAAATTGGTTAATATTTTTCAATAGATTACATTGTCCACTATTTAGCCTTAAGGCATGCGCTAATCCGACCATATTCTGCATACAAATTAATAAATCACCGAATACGATTCTCGTTACCTTACTTGAATGGCTCAGTTCGCAGGCCGTCAACTGAATAAGCATTGCTGTTGTGCATGAAAATTGTTTTTTGCATCTCGTAATGGTCGGCTGGTCCGCCATCCTCGTCTGGGCGTTCTAGCTTTAACGCTGTTGCCGAAATCCAACTACTTGCAGGTGTTGATGGGCGAACATTTTTTTGCTGCGCCGAGGCGTGAATAGTGGATCGGATGGCACTAGCGTCTAGAACAGTGAAATCGTCTTTTCATTCTATGAAAACGAGATCGATTTGGGTTCTAGTCTTGCTGGAATCAAGTGCAACAGACTATTACATTTCGTGCCCTGGGGAAGTCGATCAGCTTTAGTCGTTATTGGACGTTAGTCGTGAAGGCTGAAGTTAACGGTACTACCAACTACATATGTATGTACTCCGATACTTTTCCGCACACAAAGTTAAAAAATTAGCCTCCCGTGAAGCTTTTCCATTGGCTTAGTTTACTCAGATGTTGAGATCGGGTTTTAAAAAATATAACCCTTTTTTGGAACTGGGATGTAAGTAACATCCAATAAGGCGGCTTTTGGAGTATTCGAGAGAAAGAATTTGCGGAAGCTTTACGGGCCTTAACGCGTTGGCGATGGCAAGTACCACAGCCTATGGAACGATAATCTGCATGAGCTCTACAACAGCTCCGCTGGCTGAGCGATGTCGTTCGGATGGACAGCGACGCTCTGGCTCTGAAAGTATTAAACTCGGAACCAGCTGGTGGTAGCAGAGGGCAGAGGAAGGCCCCCACAGCGATGAAAGGACTAAGTGAAGAAGGACTTGGCTTCGCTTGGCATTTATAATTGGCTTCAGTTGGTACAGAATAGAAACGACTGGCATTATTTGTTGTCGGCCAAACTAAGAAGAAGAAGAAGATAAAAGTCTTTGGTAAGAAAAATAGTATGATTTTCATTATCCGTCGGTTTAATAGCTTTAAGGATATCGCTGTTGAGTGTTTTCCGTTACTCCTTGTCAAATTTGGTTTAGAGACATAGACGTTTCGGCGTTGCACCAGAAAATGAGAATTGTGGAGTGAAAGTTGGTTTCCACTTTTCTAAAGCTTTGAAAACTATATAAATAAAAATATCCATAGTAGAAAATAATTTGAGTTTCGGGGTTTTCTACTTTATATCTTTTACAACACATTTTAGGTAGTGAATCCTTTCAAACATCACAGAATATTTCAAAGGCAACCAATTAAACAATTAGGATACAAGGAAAAATGCAACAATAGGAATAGTTAGGTGAAAAGTAATTAGTCTTACTTAAAATAGTGAAGGCAGAATTTTCATCAGCAGCATTCATAAATATGTGTTCTTCTTCTTAGCGCTTTCTTAGTAAGCTCCTTTAAGCTGTGTTGCCAGACAGCGGTTGTAGTTGCTACTTTTGACAGTAGACATATTCTCTCCAAAACGCCAATAGTTTGTAGCAATTATTCAACGTTTACTTTATCTTAAGTTGCCTTCTATCTCCATTTCGTGCTAATATATTTATGCCATTCGTGATGCCAGTAATGGCTGGTAAATGAGCCAGCAAAGCATTTAAGGGCTTCTTTGAATTATTGTCTTCATTAAAACGCCATAGGCGCAAAGTAACTTTAGGAGTAAGCTGGCGATTCTGTATGTATTCCAATAATCTTTTAGCTGCTTTTCAAACTTTTGTGGTATTTAACTATTTGCTCGTTATTAAAGAGCAATGAATGATAACAAGTGGCATACATCTCATCAGAAGCTGTCTTATTAACAGCATCAGGGCCGCATGCCTGTGTGTTTCTAATTAGTTGCCTTGCATTTGTTGGTCATTAATCGCTGTCTGTTGTTAATTTCAACAATTTTCGCCTGGTTGGAGTTCGCCTGCTGTTCAAAAATCACAAACTAACAAATTATATTTGTTCGTTTTAATAAAGATTTGCGAAACCACATCTGTTCAAGAATCACAGCATCTTATTTCAAAGGAAATATATAACTTAGGCAGTATTCACTCATACACACAAACATTTTAGCGATAATTGAATTTTTAAACCTTTTGTGAGTTCGTTTTATGGATAATTAAAATTTATCAAAGTTTGGCAGAAACATGAAAAGTGCAAAATTAGTTTTGATTTAGAGGGTGTATCTTGATGTTGCCGCACAATTGCAATGAGATAACCTTTCACCCGTTTCTAAAGAGTACACATTTTTTATGAGCAGCTTTTGCATAGCCGAAGGTTTACGACTTATTGCCTGCCTAGCGGCGACAGGTTTCATGGCCAAATTCACAGTGCTTAGTTAACTCAGAATCGGTAGTTAACTACAAATCTTCAGTACAATGAATTTGGTCCTTAACAAACAACTTCTGCTGAATGTTAGGCATACTTTGGCCTAAAGGTCACGTTCTCATACCGTTTTGGCTCGATTTTGATCATACCTGTCAATGTTGGATTGTGGCTGTAAAGCGGCGACTTTAATTGACACTTATTTTCGCAGCTTCGACAGAAGTAGTTTGTTTGTTGAATTATACTTAGGGCAGGCATCCAAACTGGGACCTACCGAGTGATGATACATACCCATGATCACTTGGCTACTGAGATTAGTAGTTTTTATTTCCCTGATCACCACCTCCGTCCGGAAAGTAATAATGATACGAGCTTGAAATATAATTTTGATAGAAATAGCAATCCGTTTATTTACAAAAATCGCTGTCTATGTGAGAAACACGGATACTCTTTGTATCACACAAGTAATTAAAATTAACGTTTAAAATCCCGTATTTTTTTATTGAGAATGGGTTCTTAAATGATTTTCTTCCTTATTAACCTATTAATCACAAATTATTTTAATAACACCGGCACACAAAAAACGAGTGCGATAAGGCTGTCATTTGCTATTGACCACGTCGCACTTTCAAAGGACTATGGATTGAGAGAATGCACTAGGAATGCCCGAACCTTTAATGAAGGAAGTATCTCTTTGCCCGGACAGTTGATACACTCAGGAAAACTTGGGCTGAAATCAGCACTATTCAAAAAATGCGATTGAAACTTCCTCAAGAAACTGCTAATTTATTCGCTGATTTCTTCAAATCCATCTTTGATTGTGAAGAACAATTTTCCTGCAATGGTTTCTAATCTGGCTTATATCCACATGTGGTTTCGGCAAGCTGACTCGCTCAACTGATAGCATTTCAACTGGAATCTTCAAGCTCAAATCCTCCACCCAAGCAGACGTGGATGGCCTGTCTACTCGCTTGTTGAAAAAACTGTGCTGCTCTGATGATTTCGTTGCAAATAATTTTTAATAAATCGTTGTGCTTGGGGCTAGTATCGATGTCTGGAAATTTCTGTTTTGACAAGTGGGAATAAAAATGGTATAATTAATTATAGACTCATCTCGAAACTTAGCAATGTGTCTAAGATTTTTGATCGTATCATCAAAGATAAGATATATTTTTATGGTAAGGAGGAGGAGAGAATTCTATTGCATTTCACCTGTTAAGTGAAAGGAAGGGTCTTCTGGCGAAACTCAATTCTGAGGTGCTTATTTTGACTACCAGCCCCCGAAAAGGATGTCTAAAAAAAATCAGAAAGGGTGGTGAAATTTCTAATCATGCTTTTCTAAATATTTAGGCTTATCTGTGGTGTTTAAACTGTTTTTTAGTTCAGTATTATTTACTCAAAATGCACTTTAGCAATTATAAATTACACTTCAAAATCAGTGCGAAGAAATTCATCACAAAAATACATTTACAATTATAAACCCATTTGTGTGTTGCTGTTAAATTGTGAGTACTGAGCAATTCATCTTGTACATTTTGCCTCTGCACTTCCTTCCAAAGCTTATTTTGTTGTTATTTAGCTTTTGTTGTAAATATACAAATACTTTTGAGCGTTCATTGCTCGTTGCAAAATTGCACCACTAGCGTAAAAGGATGAAAGAAAGAAACTCAAACTAGCATCAGTCTAAGCATTACTTACGTGCACTTGTTCAAGAAGTAGCAGACATGATTGGCAAGCGTAGGAATAAGCAACAGCTAAACCAAAAAAAAATACACTGGTTGGTTATAAACAAAAAGCATAGAGAGCATTTTAATGGACTCAGCTAATATGTGACGGCATCTTAAGTAACACCAAAAACAATTCACTTACTACCCTCACATTCAACAGCTGAAGTAAAGTGGTCAAAATGGCTCTTTTATGTTTGAGAGCCTGCACAATAGAGTAGGGGAACTGGGGAACATGGACTGGCCAAGTTACCTTGCTTGAGTTTGTATTTGCGATTGAATTTGCGAGAGAAGGGAAATCGCTTGTTTGTTTTATTTGATAAGACCAGCGCATTCGTTGCGTGCAGCAGAAACTTTCCACTTTCTAGTTATCAACCCTTTTTTTCTAAGAACCCGCTGCTGTAATGCTTCTCATGAAGTGAATTTACTTTCCACTTTTTGGTTTTGTTTTGCTTTGTTTTCACTGGCATATCCCTTTCGCTATTCTTCCCTCGTTTGTCGTTTTCATTCAAGAAAAACTGCCATGAATGTGTATGAATGCGGCCGCTGCACCCCCTTCTGCCGCTCAATAGCGTTTTTGTCTAGTTGAAATTGGCGTTAGCATCTGTTTTGTGTGAGTAGCTCTTTTTGGCTGCATTAAGTTTACTGAAATTTGTTTATTGTTTGGAAATACTGCTTATGTTTCATTTCTTTTCATAACATCAGCATAGCGAGATACTTCCGCATTGCCTTCTTCTGTTGATTTTGATGTACGGAGCTGGATAATTGCTATACGAAAGTTAAACAACCAACTGTGTTCAAGAATGTGAAAACATTTTTGATGAATATGGATTACTGTAAATAATAATAGTGGACCAATGCAATTTCGCATCGAAGTTAAAAGGAATTTTTAACCAAAAGTTCCACAGGATAGTAAGTCACCATTACCTTTGTTGAGGAGCATATGTATTATGGAGTTCTCTGCGGTTGAATGCAAGTTCAATTCCGGCACTGAGCCTGGACTCACACATTGTCGAATCTTTACTGATGGTTGCAAACTTGACTCAGTGTCAGGAGCTGGGGGTTTTCTTTTTCAGAAACTTTTTTAAGAAATGTGCTCCGGCCCGCCAGGCTGAGGTATTTGCAATTCTCAAGGCCATGGACTACGTTGTGGAAAATAGGTGGAGGGGCAGGAGTTTGCAGTGAAAGCCAAGCTGCACTTAAGGCATTGGCCACAGCTCTCTAACTACTTTCAAACTAGTTCAGTAATGAAAGCCTCGGGAGTACCTGGTAATGAGACATCTGACCAGTTGGTTTAGATCCGGCATTCCTCGGACTGCAACCAGTTATTGCACTCCCACCTTCCACCAGCGATGCCACCATCAGCAGCTGGGTGAATACTTCGCTCAGCAAAGACAGGGAGGCATCGAGGGGCTGCAGGTAGGCAAAACTCATGTTGCCTTCAATTTTGGAAGGTCCATTTGGTTTTTTTACTCTCATTGAGCGAACAACTTGTTGGACTGCTGACTGGTCACTTCCCGTGGCACAAGCACCTGACACAACAACTACATTTGCCCATTCTGCCTTGAAGAGGATGAGACTGTGGAGCACTTTGTGTGCTACTTCCCCGCCTTTGCAAGAATTAGGATTGAGGAATTTGGCCGCGGTGTGTTGAGAGACGAACACCTGAGCATGTTGACACCCAATAATCAGCTTAGGAAATACTGTGGATGACGTAGTCGGAGTTGGACTGATGAGGGTTGCTTTTTCTAATCACAGCCGAAGGCCGCCGATGCGAAGAAATATTGTAGATGGCGTAACCCGAGTTTAAATTTTCTCTGTCAAAGTAATAATTTTATCCCATTTTCAAATGGGTCTCCTTGGGTCAATAGAGGAGTCCGAGAGGTGACTGTGCTTTTTCTACGGGTGGGGTTTTAGGTGCCACACTCCCTCCGCTTCCGCCTCCACAATAAAAACCATTGTACAGACAACAGAAAATTTCCCAATTAATTTTTTTAATTGCGGACTGATTTATCTTTTCAAAATGAAGCAAAACCGTACGGGCTCGTTAGTTTTCCTTGTCGGGCACTCGACGGAAGAAAGCAAATCTGACCACCGCCTGTCCAAAAGCGAGATTTATTTCCGATCGTGAAAATTTCTTCTTAATTTTTTTTTTATTTACGACTCGATTTCAAAGTGTGACATTTCGTTGAAAAGAAGTTCATTCTAAGATACTGACTACCTCCACAGCCTTTTAAATTCCAATGATTAAATTTTAGCCCAACTAAATACAACTTTTCTCTGCATAAAAATAAACATTTTAATAATATTTGTTTTCTTGAAAGCGTAACAATAAATTAATAAGCAATAAAGTTACAGCGACTCACTATTTGGACAAGACTACATAAGTATTGATGTTGATATTAATAATTCTTGTCACTCATACGCCATGGCATACGAGTGACTTTGCCTGGCAGGCAAGTAATTCTTTTTGTTGTAGAGTTCTATATACTCAGTGAGAGTTATATATGTACTTTACCTGTTAATTACTAAGACCCGCGGTAACTAATAAACTATTGCCTTAAATTAAACAAAAAAAGAAGATATTCTTCAGTCATGTCCTTACAAAGAGCCAACCCGAAATTTTTAATATTTCAAATTGCTGCAATACAAAGTTTAAGTATTTCCTAAATTCAATATTAAATAGTTTAAATGTGCCTTAATAAATATTTTCTTATACTTTTCACTAACCCAATTTGTTATATTTTATTACTATTTTTATGAAGATTTTAAAGATCTTTGGAAACAAGAAAACAAAAAACAAAAAAAAAACCATTTATTTAAAATTTTCTTATTGCAAAGTGTGTCACATACATACTATTGCATGTGTTTGTATACTTACTTGGCAAAGTCTCATTGTTTTATTGCCAAAAATCGACTAGCTGACACACATAAAAACGCACCTGGGTATACAAACAAATATTTGCCTAAAAGTAATTTGAGTACATTTTGTAATGCGTTGTAGGTTTTGCGGTCAGCAGCAGCTGACATTTGTTAAGTAAAAGCTTTTAATTTGTTTTATTACTCCCACATAGAGAGCATGCAGGGACATATCGAGCCCTAGTGCGGTTAGCGCCCAATATATAGATTAAATATTTTGTGGTCTTTGAATATGTACATATGTATGTATAAAAGAGAATTGCGTAATACAATACGATAACAATGCTTTTTATGTGAATATATTTGGCGCATTCCAGCACAATTCGGAGACGCTTGGAATTTCGCATTTAGAGCACCAAATGAGAAAGGACCTTGTGGTTTTTTAAATTTTGTGGAGTATGCAGTTTTTTATATATTTGATTTATGCATTTGACTTGTCGCAGTCTTATAGTTCTTGGCGCGGAGTTGGACAAAATTTGTTAGTTTTTCATTAATTTAAAAATTCGAAAAAATAGGCGTCGAGGTCGATCAGTACGTGTTTCTTTGGACATAAACATTTTATATTTAAGAATTGAAAATTTTATAGAAAGATGGTTGTGAAAATTTTTTCGGTTTCATACACCAAAAGTGTTTTCAAAAAGATAAAGGCATTTAAAAAGGGAGCGCTGTTTTCTTCAAAAACACCGGCACACAAAAAAATAGTTGTGTGTGCTTTTAACCAGACCCACCTACCGAAATGTATTACAGCTGGCTGAATTGGAATCTGAGGCCCGTTTACACCTTAAAAACTTCAAGTAAATTGCGTAAAGCCGAAAATATCTAAACAAAATCGCATTTTTCGTATGAAAAATTCGAAGATGCAAAAGCCAAATGGTATCCAAATTGCGTTGGAATGCCCCATATGCATACATCTCGATGATCCTCTGTAATAACAACGCAATTCCAGATTGAAAAAATAAAATCCCTTACTATTATTAGGTAGCTCATGTCTCTAATTCATGTCTAACCCATGTCTAGTCCTCACTAAAGCTAGTCTAATTAAAGTAAGTAAGTAATAGAGCCAAGTATCATCCAATTTCTCTTATCGTAAAGTAACTAAACGATTTTTCGTATTTTTACTATTTTTTATGTTTATATTTCCCGTTAAAACAATCGCTTTCTTTCTATGCTAATTGTATTTTTCTTTTATTATTTGCAAGCACAAATTTATGAAATTATTTTATGGAAATGAATATCCGGTTTCGAAAATTGTGCATGAAATTAGAATTCGGCCTGAATGGGCAAAGCTTAAATGTCCCGCTAACCTTTTAATTTTGCTACTACAAAAAAACTGATGAATTTCGTAGATAGACAAATTGAGCAAAGAAAATATTTGGTTTAGTATATAACCACGAAATTTTGTGAAAAAGCCAATTACAAGCCAACAACTAAATAAGTACATACGTATTTACATTTTTATTTTTTATATAAAGCCACACAAAATTTTGTAAATATACACATACATACATAACTGCGGTTGTGTCTATATATGCATTTACGTGCCCAAGAGTCCAAGGAGAAGCTTAAGCTTAAATGACAGCAGAGGCGGTCATGCAACTGGAATACTTGACCTATATTTGCAATGTTAAAGAACTTCAAACAAACTGCATAACAACAATAACTTTTCACAGAATACACAACAAAGATAACACACAAAAAAAAGACAAACAAAAAAAGTAGAAAGAGAAAACATCACTGCAGCGGCAGCAAGTGCATACAGTTGGCAACAGAAAAGTGAGAATAAGAACTTTCATTGCAATTGCACAACGTTGTATTTAGCAAAAAAAACAAGTACATATGCGAGTACCTTCAAAAAATCTGAAAGACAGACCTTTCTGACCTCTCCCACAGCAGCTACCTCTCAATTTGGCGCTTTGACTCAGAGAGTTTGTCATTTGGCAGCACTCGAGCTGCTTGGCTTTTACCACTTCAGTGCTCTGGCAACCTAATTTGCAGAACTTCTGTGCGCAATTCACTTTCCACTGTGCGGACATACTTTGAGGGCTTTAAACTATTTTTTTTTCGTTTTTTTTTGACGCAACACAATTTTCAAGGCAACCGCTTAAGTTTAGTGGAACTAATTATTTCCCCAAATTTTACGTAGCTGTCTGAGTACTGTCTGCTTATTAATCCAAAACATTCACTTGATGATTTTTTTTTTTTTAAATATATACCTACCAAGACACATTGAACAGTTAGTTTCAGTATAGTAGCTGATTTGATTTTTTCCAAATTATTTTGTCTCGAAAATGTCAAATATTTTAAATTTCTTCTCACAAAAATTCCAAATCGTTAAAATCTATTTGCATGTGAAACCTTTTTCCATACGAAAACAAGCGATTAAATAGCAGTTTTTAGAACGCTCGCCAAACTCAGCAGCACAACCGCTGATTACTGCGCCATGCAAAACAAAAATGGGGTGTAAAATTAAAGGGCTTGGGCTATAGATGTGCAATAAGGTTTCGAAAAGAGTTGCCACCTGTTATATAATTAAATTCAAGTTATTTAATAATAAATGCCCTCAGATCCGCATCATTCGTTCGATTCGATAAGGTTTTACTTTTTCGAAAAGAGTTGCCACCTGTTAAGAAATTGAGCTTATATTATTTAAAAAATTTAAATCAATTGTTACAATATGGATATCAAACGAAATAGTTTTGACAAGGCTTTATGTCTTAACTACGCGTAGTAGGGTTGCCACATGTTTAAAAAATGTAATTAAATTTTAATTAAAGGTATCACTATATGGGGATCAGACAAAAGAGGTTTAGGAGGGTAGTAGTTTGGAAATATTTTGAAGAGGGTTGCCACCTATTTGAGAAGTCGAACGAAATATTTTTTTCCCAAGTTATATGAAATATTAAAAATGGATGTCAAATGAAAGAGATTTTTTAAATGTTTAGTTTGACAATTTAGAATATTTTTGATGTGTTTGAGGGTTGCCAAAGTTTAAAAGGTTAAATTAAAATTATCTAATAAATGAAATTAATTACTAAACGATGGTTATCAATGGAAATGGGTTTAAAATCCTTTATTTCACAACTGTATTTTAAGAGGGTTGCCACCTTTTTTGAAATTCGTATTTAGTTTAATTATGCATAAGATACATGCAATTTTTAAATATGGGTATCAAACGAAATCGTTAAATTGAGCATTTAGAATTTTTTAGGGCGTCAGAAGAGGGCTGCCACTTGTTGAAAAATTCAATTCAAATTATTCAATAAGTTAAATGGATTTTAAGAAGTTTATTGTCAACCGAAATGGGTTGGAAAATAGTTTATTTCTTAACTGTATTTAGGAGAGTTACCATGTGCGTAAAAAATCAAATTCAATTTACTTCATCAGTTAATTGAAATATATATAACAATTCACACGATAAAAAGATTTAAGTTTGAAAATAGTTTTAAAGGGAACGCCACCTGTTTGAAAAGTCGAATTTGTCTTACTTATACACAACCTATACAAAAGTGTCAAACGAAAGAGTTTAAAGAAAACTTTAGGCTGATGATATTTTTAATTATGGTGCCATCTATTTTTTTAAGGCCAAAATGGGAAGAACTGATATTCTACATAGACGTGCAATAAGTTTTTATTTTTGGAAGTTAGAACATTTTTTGGTGGTACAGGGAGATTTGAAATTTGATGTAATGAAAACCGACGCCATGCGAGATGTCTATCACTCATAAATGGTTTAGATGAATCATTAGGAATACGTTTTGAGGTTTTTGAATTGGGTTTTACCTTTTTAAAAAGTTAAGTAAATACAATTTTGGCGTTTTAACGCCATACGCATTCACTAGTTAAATATATATATGGCATAATTTTTACTTTACATTCAACCTTTTTGACAAAAGCGCTACAAATGTATATTACCGAGAGCAGATAATGATTGGATGCAGAAATAAAATTATATACCGTATATAAATTTTACTTGCTTTTAATTAAAGTATGTACACACATATTACGTCCGATCTGTGCATATTTTACTACTTTTTCATTTTTTGCTTTAATTACCAAACTTAATTCATATAAATTCGATGTATACCGTAAATAATAAAACTATTAATCTCCTTAGAAACGCATTTCCAACTCTTTTGTGCTTGATTTCAGTTAAAATGTAAAACTTTAGTCGCTTCATAGTCCAGACCATCGAAATACTCTGCGTACATACATAGCTCTGCTTTGTGCAAAGTGAAATCTCACAAAAATGCGATGGATTAATTTTAATTCGTTGTGAAGCTGACAAAAAGCAGACTAAACGCTAAAAGCGACTAAAATAAAAGTTGGTTACAAATGTGTTGTTGAGTGTTGCTTGGTTGCCAGAGCTTAGTGAGCGTTGAGTGCATAACCATTTAAATGCACCCACTTATCCATTACTAGAGCTTCAAACTTAGGTAATGGTCATTATTTTTGTTTTCTGCTTTATATATTTATGCATACATTATGTACATATCGCACGTTTAATAATATAGAGATGTAATTCAAAATTTACGTTTTTGGAGATTTCGTCATACAATTAATGAGTTTGAAAAGGAGAATATGTTCAGCCTAACCGGTTTTGGGAGCTTTGAAATAAAATTTTAATACATAATTTTAAGGGGCATAAGCACCCCAGAGTAAGACAACCCCCTTCAAATTTATTTTCAAACGCTACTAAGGATACGTCAAACTCGCCTGAATGTATTTGTCACGTATGTACATTCACAGATACTAATAAATGGAAGACTTGCGCATGAGAAAAACGTACATTTGGTTCAAAACTATCGCCCTTTGATTGCTGAATCCAAACATATTGCGCAGATAGGTCACTGTCAATATAGAAGCATTAAATATATGGATATACCGCCCAATTCTGTGTTTTCTTGATACATTTTTTGCAAAGAATTTTTATCAAGATTTTTATCAAGTAAAAGCTCCCTTCGTATTCTGTGCCAGTACTTACCAAATAAAAAAAACTCTGATTTCATTGTCACATAAGAAAGATATGAATTTAAAAGCAAAATATGTAGCTTTTGACTGCCCTAGCCGTGTAGGTACAATTTCGTGTGTCGCAGGTTCAAATGCCGCAACTGCAATATTTAAATAATAGAAAACAATTTTTTAGTATACAAAATTTACAGCTTTCACATGAAATTTCAATTTGTAAACGCTTTTCAATTGGATTTTCAATCTTGAGCATTTATCAATAAAAGAGCTTTTGATATCTGTGCTAGAATGCCAGTACTGGATAAATAATAAAAAAATGACAAATTATAAAAATCTTGAATTTATCAAGTGCACAGAATCGGAATGATAATATTAATAAAAATGTTCTAGTTCCATTTTCAATAAAATAAATATTTAGAATTTTTAGATTTTTGTATATAAATAAGCTACGTTAAAACATGATTCATTCGATTGTAAAAATGCGGTTTTCTCGGTATTCGAAAAATCAAGATTTCAAAACCAAAACCGCCTAAAAATATAAAAAAAAAACCCAGTTGAAACCGGTTTGGAAAAACCAACTCCATCACCCTAAAGCAAATTATTTAATATTGAATCTCATGAATGCTTTTGTAATGCCTTAAGCTTAAAGTTCTGGTGCAGTGATTCTTTGCAACAATTATTTTGTAATCAAGGGAGAAAAATACATACATACATACATACATATGCAGGTCTTTAGTCTTCGTACCAGTCATGGATGGCAATAAAGGCAAAGCCAAAAATAAACGCAATTCAAGCGACTAATCAATTCCACAAATGAATGCGTACCTGCTTTTATTGACTTTGTGATCATACGGGTATCAAGAATCAGGTGTGCTGCTTGAACTGGAAATTATGACCCCGACAACGATAAGCTTATAGTACATATGAGTTCAATTATTTTGAAAGAGTATTCTCGAGCATCACCTGTCATCTGTCAAGTGATGCTACATATGTATGTATGAATGTATGAATGTGTGTATGCGTGGATGTGCATACGCATGAGTTAAGAGTTGGCATGCGAACTTTGGCTTAGAGCAGCTCAAAGGCACGTTTATGGTTTTTAATGAAGCGATGTGTGCCTAGTGAAATACATACATACATATTTGGTTGTGAGCATGCAAATTTCTCCAATTGTACATTTGTTGTTTTAGTCGTAAGCTTCCTTCCCTGTAGCAGTGTCAGTGGCATGAGTTTTAATAAAGCTGAGACATAGAATAATAAATGACACGTCCATTCTTATACCCGTACACAATTGCAAGTATGTACTACATAGATTTATGCATGAGTTTCTCTCTGCGAACAAGTGTGCCACACACGCGACATGCGTGCCAATTGCAAATGCTAAATTATGCCAATCTGTTTGCACGCACGAATTGTGGCAGCACCCAGAAACGTAAACTTATTTATTCACAGCTGTCGGTGGTAGTAGGATTAAGAAAGTCGCAGGTACATAAACAACAGAAGAGATTTTTATGCATTTGGCGCAATTAAGGAATTAGTTGTTGCTCCATTTGTACACATATCCATGCTTACTTATACTCCAACAACATGTGTTCTGTTTTACGAAATATCGTTTCCTGTTGTGTTTTTCAATGCTTTTGTGAACCTGCCGACATTTGGCTTTTGTTTGCTTTTCACTTATAACTCAGTACTGGCGGCGCCGCTGGGATTGAAGTGGAATCATGGATTTATTACATTTACTCCGCTTGCCTGCAGCGTATGTAAATGTGCGCGAAAGTATGTATTTATTTATGCAGAAAGGGAAGGTGAATTGAAAGCGTTAAGCTCTTCTAAAGGAGGAATGTGTAAAAAGGCGAAATAAATTAATTTGCATGTGTCATAATGCCAATGAGAAATGTTTGCTATTATCTACATGCACACACTCAAACACATATATTGAAGATTTAAAATTGAACGCTTTCAACCCTTTGCTGTGCCATATGTACCACAAATTCCCTCATATTTGCATACGCTTCTCTAGAGGCAACTTCTGTTCATTTACAAATGCAGCTTATCTACTACACACAACCTTGACAAGTGACACATGTATATATTGAAAGTACAGAATGTACATATACATACAAAGCTTTGGTTTAAGTAAAAATAACGGCACTCGGTAGCCAAAATCATGAACGATGGGAAGAATGGAAGGGGAAGACATATAAAGAGCGCACCAGCGAAAAATTAAGTGGTTAGAAGTGCGCACTACCATTC
>NW_023458556.1:22005547-22085397 GCF_013731165.1 Rhagoletis pomonella
AAAATAAAATAAAATAAAATAAAATAAAATAAATTAAAATAAAATAAAATAAAATAAAATAAAATAAAATAAAATAAAATAAAATAAAATAAAATAAAATAAAATAAAATAAAATAAAATAAAATAAAATAAAATAAAATAAAATAAAATAAAATAAAATAAAATAAAATAAAATAAAATAAAATAAAATAAAATAAAATAAAATAAAATAAACCAACATAAATTAAAGACTACAGGGTCTAGCGCTGCAACAAGAGTGTACTTCCAATATAAACCAAAACCTGTAGTGGAAATCAGAAGGCTGTATTGCGACCGGATAGTTCTGAATGATCGTCCATCACCAAATAACAGACGGGTTGTAATCGTCTTCTTCTTATTTGGTAATACAACTTTTTGTCGGTTTTTTGACCGAGACCAAAAAACTTCGCCCATTGCCTCTCTCATTTGTGGATTTGCGCCAGTTGTTCATTACGAGTGCAGAAAGGTCCATTCTGCACTCTATTCTCCTATTTTGTTCGTCAGCGCCTTTTATTTTGTTGTCGATTCACGTGCGCTGAGTTGAAGGGATCTCTGCACTGGGGCGTCATCATCCATGCGTACAACATGCCAAAGCTGGCGCAAAAAGTTGTATTATCATGAGCTTATTTCTTCTACGGTACTTGGCGCCCACACGAACAGGATCATAGATCTTGCGTAGGAAAGTTCTGTCGAAAAGCATTCAATTATTGTGGTCCTCTTGCTGCCTCTTGTATGGTCGTTTTTCTTAACCAGCCTTGGAAGCCTATATGGCAGACAGAATATATCGAAGGGTGCCAAAATGAATATAGAGAATCTCAAAAATCTCGAGAAGATCTTCATGTGACTAGCTTTATAATCAATGTCTAAAACATGAAAAGTAAAAACTTCCATTTAGCTTCTCCGTAAAAAGTTGTATCAGACAAACTTTGCCTTTTAATTTTGCCCCCAATATGTGATGTAAGTATTTTTGTTGATTAGACTGTCGAGGAAATATTTTCCGAATTTTAGACACCTTCGATTTGTGAATTTTTATTTCTTTCTACCGTTTTACAACTCCATCTCCGGACCAAGTTTTCGTTAAAAGCCCTGTAATAGGGTATCTTTAAACCAGAATTTGTACAAGCATTTTAAAATTGAACATCTTCATTATCACCTCAATGACTCAACTTTCCACCACTTAAAATTGATTGCCACAATTGTCAGTTGACCTTTACCGACAAGAAAAGTGTTTGCTAGAGTGCGCGCCAAGAATTTAGCCAAAGGCGCCGAACCGATATGTGCTGAGCGCACACGCACTTTCAAACTCACAATTCAATTGCCTGAAGCTGCCTTTGCCGCTGATGGAGCGAAAGGAAACCCTGCATCGATGAAATGGAGCAGAACAAAAGTGTATACAAACAACTTTAAGTTAACTGGCCAATTGTTGTTGTTGTCTAGCGAAATAGTTGTGCAAGCAAAGCATTAAAACGGAAAGTGAGTATGTACATAGTTGTTGTTTTTTGCAAGGAAGTCGCTTGAGCTGGTTCAGCAATTTCAGCATGGCTGATTGGAAACGCAGGAATATTTTATTTGTGCAATAATATTGTTTTTGTATTCGGCAAATGGACTGGAACGATGGTCCGTCGAATCGAGACGGCGGCCAGTCGAAATGGATGCGTAAACATGTATAAACTTGTAGGTCGCCCCTTTCTGGCACACCCAGTCTGCCACCAATTATGAATCAGCTGTGCGAGGATTTCTCGCTTTGGGTCGGCTGGAGAAGGGGGGCACTCCTTTGTGGGGCTCTTTAAAGCCGCTCGAGCTTTGCTGCTGACCCAAACGATGCCACCGGGTTCGTTAGAGAAAGCCACTAACTTGTTCAAGGCTGATTGCTGCTTGTCGTCGTAGTTGTTACTTGTAGTTTACGTGTTGCATTTCTTCCAGCATTCGATCCGTTGAATAAAATTTGCAAAGCGAACGAATCAATGATCTGAAAATCATTGCTTTGCGCTTCGATTGATAAAATAATAATAAAAAGGGCAGTGTGCGAAGCAAAGAAAGAAAAACAATAAAACTGAAAGAAATTGAAGAGAAGAAAACTAGAAAAGCTGGTAAATGAAAAATAAAGATATTTATGAAAATAAAGTGAAGCGCAGCTTGTAAAACTCAGAACCTTGGTCTTAACGTTCCTCTACTCGTCTGGATTCCGTATTCTGACAAAATGCCAAAGAACTGTACTGTTACCTAGTGGGACCAGAGTCAATTATTCATCTACATTTAAGAGGAACTTCAAAGAGAATCTGGGATGTTACTCATACGCCATATACGATTATGTACATAAATTTTGCGTATTTTCATAAAATCATTCACAACTTTTTTATTCACATATCTATAGATTTTTTTCGTTTGTGCTTTAATGTGAATGAAAAAAAAATCAAAAAAATATTGAATTTTTTCCCTGTTAAAGTTAGATTTTTTTTAATTTTTTTCATAAAAAAGAAAAAATATGGAATGATGAATAGAGTTCTCAAAAACCACTGAGTTAATAGAAACCTGATATTTATGATGACTTTTTTTACCTTTCATTTGCTACATTTCTCATAAGCTATACGTGATTAAGTCACACTACTTTTTTTAAGCTGAATAACGGTAAATTACAAATATCTCGAAAACTTATTTATGGAAAAATACTCGATTTTCGGAATCAACAAGCGATAGTTATAGTTTCCAGTTTTCATACTAAAATTCACTTTTTTGCTACTATCTCCCTCACTACCAGCGTAATACTTTTCAGCTTTAAATCGATCTGGCTCTTGCTTTAGCAACCGAATTAATGTCTGACAAATAAATTTTAGATTCATTTGTACTTAAACAACATCATATTAAATTTTGAGCTTTACCAAAATGAGTTGGAAAATTATTTTATTTTTTTTAATACAAGATGACGTCTGGCACAATGTTAGCAACAACGGACATGTCTGGCAATAATAAATCTACGTTTCCAAAAGCTAGCTAAAGCCAATGAAAGAAAATAAGCCTTACTGAAATGATTTAGTAAATTGGCATTTTTAACTGTAAAAATACGATGCGCACTAGTCAACGCAACCATTACCGCCTGCCAGATGGCCCACGGCACGCTAAACGAGGGAGTGAGAGAGATGTCATATCAAAAAAACCAGCTGTCCTGAAATTCCGGTTTTCACGACGTTGCTAGCTCCCGTACTATAATCTGACCTATAGACACAAATGCTTTGCTTTTCAATCCTGCGCGCTGATTTAAATAAAAAAAAAATACTCAAAAATTTTCGCGGGATTAGCAAGTTAAATAAAAGCTTTTAAAAAGAGAAACACTCCTTTCTGGCTTAAGTGTCTAATGTTAACGCTTAAAATATTTGCCACTCATCTTTAAACTTTCCGCGTATATTTAATTTTTTTCCGCTTTGTCACCATTTGCATATTGTTCCTCTTGTCTGATTTCCTATGCATTCAAAACACGTTCTGTGCATAATATGAAAATCTTTTCTCTCTTCCACACTTAAGTCTGCTTTTAACCGAAACAACTGATTCCAGAAATCGTTTGTAAGCCAACCCCAGCCAGCCAGTTCGCCACTCTGACTCACACGTCCACAGAGTCCTCCAATGGCACAGCTGAGAAAAACAAATGTACATATGTATGTATATGAAAAGGGAGGTAGAGAAAGAATTTGTAATGGCAACTGCAGTTGACACATGTGGCGTCGATGATGAGGTGATACGCGTAAAAAGCGCAATGGATGTCATGAGAATATGGAATTTGTTGAAAATGAATATGTAGAACGTACAATAAAAAAATGAGTAAACTAAACTGTGGTAGGGAATGTGAAAAGAGTTTTGGCATGTGTTGAGAGAAAAATCTTTACTTGGCGTAACTTAACTCTCGTATTATTGTAGTTAAATGGGAGTTAAGCCAAACTCTAAAGTTCAACAAAAAATATTTAATGTCGGAATTGTTCACTCCGTCTCTCCAACAACACCACCATTTTCCTGCTGATTGCATCAACGTACAAATGTATGTATATTAGGCCAACAATTTTTGCCCATGCACTGCTTATCAGTACCAACATAGCAAGCTTAACTACTATGTGTGCAAGCTAATTTTTCGAATGGCCTCAACTACGAAGCTATTTGCACAAAATTAAAACCGCTAAGCAAGCATGCAACTACTAAAGCACAACAAGCTTGCCTGCATTGAATTCATTTTAGCATACAAATAGCAAAAAAAAGTTATGAGTTTTGCCACAACAAACTGGAGAAAGCTACTACATACGAGTATGAACATTTGGAAAGTTTGCTCGAGGCGTAAGAACAATCAAAACGGACTAAGTTCGGACTTAGGAATCGCTTATGAGCTGAGGAAATGTGAAAAGGCCAAGAGTGAAAGTGAAAATGATGGTTGCGAATATGAGTTGTCGAAAGCTCATTAGCCAGCACTTTTATTGGCTCTTATGTTTCGTGTTGGTAGTGGTTTCCGAATTTCCGAATTTGCCACAATGCCATTTGAGCTGCGTACAAAAATCTTCAGAGCCTAGTATTGAAATGCTAATTGCAGTTGAATTGTGAAATGTGCTGTAGTACAGTGCTGATGTGCCATAGTTATATGGTTGATTTCAGAACTGCAGGCCATGCCTATTAAAACTCGAAGGGGGTAAATCCACCTGAACTGCAGTTAAATATTGGGTGGAAATAGTCTATTAGACCTTATACATTTTTATGATTGAGATTACGCTAAGAGGAAAGGTATAATTGTAGTATTCGCAATGGTGTCGTAAGCCAGTGCTTTTCAACCTGATGGCAGGAATATTCTGACAGATGGGCTACGATACAATAAAATACTATTGTCCACGAGAGGGGCACCAAAATGGCGCTTTTATGCATTAATTGTTCCCTGAGTGTCAACTCGGGTAGCACTATAACCAAAAAACCAACCCGCTCTAAAGCTAAGTGTACACGGTAGAGAAAAAACGCGAGATTTAGACAAAAATCTCGCTAGAGACGTGTAAACACTCAATAGTGCTCTACGAGAGACTCACCTACAAAGTCTATGTGAGAGTTATTTAGCGAGACTTTTTCGCCGTGTACACAGTCCAACGAAGCTAGATCGAAAACTCTACGACAACTCTACGCTCTATTTAGCAAGCTAAATAGACTTTTTGCTCTACAGGGACGTATAGTAAAGTCTTGACAATGAACTTCATTACAAATTGTTAAATTTTGAAATGGCTACGACAGTAAATCGTATATTCGATACAAGCACACAATTTTTAGTGCAATTAGAACGTAGCCAAATAATGAACCGGGAATCATCCTCTTATTTTCATTGGTATTTAAATGGCTTTTCCAATAGCCTCCGTCCTTGCAAAGGGGCATAATTATTGGTTAAAACATAAGGGGTATTCACAAATTGAGTAGGTGGTCTGGCACTCTGGCAATAGTCGTTGCTTGAGTTATCTGCTGTTTTGTCAGAGTACCAGGCCACTTGCTCAACTTTGTGAATACCTACATACATATGTTTATATAGCAGTTTGGCTGGAACTGCTCGGAGAAACTCCTTCCAAGGGAATTTTAAATATTAAAGGGGTCCAAAAGTACACATAGTACCGAAGAGAGAGGTTGCCATGTTTAATTTTTAGGTAAAATCTTTTTCGGCAAATAAATACAATTTGCAATTAATCAATTCTTGCCCATATTGCGAAAATGCATTTTATGACGTCGGAAAATAGGTGAATGCTGTCAAATCGACGAGGGGTTAGCGCTCCGCTGATGGCGCCAACTATATTTTCTACATCGTGGCTTTGATATAAATACATATATACATACAACAAGCGTTGACAACAATTAGAGATAGAAAACTAACTCTAGGTGAGAGGTAACTATTGTCTACCGTGTACACAGCTTGCAGAGTACGTATAGATAAAAGTTGAGATTTCTCTATTTTGTCTCTAGCTAGAGTGAATATCTCCAACCGTGTAAACTTAGTTGAGAGAGGAGATTTTTATTTCAGTGAAACTCTCGAGAGATTTCTCTACCGTGTACGCTTAGCTTAAAATCTTAAGCTTGCAGGATAGCCTCCGATCTACTTGGCATTAGTCACTTTTTATCTCCTGATGAAGGAAAAAACCGTTGTTTTGCCAGGGATAATACCAAAACCGCGGCTAACAGACCATTTTTAAGACTTATGGTGATATCGTTTCATACAAAAAATGTTGCCCTTCCGCGGTGCAAAATATATTTGGTGTTACACTAAACCCTTTAAAAGGGCATTTGTTTTGCCTATTTTCCTCACGCGTTTCATAATATTGTCATTTTAAGCAACCATCTGATTTTCAGGGCAACCTGGAAAAGCTTCAAAGGGCAGAGTGTGACATTTTAAGAAACGAATATTTTCGAAATTTTCTCACCGTTTGCCTTTACTTTAGAATCGAACACCAAAAGAGAAAGGTGCAATGAAAAGGCGAATTTTTTGGTAGAAACGAAAACACCATCAGGGTAAGTATAACTGCATTAGATTATACAGAATTTCCAGAGATTTGTCGTCAGGGTAGGCGATAACCCTACTGGCTGTCCTTTACTGCTCCTCCAGGATGTCGTTGACCGGAGGGTAAGCGAACGCCGCCTTCCGGGGTAACTCTACTCACCGTAAGCTGGACGGAGGGATAGATTGTTGGTATATTGGTCTCCAGAGCCTTTTATATCCATGGCGCTTCGGCGTTCTAGTTTACTGAAGCTAGCCGCCTCTTTTTATCGAACCTGTCATAGAACCGTCAGATACTGATGATGGGTCTCCCAGATGAGGAATTTGTGATTTATAATCCGATTTGGTTCACACTTGAATTGCACATATAAGTAAGTATTTGGAAACAGAAAGGCAATTATTTATGCCAAAATTACGTAATATATGTCGCTGGAGTCGTGTGCTGACAGTTGCGAAAACGGTAAAAATTAGCCAATTCGGTTGACACATTTTCAAGCGATGAGGTAACACCTATGCGTCATTTGGCCATCATTCAGAGACTTGAGGCCATTCGGCAGTTGGTGAAAACAATGAGTTTCGCTCAAGGCCCAACAGGAAGAATAAAAATGTATCTTTTATTTAGGCTCGCTCGTAGGTAATACAGATTCCCTTACGGAACATCGTAGCTATTTGAACCAGATATAGTGAACTTATAAGGACTTTTGTTGACCCACACCCATAATTCAAATATGAAAATGTTAGTCCATTTCGTTGAGTTTAAAGTTAATTATGAATTCGTATTGAAAATCAGGGTAGAATTTTTCATATTAAAATAGCCAACATTGCACATTTAAATATTTGATCTGAGAATAAATATTTTTCAATCACCAATTGGCATTTCAATTGTTCATCTGAAATTGGCCCTAAGTATGAAATTAGGCTTTGCTCGAAATTTGAGTCAAATCATAATCTTGTTACGTTTAATTCGGAACAGTTGTTTTAGTTTTTTTTTTGTTCACCAAACGAGCTTTTCCACGTTTAATTTCTGAGTGTGTTCACAGAAATTCCACTCGAAGTGTTCATTTTTTCATCATTGCGCAACAATCGAAATTCCACTTTACTTCTAATGAAAATCATCATTCGCAATTACATTTTTGTGCGAAGGATTTATTGGACCATAAACCAATGTCAATCCATGTTGACATTCATCAAGCCCGCACACGCAGACATTGACACCATTTCCGTGCTGTCAATCAAGCGCAGTGAAAGTGAAAAGTGAGACATTAAAAAAAAAAACAGGCAAGCTAAAAAATCGCAATTCATTGATATAAGTATTTATGTCAAGAGCATTTTCCATCCACATCTCAAACTAACGAATATGAGAACTAGAAAAGCATCTACGTATATACATAAATGCGTGTGTGTGCGTGTGCTTGTACTAAATTTATGTTGAACATTTTTCCTAAATTTATTTAGTACCCAGCTAGCAAAAGTGGTAGTCATCTGATCACATTCGAAGGAAAACAAGTCCAAAATCTCGTAATATTGCTGGCCGATATCGATCAGAGAAACGTTTGCAGAGGTTGACAGGAAATCTGGCCGATACGTCGCACAGTGCATCAAATGTGGAAAAAAATGCAAAAATCAAAAGCCTTGGAACTTGGAATTTTTGGTATTATTTGAAAGCTAAAACTAGAAAATGCAGTAAAGCTTGGAACAAAATAGACTCTAAGTCTTAAACATCACCCTGAATCACAAGTACACACCATTTGACTTGGACGTTTGGTAGAAGTAGTTGTCGTAAAAAATTTATTAAAAATACATTTATATCCTCAACGAAATGTACTTATGAAAAATATTTATGGTTAATCCAAAAATACATGTTTTATAAAAAATCAAATATATTTTTAAATATTAAGTAAATCCATGTTTGAAGATGCTCAAAACCTTAAAATTGTGAAAATTTTGAGACAAAATAAAACCTCATAAAACCTTCTAAAATGTTTTTATGGTTTAGTGTAATTTAACCCTCTATCACTCGGAAAATCAAAATATCCTCCGTCTTTTTTCTCCTCTCAAAAATATTTAATTTTGAAGGTGTCTGCATGCCCTTCTTCATATTTTTTAAGCTTATTTGTATATATATTTCAATCTAAGATGGTATATATTTCTGCTCTTTAAAGCCCAAAATATATCCAAGGCCTACAGAAAAAAATAAAAATCATCTGCATAATTTATTCATTTACTTTATTACTTTTTTCATTTTATTTTTTAATATTTTGTCATATAAATGTCATGTCACGTGAGATTGGAAATGCCCATATGTACTTTACCTTAAGCAAATTAATTTATTAAAATAAAATTATTTTAAATATTTGTATACTATATTATATTATTAATAACATTATCTTTGAAATGCGCATTTAAGGGTCGATGGGATACAGGGGTTCTGGTAATCGATTCCAAAAAATATTGTTTTAAAACTATCGACTATTTAAAAGGTATCGGTATCGAATGGTAAAAGTATCGATATGGTATAGTATCGCATCGAAAACCGGTACAACAAAAACCGATTTTATTTTTGAAATTACCGAGATGCAATTTTTTGGGGGTAAAGTTTCAACAAATTCTGACCACTGCTTCTATACTTGTTCATCGTTTGTATGTAGCCGGTACACTGTGCGTCGTGAGAAATTCTGACTTAGTTGCCCAATTTTGAGAAAAAAAAATCTAATGACAATTTGATTCCATTAAGTCAAATTTCAACTTATTACACATGCCTTTGGACATTTTGAAATAAATAAATAAAACATTTGTCCGGCATGTCTGCTATTAGAAAATGTCTGGCAATTTTGCTAGCTGGGTACATATAGTATACATTAGGGATATCAATCCCGGGATCCCGGGACTTCGGGATCCCGGGATCCCGGTCTTTTTTAAGTCCCGAATATCCCGGGATTAGTCGATTTAAATCCCGGGATTGCTGGAAACAATTTTTTTGTTAGCCAATTTAATTTTGATCACAAATATCCCCTCTCAAGGGCAAATTAAGAATTTTTTGCAACCCTTAATGCTATAATTTCTTTAAGATCGCATTACCATCAAAAGAAGGAATAATTTTGCTTCGCTCGAAATGGAATAGGTGATGCACTTATATATTTATTGTTTACTTAAATGTGTTAACTTTTTTATTATTACTTAAATATACTGATAATATATTAAATTGATCTCAAACAGTGATTTAAAAAATTTTATATAGTTACATAGACAGTTACTGCTGTATCAAATACAGTCACTTACAAAAATATTTTGCATCAATTTTTTTGCAATATTCAAAATATTTTACATGGTATTTTTTTGTTAATTAAAAAAAATATATAGCTCATTTTACAACCAAAATCATGTAAATCAAAATTTCACTCTTTAGAGAAAGTTGGTTTAAGTTCCCCAAATTATCATAAAAATATCAAACTTTTTAATCATAATTTTTACAAAAAATTCTATTATGCAGTTTTATAGCCCATTCAATTTAATACAATAAAGTGCAATTTTAAAGTTGCTAAAAACTCCCTTGATTTTTGAATTTTTTTTTACTGACGATGTTGGGCATTTTCTTCCTTATAACGAATTTTTTTGTAGCAAAAAAAGAAAAATATAAAATGTCAACGGGATGTTTTCGCAACTTCAAAATTGCACATACATATATATTTTTTTAAATTAACAAAAAAAAATACCATGAAAAATATTCTGAATATTGCAAAAAAAAATCTATGCAAAATATTTCTGTGAGTGACCGTATATGCATTTGTACTTGTAGTACAAAAACTATGTTATAAATTAATGAGGATATGTACATTAGGGTGGTCCAAAAAAAAAGTAAAGTCGGAAATTTAATGCTCTCACCCCCTAGGATTGTTCTATACCGAAAAAAAGTATACCCCTGTTTTTATACACGAGCGCACTTGTGCACAAGGGTATTATAACTTTGTTCACATAACGGTTGTTTGTAACAGGCAAAACGAATCGAGATAGATATAGACAAATGCATACATAAATGATCAGGATGAAAAGAGAAATCGATTAAGCGGTGACTGTCTGTCCGTCCGTATGTGCGTAGGACGGATGGTATTGAAAATGGGCAAAATTGGACAATAACCACGCCTACCTCCCATATAACGGTAATTTTCAGAAATACGAAAACTGCGATATTTTAGTAACTACTGAAGATTATTAACTCAAAATTGATATTTACAATACTTTTAAGAGGAAAAATAAGAATATTATAAATTTTTGGAAAATGGGCGTAGCCACGCCCACTTATGGTGACATGTGTATATCTTGGTAACCGCTGCACCAATTTCTTCCAAACTTGGCACGGTTGTTGACCTTGGTACAGCATACCAAATTTTTAAAATCGGACTATAACCACGCCCATATCCCATATAACGGTAATTTAGAGACATACGAAATCTTTGATAAATCAGTAAATATTAAAGCTAATTTATTCAAAATTGATGCATGCAGCAATTCTTTACCAAGAAATACGTTTATAATAAGATTTTGGAAAATGGGCGTGGCACCGCCTACTTATGATCACATATATGTATCTCGGTAACCGTTCTACCAATTTGTACCAAACTCGGTATGGTTTTTGTGCTTGCCACATAAAAGCAAAGCGTTGAAAATTGTTACAATTGGACTAAAATTACGGCCGCTTTTCATATAACGGTAAATTTTAGAAATGCTGGAAACTGCAATATTTCGAAATTTAAGGACGCTAATTTATTCAAAATTGATGGCTTACCATGTAGCGGTAGCTTTCGTAAATGTGAAAAACATATTTTTAATACTTGCGCGGGTATCTAATGTTCGGCTCCGCCCGAACTTAGACTTTCTTACTTGTTTTATTTTAAAATCAAAATATATTTAGAGGTCGCTCAAAGCGCTTAAAGTTTCCCATGTATTTTGTATGGTGAAAAAAGGCTTTTCGTAGAAATGGCATAGAATCCATGAAAATCCAAATTTTTAAATCTGAAAACTCTGCTTCTCTTCAGAAGGCTTCAGAAAATAATGCCCAGTTGTTTATTTAAAAATTTTTTAGTTTTAACTATTTTTTAAGGGTCTCCGAAATATCCCAAAAAAAAAATCAAATATACAAAAAGAAATATACAAAAGAAAAAGAGAAAAATAGTTAAAATTAAAAAATGTTTAAATAAACAATTGGGCCGTATTCTCTGAAGTCCTCTGAAGAGAAGCAGAGTTTTCAGAATGAAAAATTTTGATTTTCATGGATTCTATGCTATTTCTACGAAAAGTATTTTTTTCTCCATACAAAATACGTGGGAAACTTTGAGCGCTTTGAGCGACCTCTAAATATATTTTGATTTTAAAATAAAAAAAACAGGGGTATACTTTTTTTCGGTATAGAACAATCCTAGGGGGTGAGAGCATTAAATTTCCGATTTTACTTTTCTCCCATACATTTTTGGACCACCCTAATGTCAAATTATATGTTTGTTTTTTGTTGATTGAAAATACTGATTTATCGCCTTAATAAATATGTAAATGAATTACAATAAATTGTACTTTTTTTTTTTGTTATATCAATCTGATTTAAAATACTATAATAGGATGATCACAGATGTGTTGCACTTTTGCCTGAATTTCGGGACAATCCCGGGATCCCGGGATTGTATTTTGAGATCCCGAAAATCCCGGGGACGACAAAACCCCGAAAATTGACATCCCTAGTATACATTCGGAGGAATTTCAAACTCTATACATACATATGTATGTATGTGTGTTACTTTGCGTGCGTAAAAAATCCGATCAAATACCGCTGCCTAAGCTCGTTATTTGAAAAATTTAATGTGCTGATTCAACTAATAAGCGCACGTCAGTGCCGCATTTTAGCTATGTCATTACGATGGCACATTAATGACAGGCAGGCAGGTTGCTGTCAATGGTAGAACATTAAAAAAGGTCATATCGCAGCTTAACAAGTTTCTGTGCTGTCGATGTTGTAAATTTTTGATTTTTCATTTATTACTAACTAACGCGTACTAGTTTAATGTTTGTTTCGCTACGAGTATCTTTCGATAAATGTTCGCATGAGTGTATTTGTTGTGTTCATGTTTCTCGCGCGCCATGAATTTACAACTCTGGCACTAATGCCATCTCCTGCTACCTGTTGCTGACGCTGTTATTGGTAATAGCCTTTTTGCTGCTGTTTATGTAGTTTCCGCTTTTTATCGCTGATTTTCCTTGGCTATGTGTGGGCGCACAGTTGGTGGTTGTGTTGGTGATTGCAATAGTTGATGACAGTTGTATGCTCGTCTATTTGCAATGCACGCACGCTTTTCACACTATTATGCAAGTGCAAATGCGCGAGTGTCGGTGTATGGGTTATTTTCTTCACATTACCTTAGCATATCTCCATTTAACTATGTACATATTTGCTTTTATTGTCATGCTGCGAAATGCTTACATACGAGTACATACATATATTTATTTACTATCTGTGCTCTCTGCAATAACTTTTCTTATCTAAAATTGCTTTTATTCACTGCAGCTTGTTTTTAAAGCATTTTTATGGTCAGTTGACAGTTTTGTAATAAAGCAGGATAACCGTACTAGACACACCATAATTCAAGAGATTTTTCAACAGATTTTCAACCAAGAAGGTTAATACTGCTACTGTGGAACGTGAGGCAAATAAAAGATTAGTAGATGGTGGTACCGCTTAGGCATAGCCCAAGGCCCTATTTGGGCGTGCAAAGCCATTTCGGCTGACTCAATGTCATTTTACACAGCCGTATTAGTCTCGAAGGCATATCAGGTAGCTCCTTTTCATGCTATCGGAGCCGGCTTTAAAATCGACAAAAAAATGGTGTGTGTTGCTCCTTCTTTAGCGTAGAATACCGAATCTAATGACCCGCTTCTCGCCCCGACAGACGCCATCTTGAAATGTTGGCTGGCCACATGCAGCTTGAGTGTCTCGAATGGACCTAAAACATCTATAGTTACAAGTGGTGACTTTCCCCTTTGTAGTAACGCCAACAACTATCTGTTCTTCACAAGTTGAATTTTGGCAACTTTTTTTTTGTTTGTCGGCAGACCTGTTTCTGTTAATACTGTAGCGGCACTACTAAGCCGCGCCTATCTTAGTTTGCCCATCAGTCGCTATCGTCAAGCTCAAATAACGGTCTGCTCAAGAAGGGGTCGAACCAAAGGGAGAGGGGTGTTAGCTAAGTGCGATTGCGCTGCCATGAGACAAGGTGGTTGGTGTCGTGGGGGGAGGCTCCACAAGCCGGACTCTCATTGAGGTCGAGTCTGGGCAGGTAGCTTTTAAGAAGGCTACAATATTCGGACTCTAACTGGACCAGAGTAGCGCGGGTCTCTCGTGGTAGTTGAAGCTCCAAGTCTGCGATTGGACTCCGATCACGTAAGGCGGGGAATCGTGGTGGTGACCGACTAGGTATGAATGCTTGATCACTCACCGGTACTCCGTTGGGTCCAATGGTTGGTCAGTGTTTGTCTGGACCGCGTCCATCTACTTGGAGAGATGCCTTCTAACATGCCTGGACGGAGGCTCTTCCTCAAATAGGGGTCTGTTTGAGTGCTCACGGCTGTGCGATCCCACCAGACACTGCCTACTGGGAATTTTTTTATGCTCTCTTACGGGAAGCATTAGGGCTTCACTGTGTTGGTGGTGTTCAGGCGACATAAGAAGGCATCCCGTCGCTGTATGGAGTAATAAGTCTGTAGCTTCGTCCCTGCATCCAAATAGTGCCCGGCGACCAAATAGCCACAGCAGTCGGCCGGCCAATTGTCTTGTATGTTCTCAGAAACTTTGTCTTTGCCTCTTTTTGTTTGTTACGGCTCTGTATTTTATTGACAATTGCGGTTGTGTGCGCGGAGAAGAAAAGCAGACCTCCAAAGATTACCCCTAAAATTTTCGGGTTGTTCACCGTCGGAATTGGTGTGCCATCGTAGTGAATGCCTAGTTGAAGCCTGGCCTTCTTCGACTTGATTTCGTTTGGGAGAGGGTTAGGCTCCTTGCAGCAAAAAAGGAAGAACGTTCGTTACTTTCGTGCAAAGGTTACCAATTCCATTCTCCGGTGGCAGAGGGGTCTCTCGAGATACGGCAGTTGAACAGTTGAAAGTAGGGGGAGAGGAAACCACCCTGTGGAACTCCTTGTATAATTATTTAAAGTTTTGAGGTTTCGTAACGGAAGATTACTGGCAACTGCCGGCCGCTCGTTAATATTAGTGCGGAAGCTACGCGGCTGCGAATGCGAATATTCGCAATAACCCTGGTCAGGTCTGGCGTGCAATCTGCAATAAGCAAACAAATATGAGAAATTTGCATATTTTTAGGCGCACTACTTGTTAACAACTAGGTTGGGAATATGTACAGTTTTGATCTAGATTTTAATTTAAAATTATTAAATTTGTGTATTCTATTTAAATATAATTTTGAACAACATAGAATTTGCATCGCTATGATCAATGCGTTGAAATTAAATAATTGTAGTTTATTCCTGATTGGCAAGCAATAAATATTAGCAACGACATATTTGTACAAAATCTCACATGAATTTACTTACACTTATGTTAAAGAATTTTCAATCTACGCAAATCGTAAGCATATTAGCCGCTTTCACACTTTAATTGCTAACATATGTATGTATGTATAAGCTGTCTTATAATTTTATGGTCGCAACAAATAAAAGCAAATGTTGACCAATTTGTAGCAATTGCATGGAACACAAAACCATTTGACATTGTCTGCCATTGTCATTTGTATGAGTTGATATAAATAATTGCCAACTTTGCAACAGAAAACAATACATACTTATGTACTTATGTACGTAAGTTGTATTAACTTTTATGCATACACGCTAGTGTGGTCCTTAAAAATGTCAACAGCTAAATTTCGTAAAGGGCACCCTTTATTTTGTGCTACACAGATTTTAGAATTTTTTAAATTTTTCTTAAAAATAATTTTTTTTTAATAAATTTTCGTGATGTCTTTGTTGCGTGTTTAAAAAAAAAATAAATTTTGATATTGACATTTTTAAGGACCACCCTAATGTATACACATGTACATATGTGCGCATAGTGAGCGCTCAGTTAGAAATTATGCAGACAAATCTCAGTCTAAGCAGCAGTCTCAGTGTGCGTCTAGTTTTCAGTCTCAGTCAAATTCGCGACACAACAAATACTTGAATATCTGTTCAGATCCATGTATTAGCATCTTGGCATGACATGATAAATGTTATGACATGTTGTCCGTACAAAAGCCCGCATGTATACATGCACATACACATTAGGGCGTGCCACATATTTTTAAGTTTTCAAACTCTATAACGTTTTTATTATACGAGTAAAAGATATTGATTCGATAGAAAATTGTAACAAGAGCGATTTTATTTGGACTAGTGTTCGGCCAACGCTCGAAATTCAGTCACTAAAATAAAGGTGAGTTGCGTTAAGCTGAAGTGAGTTCAGGTGAGTTGAATTTAGATAAATAAAGGTGAGTTAGACTGAGTTGAGCTGAGGTGAGATGGGTTGAGGTGAGATAAGTTTAGTTTAGGTGAAATAAAATTAGTTGGGGTGAGTCGAAATAAGGTGAATTGAGTTGTATTGGTGTCATTTTTGAATGGATTTTTGCGCTTGATATTAGACTACTTTGATCTTTATACCCTAGAAGTATAGTTTAGCTGGAAAAGGGGTGCAAAGAAAACCCGTTGGCCAATTTATTTGCGTGTAAGATATTAGGCGGATAATTAAAAAATTGTAATGACCTAACTAATTTTTATCAGTTTCAGGAAAGTAATAGATGTTGCAACACCTCGTTACAAGTGCGAGAACTGGAGCATTATGGAAAATTTCTGAACCGTTTTTTTAAGTAATTTTTGAAGCCTCTGCGGAAGTTCTAAATTAAATCGCGCCTAGATCAGTTTGAGACACAATCATTACTCTCCATAATAAGATATTTTAGTTGTAGAGAGTTCAAAAAAAGTGGCACACCCTAATGTAAACACATACATGCTTGTGCACATTTGCATGTACTTGCATATGAGAAACATGAATTTATCTTGTGAAAATAGTAGTCAGTGAATGATGCGCTGTAATTTGCTTGCGTTCCTTTATACTTTAAAATTCCTTCGAAAGGAAAGTATCTCGTATTTGAATTCTCGTAGACGATGATGTGGATAACATGCATATTAGCATATTAGCATGTAAGCAGATATTCAGTTTGTAAGAGTGTATTTGCATGTAGCATGATAATCTAGCTACTTATTTGTACACAATCGCTTGTGGTATAAAAGAGTTAAAATGGTGCTTTCGACACTCGTACATACCCTGTGGGGAAAATCTCTAGTTCTGAACTGGGGCGCTTCTAGTACATTTAGACCCAGTACTGGTTCTTGATAAATCTCTTTTGCATGCAAGCAACTGGCGAATTTAACATGGCGATGTCCTAGGAAGTGTCAATTGCCCCCCGCTGCATCCCTTTTTCGATAGTTCCGAACTAGTCCTAAATTCTATAGTTCCGAACCAGTTCTAAAATCGACAGACGAAAGAAAAAAGTATCATGATTTTTCAATCTTTTCGGTTCTTCCTTGTGCGATTTTACATTATTTTCAAAGAAGCGGTTTTTCAATTTAAAATTAAATTTGTTTGAATGATTGCAAGAAATGTACGTTTACATACCTTTGGCTCTAGCTGACTTTGCAGAGGTGCTCGCTGTTATTGGTTAGATTCCAGACGGCCCCAAGATGTTAATATGTTAACAAAAAGCTTTGTTTTGTATTACCAAACTATGAAATAGCATCTGCGAAGCACAGAATAGAAGCGTATTTGAACGAAAAAGCCGCCGAACATATATCTATGTAAAGTAAACAAGCCCCCTGCTGCATCCCTTATTCGATAGTTCCGAAATAGTTCTAAATTCGACAAATAGGATCTAGTTCGTTCTGCATCCCTTTTTCTAAAGTTCCGAACCATTTCTAAATTCGTCACTTTCGATATAGATTTGTAGTGAAAAAAACTGAATTAGTTTCTTAAAAGTACCACTTTTCGCCGATTTTGGACTGGTGGGGATCTAGTTCCTATCGGACTAGTTCCTTTTCGGCGATAAAGACCTAGTACGGAACTAGAAATTCGATTCACTTGTCCGCGGTTTCCCTGCAGGGTATGTACGTACGTACATATATTAAATTGAGTAGATATGGTATTTTCGGTTTAAATTTATGATGCCTTCGTTAAGACACAAAATTAATTTTGGTATTATGGTAATTTTGGTACATATACAAGGAGGTATACATAGATATAGGTATGTACATATGTACATACAAACAAACGAATGTGTTGATTAAGTTATTGAATTATTGTGCCAAAGTTGAAGTTAGAATTCAGACGAAATATTTATCAAATTTATTGTCTATTGGGAATTCAGATATACAAGAATAATACTACAAATATATGTAATAATATTTTTAATTTAATATTATAAAGTAAAAATAAAATTATACCAGCCAGCCATGTCTCTGCCAGGAGGAAACTTATACACGAAGAAAGAAGTGAACAGAAATTGTAATTGGTAAGAAACTTATCTTCAATTTCATTAAAATGATGTCGCCTTGCAAATTCTAATAGCCTATGTATACAACTTATGTACTACATACATACATACATTCGAGTGGCCGTTGTATGATAAATTTTAAAGTCGTAAATCCAAATGCGTTCGCTCGAAAAAATGTGAGGTTGAAAATTTTTATACCCGAGCGCACTTGTGCACAAGGGTATATTAATTTTGTTCACATAACGGTTGTTTGTAACAGTCAAAACGAATCGAGATAGATATAGACAAATGTATACATAAATGCTCAGAATGAATAGAGAAATCGATTAAGCCATGTCTGTCTGTCCGTCCGTCTGTCCGTCTGTCCGTCCGTCCGTGTACACGATAACTCGAGCAAAAATTTAGATATCTCAACGAAATTTGGTATGTAGGTTTCTCTTAATCCAAGGTAGGTTGGTATTGAAAATGGGCGAAATCGGACTGTAACCACGCCCACTTCCCATATAACGGTAATTTCCAGAAATACGAAAACAGCGATATTTTAGTAACTACTGAAGATAATTCCCTCAAAATTGATATTTACAATAATTTTCAGACGAAAAATAAGAATATTAGAAATTTTTGGAAAATGGGCGTAGCCACGCCCACTTATGGTTACATGTGTATATCTTGGTAACCGCTGCACCGATTTCATCCAAACTTGGCACAGTCGTTGGTCTTAATATAGCATACTAAATTTAAAAAATCGGACAATAACCACGCCCACATCCCATATAACGGTAATTTTCGGAAATACGAAAACTGCGATATTTTAGTAACTACTGAAGATTATTCACTCAAAATTGATATTTACAACAATTTTTAGGCAAAAAATAAGAATATTATAAATTTTTGGAAAATGGGCGTAGCCACGCCCTCTTATGGTTACATGTGTATATCTTGGCAACCGCTGCACCGATTTCATCCAAACTTGGCACAGTGGTTGGCCTTGGTATATCATATTTTTAAAATCGGACAATAACCACGCCTACAGTCCACAGGGTAATTTTGGGAAATACGAAATCTTCGATAAATCAGTAAATACTGAAGCTAATTTATTTAAAATTAATGTTTGCAATAATTCTATAGCACAAAATACGTTTATGATAAAATTTTGGAAAATGGGCGTGGCACCGCCCACTTATGATCACATATATGTATATCGGTAACTGTTCTACCAATTTGTACCAAACTCGGTACGGTTATTGTGCTTGCTACATAAAAGAAAAGCGTTGAAAATTATTGAAATCGGACTAAAATTACGGCCGCTTTTCATATAACGGTAAATTTCAGAAATGCTTAAAACTGCAATATTTCGAAATTTAAGGACGCTTATTTTCTCAAAATTGATACACCCCGGCTTACCATCTAGCGGTAGGTTTCGGAAAGGTGAAAAAACATATATTTAATACTTGCGCCGGGTATTTAATGTTCGGCTCCACCCGAACTTAGACTTTCTTACTTGTTTAGAATGCTTTTCGCTAATGCTGAATGGTTCCAGGTTGACCATATAAGTACTTTTTGGACTAAGAAAAATGAAAAACTGTTTGTTTTTGAAATTTTCACATTCCGAGACAATGGAACGTTCTCGTATACTCCCATATTTTTCCTTACGAAAAAGTATATGAAACTACTTTTCCAAAGAACTATAGAAGTCTGAAATCGGTTAAAAAATCACAAGACGCGATATTGTCAAAGACCTAAGGAGAGCCAAACACTTGGCAAGAGCGTAAGCGGAAAATATTACCATTATGAAGGAGGGTCAGAAACATTTAAAATATACAAAAATATGCCTATTTCGTTTTTTTCTCTTTAGTTAATGGCTAAATTATACATAAATAGCGAAACCGCAAAGCGTTCAAAGGACAAAATTTAAATCAACTTTTTAAACAGATGGCCCTGTCCTCAAAAACATAAAAAAATATTTCAAATCTTTTTCAGAGGTATAAGCGTTCCCTTTGCTAAATTTCATCTAAATTCGCCTAGCTGTTTCTGCGTAAACGGAGGTCTCGCAAGGAGTCGGTTTTTTATTTCATCAAATCTTAAAGCTGGCTGTACCGCTAAACAGTATTCATATTCATATAACCTCAAAAACTAAAATCTTATTACGCTTCTACAGGTCAAGCCCTTTAAGTTGACATTTAATTTTTGAAAATTTGAAATTCGAAAGAACGGTGCAGATCGAATGACTTTCACAAAAAATACCTTCGCGTAGGAGGTATCTATGTATACATATACGTATGTGCTTGTATATATATGGAAGTGGCAACCCTAATAAAAAAGGTTTTAAAGCTACAATCTTCTTAAATCTCTTACGTTTGATATTGTGATACACATTTCAGATGTATAAATCATTAAGTTAAATTTGAGTTTTTCACACGTGGCAACCCTTCTTAATATAGCTTAGAAATAAAGCGTTTTCAAACCCATTTCGATAGGTACCTACTTTACTCTTGCTTATTTTAGCAAGAAATATCTACTAAGTAGTTTTGGCTTTTTCTTTAGAAGACAAAGTTTTTCTGATATATTTTAGGGCAGAAAATTTAATTTTATAATAAAATGTTATACTTCTTGATTTTTAATGTTTTTTCGAGACTTTTCAAAATTTACTAGGATCTTTTCGTTTCGAGTTTTTCTGGACCTTTCGGGATTTTTTGAGACTTTTTAACTATTTTTGGGGAACTTCTCGGGATTTTTTTTTTTGAGATTTTTCAGTATTCTGGAATTTTCGGGATTCTTCATTTTGAGATATTTTGGAATTTGCCAGATTCTTTCAGGTTTAAAAACATATTGAAATTTTTATATTGCTTACTGTAAAATCCCAAATACTAAAAAAAATAATTCTGAAGATTTTCGCAAAAACCGTTTGTGATGACTTTTGACTATGCGTATAAATTACAACGGCACTTGGAGAGATGGGAACGTTTGGTATGTTGTTTTCAACCACAAACACAAGGTCCATGCAAAAATCCAGTCGAAGTTATGCCTATTTTTTATCTCACTGGCCTATCCCCCAAATATTCTTCGGGATTTTTTTATTTTTATTTTTCGGGACTTTAAGCAATTCCTTGTAATTTATTTCTTAAGCCTCTTGGCGAGCTTCTGTGTTTTTTTTTTTGATTTTAGCTTTTGGTATTCTTTGTGTATTGTTTTTCTAGGGATTCTTTCCGTAACTCTTCGAGATTTTTATTAGAATTTTTGGGAATTTTCTTAATTGTAAATATTTCATATTAAATGATTTTTCAATGCATGCAACACACACTCAGTCCATATGTTTTTATTTCACATTTACCTTTGCCAATTTATTTACATACTAAAAAAAAATTACCACGTACGCATTAAACTAATTGCTAAAGTAAATGCGAAAAGAACGAAGCGAAAAAAGTATTAAAGTGCCTACTTGACGGCGCTTACCTCTTAAGGCGTTACAGTGTGAGATGCATGCTTGTATGGGTGAATGAGCAAATTTGCGTGCAGTCTTACAAAGTAATAAACATTTCCACATGCTCATATATTTACATACGTAGGTACTCAAGGGCCATCATAGCGTCAGTCAAAGAAAAATTGCCACACGGTAGCAACACTATAACATATGATGAGATTTAATATCCACTCATACAGGCACAAATTTAACTAGGCATGTTGCCCTACAGCAAATCGATCTATTTCAGAAAAAACACCGAGCAAACTCAAAAAGGGTTGGTACTGGTTCCTGATCTATCACAAATGATTGCATTCAACTGAATTTTTAATATGGCCATGCTCTGCGAAGTGTGGATTGTTCACTCTGCAGAACTTTTGCACGTGTTCTTAACTGTTAATAGTTCACGGACTATAACTTTCTTATGTAAGAAATATTATACAACTTAGGAGAGATTTTTTGTAGTGTAATATAATCCAGGTCCAAGTGACGAGCTGTGGAGCAGGCAGATAGTTTTCTCATTCCTTGCTTTGAACGATTATTAACCACAAAATTTGCATTCGAAATTTGGACTTGCGGTTAACCGTGTAAGTAAAAAATATTAAACTTTGTGTAAGTGCAAATTTGAAGCAGCTAGGACCTACCCCTGATTTTTGGCAATTTTTTTGGAAGATAATTAAAAAATTCTATATTTTTTATTAATATGAGGTTTTTCGTTAATTGCCATTTTTATGGCAGCCCAATATGGGACAAAATATTATTTATGCCATTTTTGTTTACAAAAGCTTACCTTAAAACCTTGTTCAATAATTATCGATTTATTCACCCTTTTAGGACCGAGAGAAACATGCTTTCCAAAGAGTTTCTCCACTCATAAGAAAATTGTACGATTCAGTTAAAATAGTTCTGTTTTTACAATCATCTGTATTTAGCTATTTTCATCGCAAAATTTTAGAAATAAGTATTTTTATCAGTCTGCAATAAAATTATTTATAGAAAAAAAAATTTCGTATAAAAAATAATAAATACCATTCTGAATAAAATAAAATAAAAAATTATTACTTAAAAATATATATATAGGTACAGTTTAAGAAAATATATTTTTTAGAATACTTAGCCATTTTTAGAAAAAAATTCAAAAGAAAAAGATTTCCTAGAAAAAAATTCTTTACCGAAGACCAAACATTTTAAAAAATGTTTATTGAAAAAAATTGTGAAATGGAAACCCAAAATAATGATTTTTTCCTTAGTGGTTGTCTGCAGTTCTCAAAAAAATCTCCAGAAATATTTTTCATTTCTATTGCTTGAAAAAGTTATTTTGCTGTTGCTGCAAATTTTCTTGAAGAAAGAAATAACGAGCATGTTTTCCTTGACAGCTGATTAAAAATTTGAAATTTTGATCCCATTCCTTGCGTCTCATTTTATATGAATTTTTTGTTTTTCTTGAGAGCTGCAGACAGCACTTTATAATATTTTACAAAAAATTATATGGTTCTTAAACTCTCCAAAAAAAAGAAGAGGTTCCAGTTCATCATGAATATTTTCAATTATAGGCTTACAGTCAATGAAGGGTTAAACTTGAAAAGTTATTCTTATTTGGCTTAGGGTTTTCGATCCTTTTTGAATGTAGTGCATAAATATTTCAAATATATTCCGTGCTTTAAAATCATCGGATATTTTTTGATAACTATGTTCTTCTCAAGATTTTTAGCCTTCCATAAACTATGAAGTACGTAAACTGCTTCCAGGGGCCTATTTCATAAAGCGACAGTGATAATTTTGTAACGATTGGCAGTTTCCATGTTGTCAATGGCGATTTGACAGTTTGGTGGATGTTTTGTTTCAAAAAAGCAATTGTCACCACCTCTTAAATTCCATGAGAAATTCCATTGAAAAAGTGACAAATTGTCATTGTCGGGGTTTGAAATTGTCGTTGACAAAATTGCCGCCAGTCGTATGAAATTTATATGTAAATCATATGTAATAACAAATATTCAAATTATTGAAAAGTATTGAAATGCGCGCAAGTACCATATAAATAAATTTACAAAACCCTCCTGTGAAAGCTTTCCGTCGGAGCAATTTGCTTTTGTTGCCATTGTCAAGACAATTTTGTCAGAGTGACAATTGTCGGCACAATTGTCGACAATATTCCATATTATCACTGTCGTTTTCCAAAAAATTTTACAGTTGCCTACAAACGTATATGAAACATGAAAAATGTCGCCGACAATTCTGGCAGTGAAATTTTATAGAAAAATCGACAATTGTAGCACCTTTATGAAATAGGCCCCCAGGTGGAATTCTTTGCTTTTGGAGCTTTTTTCGTCTATCTCTCACGCAAAAGGTATATTCAACGTGAAATGCCTTCAGAGATGAGAAATATATGAAAAGCTACTCATAAACTTGTAAAGATAAACATTAGGTGTGTTTTTTTTACGTATCTGCGCTTAAAAATTGTATGGAGCTCTAAGCGACAAGCTTTATGTGCGCTTATAAATAGTTGTCGATGAAATCAAAATTACTTGTTTTGAAATAGAAATTTCCGATGAATGTTTTTTTTTACACGTTAAGCGTTGATGTATATGCGTGTATAAAAAAACGCAGCTACTATACGCTTAGTATATTAGTTTCAGAAATGAGTTGTTGTGCTCTTCGATTCGAATAACAGATATCCAGGTTAAAAAGCAACGACTATTCATGGGAAAAAGTACTGTCATATGTCAATATCACTTAAAACTGAAAATTTGCCAGTCAAACATACATGCATATGTACTCATGTAAATACGTTTGCAGAAAAGTTGGCCATATTAAAGCAAACACGCATCTTTACGCACAATAAAAAGTTGACCCTTCTTTGCTGTTAGTCCTGCATCCAAGCCTTTACATAGGTGGCTGCTGTGTTCATTTCATATTTCCTAATTGCTTTCTTCATTGTTTTATTTATTCTCTTATTCAATGTAGCTTTACTTTGGCGCAGTTGGTATAAGGAACAACTCTAACTCGTAAGAGGGCTAAGTGTGTCCAAGCGTAAGTAACCATAGACAATTTTACCGTGGGACCGTGATATAAGTTCTATGAAAGATCTGTCGGTAAATTACCACTATCGATAAATTTTTGATCAATAGAAGTAAATTGAGACATAACTTTCAGATATCTTAACTATGGAATATGTATCGGAAATAATAATTATGGTTTTAATATGCTATTGAATGAGTCGAGAAATTCAATAATCATTCCATTTTTTTTATTTTTTTATGGAAAAAAAATTACAAAAATTCAAACTATAAAAAGTTAAGCCTCCAAGGAAGCAATTCGATTTGTAAATAAGAAAGGAATGAGTGGTGAAATGGAAATGCGCAAAGATTTTTTGTATGAAATATGAGCAGAAAAGAGTGTTGTACATGGCGTATGAGTAACATTCTTTCCTGCTTATTTTTCACACAAAAAATCTACGGATTTTTATTCGACCAGTAATTCTTTATTAACCCATCGATTTTCGTCGATAGTAGCTTGATTTTTTCTAACAGAGCAAAAACACAAATGCAAAAAATTTACACAGAATCTTTTATCCCTTAAATTCTTTCCCTGTTAGAGTTTGAATATTTTTAATTGTTTCATCAAAAAAACTAAAAAATTTGGAATGATTAATTAATTTCTCAGAAACTATCAGGCCCATCGAAAAGTGATGTATTTGCGGTTTGTGGAGAACTTTGTTAGATTTTATTTTGTATTATAATTGTTCACGTTGTACGTGAATGTGTGAAACCACTTTTTTTTTTAGCTGAATAACGGCAAATTGAAAATATCGCGAAAACTTATCCAGAGAAAAAAAAAATTAACTCCATTTTCGGAATCACCGAGCATTTCTATTCAATAAAAATACCGAGCGGCTCTTAACGAAAGTGGTTTTAAAGAAGCCAATCGAAAAAACTTTATTCGAATTCGCAGAAGAAGACGAAATAAACGTTGAAATTGAAGACGAAATGGATGATGAATCTTCCTTGGGAAAATCGAACGCAAGCTCAAGAAGTTCCCAATTCTGTAAGCCTGAAAGTCTGTAAAAAAATTTTCCGAATTTGTATTTATTTCCTGTGATCATATATAATCTGATATGAATTCTGCTACAATTCTGCAAAGATTGAAAAAATATTCACTGTGTTGTTCGAATAAGATTGTAATTTATCCCCAATATATAAGATTGAAACATTTAAATGAAAGAAATTCATTAATTGTACTGGGCGACCCTCCTAAATACCTGGGAAGTTGATGTTATTACAAGCTTTTATTAAGTTTCACCTATGAGTAATTAAATCCTACATTAAAGTTTTTCCCGATGAGCTAGACTCGAAACTTAGCTCAAAAAAATAATTAATCCGCCAGTTGGCGCAGTTGTCGAGATATTTGAAAAATGCGTATTTATGGTCCAACTTGTTTCATAATTAGAATTTATGTTACTTAAATGGAAAGAAATAACTCCGCCGTTAAGTGCGGGGATCGATTTTACTCTTTTTTTGCTCACTAATAATATAAGGTTATCGTAGATTTTTGCTTTGTTAATTACTTGCTTTTATTATAGGTCTTGTCTCGACTTGCGGTTGAAAACCGCCTGCTGGTACCTTGAAGCAATTAAACGCCTGCAACATCCACTGATGGTCACACTGTCACCGGTTAAAGCAGAAATTGAGACCTCTCGAATGTTATATATGTATGTATGCCAATTTATAAAATTTGTGGGATCTGTGTATTTTTCCACTTTTTTCGCAATTCTTAAATTTAATCTGTGTTTTTACATACTAATTTATATAGCAACCATACTCATAAACGGCTGGACGGATTTGGATGACACATTTTTTATTATTTATTTAAGTTTTCGAATAGTGTTGCCACCTGTTTTAAAAGTAAAATAAAATTTAGGCGTTTATTGCCAGGCGAATAAAGTCCAAAACCGCATTTTTGCATGTTTAGGCTAGGATATTGAAAAAAGGTGAGTTGATGGAGCAATTCTAAGTTCAGATTCGAGTTCAGGAAGCCAAAATCTATTAGAAGTGGCTAGCTGCAAATTATATTTTGAATTAATTTCCATGGCAGACTTTTCGGATCAGCGTAGAAATTAAATCTGAAATAATTTCTGCGGGCTCTCTGAAAGTGCTTTAAAAAAAAAGCGGGATATGGGAGCTCCGCCTAAAAAATTGTTGGATTTGAGGGGGACCGACAGAACTATTAGTACTAAAATCGAATTTCTGGGACACCTCAATTTATGCAATGTATATTTTTATGTACAAATATTTTTATACAAACACAACAGTACTAGCATACATACAATTATGTACATTCATAGCAGATTTAAAGTACTCAACAAGATATCTGTATCTATTCCGTTGGGCTGTTGAAAACAACCGTTTCCTGCACAAAGTTAAAAATAATAAACTTTTGCAAAAGTGTACGCGAGTATGAAATAGTTCGAAGTTTAATTTCTTAACTGTCTAAAAATTTCCTTCAGTGATGCTTGAAATACAATACCGGCGAACCGCAAACTTCGCCGAATTGGGCGATGCTGTCGTTCACCGTTCGCCCAACTATTTCGCCTACTTAAACAGAATTAGAGCGGTAGCGAAAACAGCTGATCCCATTTGGTCGCCTTTATAATTTGGGTGACCATATTTAGAAAAAACTAAACCATATTTAGAAATGAGGAAATGATAACAAATATAAATGTAAAACAAAGAAAGATTATTATAAATAATTTGTTTCAGGCCAGATTTAACGAATCCACAACTATATTTTTCAAACAACAAAAAAAAAAATCGTGTTTAGGTTGTTTTCTTTTTAAACCTTGAAAGCACAAAACAAATACGGCCACCTTTGGCACGCACAGCTATCATCGCCCAGCAGAGCGATAGAAATAAATCTATCGCCATGAAACGCCGCCAAGCGAACTTCGCATTTCGCTTTGGCTGTGTTCAATTTCATATGCTTGCGGGTGTTCTAATTTTGACAGCGCGAATTTCGCTGTGGTGAGTTCGCCGTTCGCCGGCATTGTATTTCAGCTATGAGTTGGAAATCATTTGAGGCAAAGAATACAATTATTAAGAGGTTATACATATGTGTGTTCTGTACCAGCAAATAATCAATACAACCAAAAAGTTTTCTTCCAAATACATATTGACATTTGATTGACATTTTAATACAATTAATTGAATTCTAGATACAACTACATACGTACACTGTTTCTGGAAATTATAACTTCATCGATCCAAGTTGCACCAAGGCAAAAGAAGCAAAAAGTGTAAATGACAGAAAACATAAAGGAATGATAAGGAAAAATAGATATGAATTAAGCGAATAAAAATTTTAGTGTCGTATGTATTTTAGACAAAAATCCATGCCGCACACGTTCACCAAAAGAGTTTCTAACAAAAATTTCCTGTTTTTCAGAAAACAGAAAAAAAAATTTCGGTGTTTCTACTGAAAGCCAAATACATGAAAACTTTAATGCCGAATATTAAAAATTACAAATTCGAAATTAGTAGTCTTTTGAAAAAGGTGTTCGATATGTACATTGGGTTGACCCTTATTTCGGAAAGAGCTCGGATTCTCGGCCTCACCCCCTATAAATATGTATGTGAATAGCCTAAAAACTAAATTGTACAAAGTTTTATGTCGATCAAAAAAGGGTAAGACGTGGCTGAAAGCGCAAAAATAGTTTTTTTGCCGCATAAAATGCATGGGAAACTTTGAGCGCCTTGAGCCACCTGTAAATCTTTTTTGATTGACCTAAAACTTTGTAAAGCTTCATCTTTAGGCTATTCACATATTTCTGGGGGGTGAGGACGAGAATCCAAACACTTTTATTCTTCTCCATATATCTAAGGGCCATCCTAATGTACATACATACGTACATTTCTCAGAGTTATGGAAAAAGTTTTACGTCACTGTCGTATTTCTCATCATTCGCTGCCAAAAGCGCCACAGAGCTGACGCTGGCGAAGCAAACGTTTTCTTTTTCAAACGTCATTCAAGTTTCAAGTACAGCTTCTACTTCTACACTAACAATTAGCTTTAAAAAATCCTTGTAGATTAGCCTGTGGTCAGCATGAAAATCTGTACGCATCATTAATGCTCGGAAGTAGTGAAACTTTTTGAAAAGTGTCAAACAAAATTTTGGCCTGCAAGCGAAAAATGTATGTATGTAGGTATATATGTTGAGGCGGAAAAACTTAGCATTTAATTTTCGAAGATTTCTTCCTAATATTTTCGGCCATTCTCTTTTGTAATGCTGAGCGGTTTATGCATTTAGTAAGCATTAAAGTAATATTATGGAAGGTAATAGGAAGAGATAAAAATGTAGTCATAAGAAGCGAAAATCAATAAGACTGAATGGCGGCTAAGTTTTGCGATGTCTTTAAATAAAATATGAAATTTATTTGTGGTAAAGCCATCGGGAACTACTAAAGTGGGAAAGGTGTATATTTAGTTTTGATGTAGAATGTATCTACTGACAATGAGTCACAATATTTTAAGATTCATTGACTTGGTAAGCATGGGCCTGAAAAAGGAGATTAAAGGCTTGAAGTAGAGATATGAAAAAGTAAAAGTACATTGAAACGCCGAATTAAAACATATTTTACGCCAGCCAGAAAAAGCTTAACCACTCTTTTTTAATATGATCAGAACCGTCGAATGTCCTGCTAGCTTCGCTGAGACTGATAAGAAATTTTGCGTTGGACAATGCAAAAATAGTGTTGAAAAGCAAAATCGGTTTATAGATTAAAAAATTCTTGTGAAAATTGAAATGCCTGAAGAGCTGATCCCTTCCCAAATATAGGCCAAGAATTATAGCGCTATGATTCCATTTGGAATACTAACCCCCTGTGTGATTTTTGCAAGGATTTCATTAGTGATTTTCCAAGCGCGCGTAATTTTTTTTTATGATCTCGTAACTACAACATTGGTTTGCGGCGACAACGACTAGATAATCTTATGTCATGTAAACCAACAAAATTCCTTATAAGGAAACTCAAGAGCACTGTTTCACAGCACGAAAGAGCTTTCCCATTCATTGGCTAAATGAGCCGTGTGATCTCTTGAATACCGTTCTAGTCAGGCCATTGATATACTTCTGCATACTTAACGTGTTCTTTCCTTGAAGTATGCGGTCGAATCTCTCCATGCTAATTCTACTCTTTTACAATTACCCTTAATAGAAGAAATGCGTCTTTTATAAATAACTCGACTTCAGCGCCATCTAGTTATTTTTACAGTAGCCTATAATATGGACACTTATGCAACAACCTCTCAAATTTTGACTAAAGTTTTTGTGCCAAGTATATATTTATGTATGTATTAATGTATATTGTGAAACGTAAATATGTACATATGTACGTATAAGACAGAACCAATTGATCAACCGCTGTCCAACATACGTATATTTTTGTACAAACCTAAAAGTAAGTGTATTGGAATGACTGTTAGCTTTACGACTCTTGGGAAGCTTCAATTTAGTGCTCGCGAGAATAGCAGGTGTTATTACTAACGGCATAAATTTGTATGTCAGATCAAAGCAGGTATAAGTGTTAAGTTTTTGCGTATGTAGTATCTTCAAATTGTTTTGTATTCTTAATTATAACACTGTAGAGACGCTAAGGTGGCACGAAGAAACGCCGAGACACGTAAACTTAATGTTGTTTGAAAAAAAAATTCTAACTTTAACATGGAAAATGTTACTCATACGCCGTGTACGGGCATGCACTAGACCGGCCGTGTACGTTATGGCGTTTGGGTATTGCCTTGGCTTTTTTGAAGTGAAACTTCTTTGCGCTCGGTTGGGTGTAAATGCAAACAGCAATCTAAGGAAAAAGCTACATGAACGCTGGGGTCTAATTAAAAACTCCAATGAAACGAAAAATAGACAGAAGAAATGATGGAAACCAAGTGGTGGTTGGGCACGACTAATAGCGTTTTCTTTTCTCGAAATAATTTTGCATTTATTCTGCGCTGCGTCGGGGCTATCAAGTTTTCGTGTTCTTTTCTCAGCATATTCAAATGCATATTGCGTGCTTTTTCTTTAATATGTTGCCTTATAAGAAGGTGAAATTTTTTTTTTGAGACAGGAAAACACTATAAGATTAAGATAAAGATGAAGATTAAGGTTAAGGTTAGTATGAAGATTAGGGCTAGTATTAAGATAAAGATTTATATTAAGATCTGGATTAAGATTATGATTAAGATTGAGCTTAAGATTAAGATTAAGATTATGTTAAAAATAAGATCAAGATTATGTCCTCCAGCATTATAGTGTGTTGTCGCCCTGTCAGAAATTTCATTTTGTACCAAAGAGCTGGAGAGGCTCATCACATTTCCGATGCGGTGTGCTCAATATCAATTAACGCAGCCGTATTAGTCGAAAGAGGATTTATAATCGACAAAGACATGATTTGTGCATCCTACTGAGTTTATAGACTCTACCGAAAACAATTTATTGTTTATCAACAAGCAGTTAAGCCGAGATAATGTGACCAGATCTGGAAAAACCACTTCAAGCCAATAATCCCTAACTACAATTAGATTGTGATTAGATTAACAAAGTGAAACTTCGCTATGATGGATTGGGGTTTATTGTTTCCTAACTTATGTATGTACATATGTGCTTTGTGTTTTAGTTTATACATACCACAAAAGATGTAGAAGGTAAGTATGTATGTAGAATACATTCATAGATATAATAGAAACTTTTTTTTTTGCCAGCCAAATGGAATAAAGTTTTTCTTCATCAGACTAAAGTTCAATTTGGAGCAAGAAAACAAATTTATACGCCAGAAAGTTAGTCGAATAGTTTAAGGGATGCATAATATCAGTTGATAAGCTTTGAGGAAGATGAAAGTTAAGAAACAATGTCGTTATTATAGTGTCTTTTTTTTAATTTTTAAGACAGCGAGAAAGGTATGCGTACTGATTGAGTGCTGAGTCCAATGAATTTAAACTTGTTTATATTTTCAGCAGTGAAATTTACTCAGCAATACGAAGATTTTCTAGAAATTTACTGTAATATTTACTGACTAGATGGGATTTTTGCAGGGTACTTACAACAAATTAGCTATATCAACAAGAGATCGTGAATGAAACTTATTTTCACATTTTCAAATTAAAAATATATGGTAAAAAAAATCTACTTATGTGTTTACCACTTTTTTAGATATACCAGATGTAGGAAAGTTTTTCGGAATTGCACGTGTTTTACTTTTAGAGAATTTTGTAGAACCTAAGTATTTCAGTAATTGCAGGATTGCTTCGGGGGCTGTTGAAATTACATATTGTCCAAATCCATGACATCTATTTCAGGTCATAAACGGTTACCGGCATCATTTTCGAAGAACAACGCCCACCAGCCCAAAAACCACAGCACACTAAAATTGTTTGCCTTTTATTATAAAATGCATACTTGGTATGGTCCCTGACATCAACACTTAAACGATGTTTAATAGCCTTTACAAAGCCTCAAACTTTCCTTTCCTATGCTCACTTTAATTATAGTGTAACATTTTATTAGCACAAAAACTTCTTAATCTCTGCCAAAGGAACCAAATTTTAGAAAATTCCAAGCATAACATACATACATACAAAAACATGCACAAACACAAAAGCCGGCACATCTAATTCTCAAGCTGATGTAAATAACTTTGCATAAAATTTTCAAGTAAACCACTTGTTAAAGCTTTTAATTCGTCGCCTTGCACCAGTTGGTAATTTAATTTGGTGCTGGCCACAGGTTACTAAGTGGAAACTCTCCTAGCAAACACAGACGATGGTCAAGCTCGTTAAGCGTGTATTAGTGTTGGTGTACTACTTTCAAGGTACGAAGATTCTCGGTTACATACATACATACATATTGCAGGTTAAGTGTTATTGTAACTTTTGATGTTGCACTATGGTCAAGTTGCAACATTTAAGAACTTTTGTTTTAGCCAATTAGTGAGAGAATAGGTTATTTTAATCAATGATTAACTCTGAAAAGTTGGCCCATTGTTTTAGTTAAAAATTTAAAAGTTTCCTGTTCTTTATTATTATTGTGCTAATTCTTCATTAAAGCTGCATACTTTAAAAGTTTCGCGTTATTAAATACTCATTAACTGCACCTGCGGAAATTTCAATTCTGATCTTGGTGAAAAAAAAAAATAGATTTAGTTGTTTTTAACTGCAACAAAATGAGTTTGTACTGATGGAAAATATATCCTCTACCAATCCTTTAAAAGTATTTTTTACCGTTATTTTTTCTTATAGTTATGTACGACTTTAAAAAGGTTGACAAGGGTAAGAGATTTTGTGGGACCACCTCTAAGCTACCGACGTTCATTTAAAAAAAATAAGTATAGAAATCGTTTTACGTGGTACAAAGATATGCGGTGACATACATAAAAAAATATTCCGACGAACTGATAATCTCCTCCTTTTCGTGGAGTCGATTAAAAAAAGCCAGATGGAAAACCACACATCTTCGCTATTTATGGGAAGTTTAGTTATCTGTTAGGCTGCACATATTCTCTTTATCAAGCATCTTGTATGATGAAATCCCCATAAACGTAAATTACTTCTTTATATTATTTAAACATGCGATATATGTATAAGGGTTAGGCTAGCATGAGACTTCCTCTCGTTGCAGTTCAAAACTTAAATAAGAGCCATTTTCAACGATTTAATTTTTTGTACTCGAATTAAATTTCAGAAGCATTTTTTATTACAATAAAAGATTCGAAAAAAAATAATCCAATGCAAAAACTGATTTGCGAGCTTTGCATTACTTTGCGGCAATAAGAGTTATTTGCACTCACCTGCAAACTTAAACAAAGTAGCGAGAGCTGTGCTGTTTACCGTATTTGATTGTTGCCTCTGTGGATTGAGAATACTCAAAATATGCTCAAGGGAGACTTGGGACGGACTAAGTGCATATTGGCAAAACACTTACTGTCGTATTGGCGTAAGACAATACCAACCAGACACTAACAATGGATGGGGCGCGCTAGAGAAGGGCAGGGAGTGGGGTAAGAAAAAAAAACCGGAAATCAGCTTTAGTTACTAGCAACATACAAATAGATACAAAGCAGAGTGACAAAATCGCTAAGCAAGTAACTGAAAGGCTGCGGCTTATAAAAAAAGCAAAGAAAAGTTGAAAGTACGCACGAAATACTAAGTGAATGGAGCTGACGCTGTTGCTACCAGTATATGCTTTTCAGAAACTTTTTTATGTATGGCCTTAAGAAGCAACAAAAAGACAATTGAAGCGACGAAACTTAACAACGGGTATGGGGGCACTTGTAAGTATTCTTTATGACTTTTACTACACAGAGAGTAGTTTAGTTGTCTACATTCAGCCTTATTGAGTAGAAAAGCCTGGCGTTATGACTCGCTGATGGCTGATAGTGAAGTTGAGTGGCGCTGACAAGTACCCAAGCTACAATATATTACAACAAAAACAGTAAATAAAGGCAACAAATGCGACAACAACGATTGAAACTAAAATGGCTGAGAAGTAAGGAAAAAAAGGATTTAAAAATAAAATGGGGTAGGACAGCAACAATGGCTTAGTGCCAGGAAAATATGGATTTGTTGCACAAAAAAATATATCCATATATGGAGCAGGCTCCTCTGTATATCGCCTATTTGTGCATTTATGGTGCCTCGGTTTTTCTTTCTCAAGCTCACCATAAAATTTTGCTTATTTTATGGCTAAATAATATTCATAGGAATATATGCTCAGTGTTTGGCTTCAATTTATACTGCACGTCCTGAAGTCATCTTACAAATGGAGAAACTCATAATTTTACGCTGCTTGGCAAAAATGACAGAGGTGGATTTAAAGTGCCTGCTATATTTCATCTGGGACTGTGAAAGAGTTAAAGGACTTTGATATGACACGTAGGAACGACACCGTTAAGAGGGATGTTCTTCCGGACTTTACTCATAAGTCAACTTGTCAAATGACAAATGTGCCTCCGAGTGGAGGTGTTAAAACTTCTTGCAAATGTTCTTTACATAAGATGGCCTAGTTCTTCAGTGGAAGGCGGATTGTGGTAATAGGATTAAGAAATTTACGTAGCCAATTGCATCTTCGAAGAGTTCCGTTCTTGCTAGAGTAGCGGTTACTTAGCCCTTCCTAGATCATCTTGTTTCTCAATCTTTGTCGTCAAGCTCAATTAAAGAGAGGGATGTATTTGTTATATGGGTTTGAGTTGGGATGGGGGTTAGTGTCATGCGGGCAATTTTCACATATGGGATATACGTTGGCTACAATAGCCAGATCATAATTGTGACAAAGTAGCGAGGGCATCTCGAGAAAGCTAAATCTCTTCCTATGCCATGGGTTCAAGCTGAATTTCGATTACAGAATTCCTGGGGCGAAAGTTGTGAATATCGTTAATTGCCTATATGTACAACCACGTACGACCATATCGAAAAATATTCAGCATATGAGATCATGACAACTTCCTACGGTGGTTAAGGTAGTTTCGATATGTGAAAAATTAAACAGAAGCGGGGAGGGACACCACATTTTGTGACTCCCTCACTATTTAATTTTTATGGGCTTCGATTCTTGATCTCGAAAAATTGCTTACCATTGCACAAGTCACATAATTCGCGGTTTAGTGTTTAAGTAATACGGCAGACAGGAGGTCTAATGCTTCTGCAATGAATGTAGTCAAGTGTTCTTAATTTATATTCACCAGCCTACATAACTTTTCCAAGCGTGGCCATCCAAGGTGCCGCAACCGGCTTAAAGTCAGTGCACAAAATTTGTCTGCCATGCATTCTCCTTCCATATCACGGAGCTCAAACACCTAACTCTATCATACCAACTGTTTTGGTAGGAATAACTGTTTTGTTTCCGAATTTTTTTTTACAAACACGGGGTGGCATACTAATGTGCTTGCAAAGTTTGTTTGTGTGCAAATCCTCTACAACAGCAGCCATAGCAGACATCTTAATGAAGGAAAAAATCGCAGATGTAGCAAAATTACTTACGGTGACGCCAACAAGCGACACAAAGAGGTCGATACGAATCACAATGGATTTAAAGGAATCGGGATAAAATCGAGGAATCGAGCAATAATCCAAATGATTGTCTTACAAGTGTCATAATACTATTGTATAGGAGAGATGAATATGAAGAGTATAAGATAGAGAATGATGACGAATAAAAGTAATTCCAAATCTATTATGCCAATAGGAAAAGAAAAACTTGCAACTCAAACTCTGAAACAAGTAAGCAGGCGAATGTACATACATACGAATATACATAAATATGTGTGCATGTAGCACTCCAGAGTGATCCCAAAAAGGCAAGCAGACAGACAGCATAGAAAATTGGCAAGCAAAAACTATTGCAATAACAATTGTCTCTTAGCTGTCGCAAGTTTTTTGACAGACAAGCGAAGATAACGAGCAGCTAAGAGCAGCTAAGTAAGTAGATGGCAAGGGATAAAGCACATATGAGTGTCTATAAAACTAACTTTATCCGAGTATACAAGTATGCATGTACTTCAAGCAGAGAAATACGCTTGCACCCACTTATTTACAAGGAAGGAGCATACACTTTTAACAATTGAAGTTCAAGTGGATGGTTGTTTTGCCAAATATAAAGTAGCTTTCAGCGTAAACATAGTGACAACAGTCATTCAAACTCGAAAGTGCAATTTGTATGTGTGCGCATTATTTCACTTCATATTTTTTTTGGCTTCATGCGCTTTACGCCATCATCAAAATCAATTGTCAATCGCAATTCAACAACAATAATGTCAAATGGCAAATTTCAATTGCGTCAACAGTTTTCTTTTGTCTGTCTATGGTGGGCGTACTTTTTCTGTAGTATGGCAGGCGTGCAAGTCAGACTTTGGCACTCAATGGGTGTTTTTGATGATCCCAATGCACTTATTAACAGAGAAGTACTTATAACGGTAGCTAGACAGATACAATTTTTCGGTTTTCTCTAGACACATAAGGATAGTGATATACTATTCAGCTGCACAAATTTAATCCGGAAATAATAAATAAGCAGAACAAAAACAAAGCGGATGGCAAGCTTCCCAACATTATCAGCTAAACTAAGATATTTGTATGTAAGCAAGCAAATTTCAGAGCCGTGTTAACGTTCAGACTATTTCATACACTTCCGTATGTATTTCAATGAAAAAAAAAAAAATAATTTAATTTTTATTTTAAAGGGCGTAATTGCTTATATGAAACCTGAGTTTTCGAGATCCATTATCATTCTCATCTTTGTTCGCGTGTTAATTGCCACTTACATTTACATCTACATTTACATATGCATATCCTCATATTCATCCTTGTTGTTCTCATTTATTTTCACTTTCATCTTGAGTTTCGTTCTCATCTTCATCTTTATTCCGATCTCCACCTACATCTTTATTTTAAGCTTCATGTTCATGTTTATGTTTATGTTTATGTTCATGTTCATTTTCATGTTCTTGTTCATGTTTATGTTCATGTTCATGTTCATGTTCATGTTCTTGTTCATGTTTATGTTCATGTTCATGTTCATGTTCATGTTCTTGTTCATGTTTATGTTCATGTTCATGTTCATGTTCATCTTCATTTCATCTTCATCAAATTTTTAAAAAGCATTGCCCCTATAAAAATTATTTTAAAAATGCATATAGTATAAAGATTAGCTCCGAAAGCTAAGTTTATTTTATAATGAAACGGCTAATTTAGTTCAAATTCCACAGATTGACCATTTCCGGGAATTTCAAGGCAATAAGAACCATTTTTAAATAATATTTAGTATTTTCGGTTATATAATCTCTTTCTTTTATGTTACATTTGAAACCATAACGTTAACCCAAGCTAAGCGCGGTGACTCGTATTGATTTAAAATTGCATACATTTTCTGCTGCAATATTTTTATATTGCATTCAAGTATTAAAAAAGGAGAAGTAAACAATTTCAATGATGAAAATATTGTTGAATGGAACTGTAATAATTGAAGAGTATTGCGTTTGCAATGCACTTTGGGGTATGCTTCATCTGTGAGTGCGTGGAGAAAAGTATAATTTGGGAAAGGAGTGCTTTGGAAATACATTATTTTATGGGTACAGAAGAAAGATGGACTTATCTGCTACCTATGTCCATATGTATGTAAGCGCGCTCAGCTCTTGAGGTGAACTTAAAATGAGGTGATTCTTCACACCCAGGCACTTAAGCTTTCCATGCATGAGAAAGGCGAAATTGAGGCACTTACTTTACATATTCATAAAATATTATTTTTTAATTTTTTGCTACCACAAGTCTTACAGTCTAGACAATGATGAAATATCTGCGTTGTACGCCACTTGCAGCATTTATGTGATTTTGAATCATAAATGAAAGCAACAGGAAAATGACATTTTACCACAAATGTAACCGATTGCGTGTGTGACAATTATTGGTGTACATAGATATGGGCCCGTACCTCTATTGTCTGATGTGTTATAACTGTGTGAAGAAGCACGAATTACTTTAGAGGAATTTGCTTTAAATAATTTATAGCTTTTATTGAGTTTTGTCTGGAGGAAATATTCGAAAATTGTAACATTAAACAGATGAATATACTCGTATGTAAATGTTAAATGTATGCACATGTGAGCCAAATAAGATATTTTGAATAAGTTGTCGAACGTATCGCCTTAGCGACAAGATTATGTGAAACATATGGAAATTACAATATGTATGTATGTAGTTAAACAAATGTATGAGCACCGAGCAATGGCACTTCCCGTCTGCATTTCAATGAGGTACCTCGATGAAAACAAGTACGTTCATACGAGTGTGTATAAGTCTATAAGCCATGTTATTAGGTTTGAGTGTGAGCGCATGCAAGGCAATCCCAGGTGTTTTGCTATTCCATGAAATGTAAAAAATTACTAAAAAAAAGGTACTTAACCTTTGACGATGGCACTTGGGAAGCTCTTTGGCGCTTAAAATTTCGTATGCCAAAAGCCCCACTACATGTTCCAGCTCAGGGGGGGTGGGGGGCAGAAAATATCTTCCGGTAAAATAAATTTATGGTTCGAATCTCTTTTTGCATACCAAATCACGAATGAAAATTAAGTTATAAGGCGTGCACAAAAAGATTATATTATCAGTGGCACTTACATACTTATTTACTCGTATTTTGAGATTGACGATGTGAAGATTGTGTGTCAGCGTGCTTTGCTTTTTAACAAACACTATACGCAACGTACAAAAATCAATATGTCAATCAGCAGATGACTTATTTTCTATAAGCAATAAGAGTCGCATAAATCACCATATGAGTTCCGTGTCTTTGGTGGTGTTTTGGTAAAAAAGACAAATGTGATTGTCTTTTGTGATACCAAATTCTGAGGAGCACCCTTTACTTAATCGATAAAGCGCCTCGAGCCAATTACGTAATTGCGAATTCAGTTCATCTCAATGCCACCGAGTTCCTCGGGGCTGTTAAGGATGTGAGAGGCAAACGCACCTAAGAAGGTAGTGTTAAGGTGATGCCACCTCGTCATCTTCCAGTCAACTACTATATATGGGATAAGGTAATATGTTCAGCCTTAGTGCGCAAATATCGATTGGACAGTCATCATGAGAGCTGCGGCTTTTTAAATGTGAGGAATGCCCTCGGCCACTCCCTGTCCTCCCTTGGCGGCAAGGACCTTGTAGTCGTGCATGTCCTGGTTTTATCCCAGTGCTCGCTGAGCTGACATGGGGTCCGTCTATCCAAGAGTATACCACATATCAGTAGCTCACCCGACTCCTTAAAAGCAGCCACTTCCGTCTCAAATACACTGCAGCATTCCGGAAGCCCGAACTTATTACTGATGGAAAGGTCTCCACAGAAGACCCCGCACTACCCATCGTGCTGTGCACTTTCGATCCATCCGTGAAGAAGTTCACTGTTTTTCCCTTGAGGGAAAGTGGGCAGAGAGGAAGCTCCTAGGAGCCATTTCGGTGGCGCAGTAATTCGTGTGATTAGGAATGAATTCAATACCCTACAGCAGTATGAGGCCAGTGATTCCTTCCTTGAACTCTCCTCGATGTTTGGCCTCCACGACAACTTCATGCTAAGAAAGCTGAAGTACTTGACCTTGTCATATAGCTGTTAGCGCTGACCTCCAACAGAAGGAAGAAAAGCGTAACGGATTTTGTACTTTCTAGTGAATGTTACCAGCTCTATCTTCCTGGGACTGAAGGGTCCACTTCTGTCCAAAGGATGAACACCTATTGAAATTGTGAGGTAGAAACTCCTTCCTGTTTGGTCCTATGCTCCGACCGAAGAAAAAGACGAGGCGACCAAAACTTCTTTTATCAGCACTTAGAGCGCAATGACGAGCGTTGCCCCCACTGTAAAAATCTCACTTGGCGAATTCAGTGCCAAGTTAGGCAAGGAGGGGATCATTGGTCTCATCTTCGGAAAAATCAGCCTTTACGCCGAACCGTCTGATAACTAACAGACAAAGGCTAATTCAGTTCGCACAGGAGTCCGAAACATGGAAGTCAGTAGCACCAACTTCAAACATAAGAAAACCCATTGAGCTACTTGAATGAAAACGAGAAATCAAATCGATCATAGTGTGATATACGGTGGTTTAGACGTACGTACACTACGAGGGACACACATCGACTCGAACCACTTTATTGTTGCAGCGAAAATACGCACCCGCCTCTGTGCGGAAAAAAAGCTGCCATCACAACAGAAGCCCAATTTATTCGCCACTCGCCTCTCACACCTGCTCTAGGAGAGCAATTTTCCCCTAATCGACATATGCGAGCAGTGGAACTATATTTTCCGATCATCAAGTACCGCCGCCGAAGAAATACTCGAATTTCAAGGACCCCCAAAATAGCCACTGTTAGGACGGGAAATGTTACGAAGCTGCAGAGAAAAAAGGTGCCGCCTACAGGAGGCGTAATACGATCTATCCGTCAGAATTGGGAAGGGCGCATCGCCGGCATTTGAACAGAATTTTGAATAAAATTTTGTATAAGAGCGTACAATAAGTGGCGTTAGTCGATGACATCAACTTCATTGGCCTACACAACCGCAACACTTATTCTGACTTTTCCGGTTCAGTCAGAACAACATTTAAAATTTCAAAGATAAATTTATTTCTTCGTTTGTAAAATTTTTGAACAATTATTAGTTACTCTTATATTAGGAAAATTGGAGTGTAGATTTTTATTTACGTTTCAATCTAATTAAACCCAAACCAAATATACTAATCAGTTTGTTCCAACTTACTGTCTTCAAAGGTAAATATGTAACAAAATACAAACAGGATGAAAAATATGAATTCATAAATAATTTAAACTTTAAACTTTTTGCAAATATTTATATCGAATTTATACAAATCCATTTTATATTATTCATGGAAATCTGACCGCATTTGCCGCAAAATCCGTTCTTAACTGCAATCGATGCTCACAAAATATCATTCAACCGGCAAAATATACAAATATTCTTGCATGCTTCGAACCACAACAACCATCTCGGATTACATTTCATTAGAAGGAACGCAGAAATTCAAACCAAAGAACAAACAATACGACGCCTTATCAAACCCACATATTTACATACAAACCTATCAATTTTTGTTTGTATTTGTGTAAATGTTTAGTCACCTTCGGATTGTGGCGGCTTGCTCGATATGTTGACAAAGGTCGTGGCGCAATGTTGTAACCATAATACACAGAGGCAAAAAAAAATCCTGTTATACCATAGAGCGTTACTGGGCCAATTCGCTTTTGGCAGAACATCAAACTCTCTCTTTGCTGAATTAAGAGCATGTCGCCCTTTGAGACTTCTTTACCGTGGCATTGCCAGTCAAGAATTTCAACTCTGCGCTGTTATTCCATACATGTTGCGTCGCTGCTTGCGACTGGCTGGCTTTTGCTTTGAATTTTATATGTTTCCACTTTTAGTAACAGTTGCAACTTTCAACGCTTCAGCTGCAAACACAGTTGCTGTATTTGTGTTTGTGAAAACATTATTATCCATTTTTATTTACGTAAAATATGTTAAAGAACGTTTTTTGATAATTTAATTTAATTGCGAAATACATATTTATCCATGTATGTATGTATGTAGTCAGGGGAAGTAAAGTCGTACAGGCGGTAATACGGATCCACCGCGGCGTATACGTAACATCATTTTAGGTATGATAGGAAACACTGACATAAAACATACACATATGTACATATATTGATAACAGTAAATGTGCTAAAATTGCAATTGAAATATGCTGCTTGCACATAAGAGCTGCAATTCATATAAAGGCATGTTTTTTTAATTGGCAAAAATTCATTGAAGTTTCATGCATTTGTACACACTGTACTGCTCACACAAGTACCAATTTTTCTATTGAATTAGCTCACAAACATCGCTTTTTATGGCAAAGCAAAATGTTGGTTTCGCATTTATTTTTTTTTTAGGAGCGGAAATAAGAAGAAAATTTCAGGTGCAAAATCAGGTACATAGCGAATGTGTCAAAAAAGTTGCTAACTATGATCTGTTTTCCTTGAGCAATAAATTTAATTTCAACTTAACTTTTTGTGTTTTAGTTTTTGGAGAAGCTTTAAAAATACATAACTTCTCAATCTGTTTATACTCCACCAAGAAGAGAATATCATTTAAACGAAAATTTCTTAATATCTTTACCGAATTTGGTTTGGTAAAAAAGGCATATAGGTCGAAATTTTGAACCAGTAATTTTTAAGCAAAATAAAAAAAAAACGACTTCAATTCTCATTTCATATTTAAAAGTACCGTTAATTTCTTCATGCTCCAATGATCGAATCTATACCAAATTAGTATGGGATCATCTCTGAAGTACCACCTTTCTTTTTAGAAATCAGTTAACATGATCCAAAGTTATATAATTTCATTTATTTTTAGTCTATGACTTTAACAATCTTACAGACTAGATTACATAATAGGTTAGAATAATGGAAATTATATAAACTATACAATGTTTCAATATTAGATTTTAATATCAATCTCGGCAATAAAGACTCAATATTTAAAATTTTTGAGATTTTATTAAACTCTGTGAGGGCTCTATGTATTGATGCTAGAGTAAAGTAATTAGCCTTAACTGGAATCATATAAAAAGGTAATTGAAAACCCAAAATTCTGTTTGGAACGCAAATTCAGTTTGGAGTTATGCGGTAACACACACAAAAAGAGTCTTCCGATGAATTGTTGGCTTCACCCTCTTTTTGAAGTCGGTTAAAAAAAAAAAAAAACAAATTCATTTCAAGTCATGGAGAAATGGGGAATTAAATTTTTACATGGATGAACCTAAGCTAGACAAATTCTGCATCGAAATCTGTTTTATTTTGATTTGCTAAGTTCCAAGTTACGTAAGGTTAAGTTAAGTTATCATAATCAGACTTTAAACGCTAATACAAATGCCGTAACGAGAACAACAATAAATATCTTCCCGTATAGCCTGGCAGCCATCAAATCAATGAATGTGGTAAAGGTTGCACAGGAATGTCTAGCTGCTTCAAATTACGCGTGTATCGTCTTTAAAGTCAGCCTGATATGGGTTCCGAGACATAGAGATATTGCAGGAAATTGCAGGACCGATCCGGATCGGTAGGAACCTGAAGCCTTTTAGAATACTGGAGTGCCCACAGCTCGAGGCGAACTTAAAGCCCACCCCGATTAGTCTTACGGCGGCAGGCGCAGCGGCAGCCCTGCCAGCTAACATGGCATTGAGCGCCAGAGTAGGTGTGATTCGAAGCGCCCGACTGATTTCAACTAAGGCGGCTGTTTGTACCCTTTCCAGCTGCTTGGCTACTGCGTTCCACCAGACGAGTACCCACATACAATAAAATTGGCTTAATTATAGTTTCATAGCCAGGAAATGCCTTCGGCGAAATACGCCAGCGCTTACCAATGGCCCCTCTACAACAATACAAACTACTGTACCAATTTTTTTTTTAAGTAAATGCATACTCCAATACCTAACTTGATTGACACTATACAGGAAGTGCTCATCTTGCTTGATGCATACCCAAAAAAACTCTTCCGGAATTTATTAACGGCGAACGGAGGTCGTAAATGATGGTTGCCGTAAGCCACAAACGTTCCCACCAATTTTTAACGTCAACATATAATTTGTGTGTAAATAAATTCATTCTGTCCCTCCCAGTCCATATTTTGTAGAATTTCTGTATCCCCTTTGACTTTAAACTCTACAACGAATTTGAAGGTTTTGAAGTGACTGATAGACACGTGTAGCCTGCTGCGAGGTTAATCACTCTTAAGCTGTTAGATGTCACAAAAATAAACTTGAAGTATTTAAAGCTTATCGCTTTGCACCTGCCGCCAGGTTAAAAAAGAAACTTCACTGAGCTGAGTTGGAAGCGTTATGTGAAAGCGATACACTGTACTGCCAGCAATTACTTCGTTTTTGGCACGCTTAAATAAAAATAGACGAATTCAAATATAAATTAACATACATACACATGTATATACTATTTATTTACTTCTATATTTACATAATTACATACATATGTTTATACATAGATACGTACTTATTAAAATATATGGGTACGGTGACCATATAGTTATGTATATATGTATTTATATTTTGGTAAGAAAGCTTTAAAGGTCGTGTAATATTAGAAAAAGGGTATGAGTAAAATAAGTGCTTTACAGCCACCTAAGCTGATGGTGCACAAAGAATGTAGTCTACGAACGAGCTGGCAAGGAAGTAACTAAGTTAAGTTAGGCTATGCTGGCTGACCTTGAGAGGTCCCATATAGACCAATTAACGTCGGTAGCGTTTCCAGACACGTCGTTTAGGACCCATGAAACAGAGCATTCACGCAAGACTAAAGAAGACCGCCGTTAATTTGTCGATGGCTGATTGCGAGCTCTGTAGCTGTGCCTTGCCAATTAAAGTGAGTTTTGTCGGCTGAATGCTGGACACGGGAAAATCTTGAGAAAAAGCGATGGTCCTTTGGAACAAAGTACGGATGGTCACCGTATATATGGGCCACGAGTTTATTGTAATGACATCGAGTAAATAAACCAACTACAACAGAAAATGTTACGATGCAATTATCGGTAAAAAAAACAACAACAAAGGAAGCAGTAATAATCATATTATAAATGTATATGTATGCATGTACTGCATTAGGGTGGTCCAAAGATACATGCGGTGAGAAACAAATTGAAAATGTTAAGCTCTTACCCCTTGGAATTAATTTAAAATAATAATTCTTAGAAGTGGCTCAAAGCTCATGAAGTTTTCTATGTATTTCATACAGTTGTTTGTAGAAGTGGTATTGAATCCTGGGAAATACGAAATATTTTTCGATCGGAAAACTTTTGTTTTATTTGCAGGAGATTATCAGTAAAAATACCAAATTGTTTATTTAACCATTTTTTAATGTTAAATATTTATTTTAGGTACCTCAAGATCCCGCAAAAATGCAAATGTTAATGTTAATTTTAAAAAATGGTAAAAATAAGCAATATTTAGTATAGTAATAGTATTATTATTTTAAGTCTCCTGAAGAGAAACAGACTTTTTCGATCGAAAAATATTAATTTTCAAGAATTGTACACCAGTGTTTTTCCCCATTTAAATTGGAAAACATTATGAGCTTTGAGACCAGGCATGCCCAGCGCAGGGCGCTTGCTTATGGAGTTCCGCCAGCGTTGGGCATATCATTTTTTTTACATAAATATGCGGGTACTCTTTTTTCCATTAAAAAAAATTAAAATGGGTTGGAGCTAAGAATTTTAATATCGGGATCTCGGGATCGCGGCCTTTCTTAGGTTCCAAAAATCCCGGGATTCTTGGTAAATTATTCCGGGATTTTCGGGATCTGTAATTTGCACTGATCGCAATAATAGAAACACCCTTTCTTGACCAGTATTGGAAATATTTCTTTTTTATTTAATAATTAATATTTTTTTATAAATGTCTAGCTCATTGTACATATAAAACCGTGCGATAGTAAATTTTAGACACAAAAATCATTATATTCGCGAAACCCTGGCCCAAATATAGTAAAATTGCGTTTTTAGTTTTTCACTCTGACGTCAGTAATTCAAAAACGATTTAAAAAATTCAGCGAAATGTGCTTAGAGAAGAAGTATGAGTATGAAATTAAAGAGGGAATTCTGTAGAATTGAATCAGATTCAATTTTTTGTTACATAAGGACTAGTAAGTAGAGAAAATGTCCTTTTAAAATTTTCTCCTTGAAATTTCGCAACATTTCTTTTTAAAAAAGTTATATGTTAACAACTCGATAGCATCCTCAAATTTCGTCCTTCTAACTTTATCAGCTTAAAAAATTACCTATTCGTCCTTGTGAATCAAAAAAAAAGTTTTAATTTTTTAAATTCTAAAGAAATTTAATATTTCATTGGTACCCATATTTTTATTCTACATTGCATTGAATTTTTGAAATAATTTTTGTAATTAAGCATATCTTTGAAATTACAAAATCCTTTAAAATAAATCCTGACGTCAGAGGGATAAAATGAAAACGCCACTTTAAATAAAAAAGTTGGTTTCAAACACAGTTATTTATTATTTATTTTATGGTATTATAGAAGCAATTTTTCGATTTAAGTTGTTGAAAAGTAATGAATATCTAAATCCCGGGACTAATCCCAGGATCCCGAGATTTTGATAACCACATGCCGAAAATCCCGGGATAGTAAAAAGCAGAAAAATTAACATCCCTAGTTGGAGATTAACATTTCCAACCTTTTTTGGATCACCCTAATGTATATCTACATATATACATACACATATGTGTATGTCCATACGCAAATACGCGCAACAACATCAGCAATGACAGCCGGTACCAAGCGTAGCATTGGCGTCAACATTCTCATTACGACATTACGACATTACCGACATCGACAAGCGTAGCAAGCTGGTAAAATAGCAGACGGTAGGCAAGTGGCAGCTGCAACGCCAGCTACGAAAACAACAACAATAAGGACGATCATAGCACATAAACATGCATAAATTATTCAGCATATGAGGCGCAACAGTGAAGCCTATTTTACGCCAGCGGAGGTGTACACATAGCCAAGGCAGCTCGGCAGCCAAGGCTGTTAGCGAGCGTGTATCTACATATTTATGCTATTATGTTTGTAAAAGCATACGAGTATCTAACTACATATAAGGACGAGCGAATGACATTGGCACCTACTCCTGCTGTACGCATAAAATAATAACGATTACAACAAACAATGAAGCGAGCAAGTTCCTACATACCAACAACATTTGAGTTACACAACCGCTGGGCATACTTAAGCGTTGTAGCAAAACAATAACAAACAACAAAAACGGCAATAACAACTAACTATAAGATGGCGCAAAAAAAATAAACAACTTGCACGCTTGTAAATATGTATGTTTTGGTAACTTTGGCATTTTGCTTGCCAATGTCACTGGCGATTAAATACATTGTTGCATGTCCTTTGTGTAAGCTGTGCGGATTTCAGATGTCCGCTCTGCGTAATCCTAAGTTCAAGTTGTCTCTGTGTTCATGGGTGCTTGGAAGTGTTTTCGAAGCTATGTAAATCTGGTGCACGTCGCCTGTAGGGCAATATGAATAAAACAAGGTGATGAAGTGTTGCACGGTGTGTTATTTTGTTGAATTTTATTGGGCATTAGGAAGCCGCACCAATAAAGTTGACTGCCGCAATAGCTCAGTTAATTCTTTCTTCTTACTGCTGCCAACATATTTTGGCTTAACTCGGGAGCTCGGTGAGCTGGACGGTGAGAAGGATACATATGAAACGAGCGTCGCTTGGAAAGACTCAGTTAGTTCTTATTACTCGATTGGCACAAGTGTCTACCGAATCTAATCTTGGCTCGTCTTATCATCCATGCTTCTGAACCATATGTACATACGGACGGGAATTATGAAAGACTTATAAAGTGTGTTTCGTTCATTGAGACAGAATTTTACTGCTTAATTGCTTACTAAGCTACGACCTGCGTCTTACTTCTTTATCTTATTTCAAGAGAGTAGAACAGGAGGCTAATGTCACGGTTATCTACTCATATGGCAGGCTGACCGACCTTCCTGTGTATTGAACAGAGCAACTTAAACTCCGACGGCGGGCATGAGTTCGTCCGAACATAGATATTCTGCATAACAGTTTATTCATGCATTTAGCCAGCTCACCAACGTATTAATGGATCAGCTCAGGTGCTACTCGAATGGTGTTATTCATGGTCGAGGAACTAAACATCGGTTCAGCTTGTCGTCTTCGTTGCCTTCCAAATTTTGACAGCTGATGCCATTCAGCAGGTGAATGAAGAAGTGTTCTCCTAAATCGCTAAAATTTCCAGAACCACTTTCAGTCTGCCATTCTGAAAAATTCTGAAATAAGGTGTTCTTGAAAAGTTTTTTTAGATAGGGCGTTTTCGAACTGGCTGCCGCGATATGTCGATTATCCGCTCTGCAGTCGATATACAGCTACAAAATGCAAGTTGTGTTTTCATACTGAAATGGCCAATTCCGTTGAACCTAGAGACAGTAAGCAACTTTAAAAAAGAAACTAGTTTTTCGATGATTTTTATTATATTTCTTGATACATTTGAAATCATAACGTTAAGCCGAACTTAACGCAGGCGAAGCTGCGGGTAAAAGGTAGTACTTAATAAATCAAGACGATTTCAGTCCAAACTGTATTCTGGGGCAACTCCGCAGAATTTCATAGTAAGGCAATAGTCTTCGCTCTTCCAATGCGAAATAATACCTAAGTAGTTTTTTTTTCTACGGAAGCAGAGAACGGGGTAGACGATTTTCGACTATGAACATACATATGTATGTGTGTTAGAAAATTTTAAACCTTCGTGTGACAATGTATTGTTATTTGCAGATTCTATGCCGTATTTACCTCGGCGCTAGGGAAACATGTTACTGTTGACATGACATCTCACAACTTTTAACATAGTCCTTAAACGAATCAAAATAAGTCGGCGTAAGCTCGGCAACATTGTTTTGTTTAATTCAGGCTGCCATCAAATCTAGCCTATATATGTATGTACATATGTACTTACATACGCGTATACCCGTTACGATACACTTGCTCAATAGTACACTTCACTACGAATGAAGCCACTCAGTTACCTTTGTCAATCTTGAAATATCAAAGTCAATCATTCTGTCAAGAGTAGCTTCCTGGAAAAAATTATAAATGGCATACACTTCTACCGCTTAGACTTTGTTGATTTTTACCATTTTTTCCTAATAAACATAATCGGGGTACAAAGTTTAAAATAAAATGTTAATAAGCCACAATAACATTGGCGTATACTTTTGCTGGCATGCGACTCAAATGTAAAGGTTAATTATTGCATGAGTGTGTCTTGTATGTACTCGTAGCTGTGGACTATAACAATTAATGCTCCATACACACATACGATTCTACAGCATCCTTATTTACCTTTCATTAACTATTTATGCTCGAAGATATGTAATTAAGTACCTCACATAAATCATTTGTACCAATTTCCACATACCTTTTTGTATTAAAAGGGTTGTTTCAAGCACTTTATTTACTTTTAGAAAATGATTGACATTTTTTGTTTAATTATCTGATCAGTGTTATTATGAGCTTTTAAGGTAAAACAAAAATACTGTTTTGGCTTTCGGGTAAAAGAATTTGTATTTTTACACACATACAAGTGTTACGTAAATATATACATACATATAAGTACATATAATATTGGTCTGGATATTTCTTTTTTTATTTATAACTAAATTTTAAAGTGTGATAAATATATATATTAGATTGCACCGCTCCCCAGACAAAAAAATCTGTACTGTTTTTCCATTGGAATTATAAAATCTATTATATTTTAAGACGTCCACCAAAAGTTTTCGGAAAAATATTAAGATTTAAGCGAGCTGGACCGATTTGAAAATACCTCCAAAAATAGAGTTTTTTATGAATAAAAATAGTTTCTTAAAGAACTTAAAAAAAAAGTCCCCTCAGATGACAAAAGAGATTAAACTTAAAAAAGCTGCATAAAAATATTTAAAAATCTTTTCAACGGAATCGTAATAATGATATTTTTGATGCTCTTTTTTTTACTTTTTTTCAAAGATTGATTTACGAAAAACATAAATAACTGGGCCAAAACTATTTAATATTTAATTCTGTTCTTTTATAAAAAATTGATTTATAAAGTAAAAAGTTGTGAATAATCAAAATAAAATGTGCAATGATTTTCTTGTATGAAATTGGAGCAGGAAGGAATGTTACTCAGACGCCGTGTTTTATTTTAATAAATCGCATGGTATTTCCTGATTCTGCAATTAATTTTAAGAGAAAGTATAAAATACACCATGAGTTCGAAATGAGTTTCGAGCATTTTCAAAAGAAAAATTTACTGATGTAATTTTTATTTGATAAGTTCGAGGCCCAGAGAAAACATAAAACACAGGTTTTAGTTCAATAATTTTTAATGTCGATATTTCGACCTCAATCTGAGGTCATCTTCAGGAACTCTTCGTTGTGCCCGGTTTACAGTTTAAAGGCCGATAAGCAATAACAAACAAGAAAAAGTTACCTTTTCACGAAATTAAATTTGGTTCACCTTTTCTATAACTTTTGCATATAAAATGTCTGTATTTAAGTTTCTGACATTACCTTCATTTGTTCAAACCATTTTTGAAAGTAAATACATCCGTTTTGTGAACTTTACACTCAAAAGATTAACAAATAGTAAAAAAAAAAACAAAAAGTAGATGTGAAGTCGCCTTTTTGCCATTTCTTTTGCTGACAGTGTTTCTTCCATACAAAGACGATTTTTTGTGTGGAAAAATAAGCAACAAAAAAATGCCAAGAATCATCGGTAATTGAATAGACTGTGAAACTGAATACTAAATATCAGACATCGAAACTAACCCTCTCCACTTATTTTTTATTGTGTTTCTCACTGACACAAACACAAATCTCTCAAACAAAGGGTGTTTTTCATCGTGTCAAATCTCTCTGCTGTGGGTTGTTTATCAACAGCTTGAATTTTCCTTCCGCAAAGACACCTTGGCAGGGACTTTTATTTTTAAGTGTCTTCGTTTTTGGGTTATTGAAAGACAGAAAATATAAGTGGAAAAAAAGCGTTAGGCATATCTTTAGACAACATGTACATACACATATTTACATGTGTGAGCATTTATGACATAGAAGAAAGCATGTATATTCATAATATGATACACTGATTTTGTTTTAAGCGTTTTTTCGAACATATATACCAGTATAAGCAGAATTAAATATTGGTATAAGTGCTTTAATATTTGAGTATATTTTGAGTTTGTATGAGCCAAAAAATTAATCCAACGCTTATTTTTTCTATCCCAGCGATTAGTGTCCGAGACCAACAGCAACGGAAATTATATGCAAATAACCCTTTCCCACTGAGCGAGAGCACACATCTACAAAAAATAAATCACCTGTTCTCTGTTGTGGATTATTTTTGCTCTTAAATAGTAAGAGTTGTTTTGGGACACTTTCAAAGTGGAGAGGGCTATTTTCGATCTCTGCTCAAAATCTTTCTAGGAAAGCCATCTAAAAAGCTTTAAATTTTTGCGAAAGTTTGCTAATTTTTGTTTTTTAATATTGCCCAAAATTTGAAACTTGGATTTGTACGATTTTTGTTAAAGAATAAAATATATATTAAAAAAAAAATAACTAAAATTAAATGACAAAAAAAAAATAAATAAATAAAGAAATTGTTAAAACTTTTCATTATGTAGTGCATTTATAATTTTGACACATGGTGTATTTTCGGTTGGTAAATATAGTAAATCAATTAAAAATGGTATAAACTGAATTATAAGCATTTTGTATCCATTCGTTGTAAGCAGAGGTGAACACTTTGTAACACCGGCATAGAACCAAAAAAATAAAATTTTGAGAAAAAGTAAAATTTTCTTTTAAAAAAGCGCAGGCTAGAAACTCATTCTCGATTTATATAGTAGTTTCTTCAAAATTTTTTCATAGAATTATCTATAGAAAATCCTATGCGATTCATCGAAGAACTTTCGTGCGAAAAATTTTAACCACTCTAGTGACTATGTATGTGAAAAATCCTATACTCTCTTCTATGTGTCGCAGCGGTAAAAAAAAACTCGTGTATGGCAGGGAACGGAGGGGTACTATTACGTATGCGGATGACTTTGCATTAACAGTAAGCGGTAAATTTCTGCAGACGCTACGTACCATCATGCAGGTTAAATTGAAGAAAGTAGGGAGTTGGACTAAAAATAATGGTTCTTTGTAAACCCAAGCAAAACCGAAGATTTTGTGCTATTTCCATAAGTAAATGTTCTTCGTGAATACCGTTTCAAAAAATAACACCCTTATCGTATTATTAATACAAAAATATATATGTTCATATACGAGGATATTCATTTACGATTTACGTGTGTATTTCATGATAAATACTTGGTTGAGTTGCTAATTAAAATCTACATAGACTTTGAAATCTCTATTCGTCACAAGGCGAGGATTTTGTCACCAATTTATCAGTGTTTAGAACCTAGAGCTTTTTAACTTCGCTCAATACCCACTCTCAAATATTTCTAAATCAAAATATCTAAATATTTAGTTAGCAGCAGCCAAAAAATTTAAATGATCCCAAGATTTCCCTGCCAATGTTTTTCGCCACAAACAACAAGGAATTAATGTTGTTTCCCAGGTTCTATGGCTATTTGTCTATTGTTTAACTCTCACTTAAATATCAGCTGCGCCAACAGGGTTGTGTCTGCTGTTGCTCCTAATAACAAATTGTGCTCCACTCGGCCAGTTGTTGTGAAATTGTGTTTGTTTGTCTGTTTGCCTGAATGTGGTCCTCTGCTTATTGTTCCGGCTGATGTCATTATAATCGCTCCGCCCGCTCGTGCTCCAAAATCTGTAATCTACTTTTGCTTCCCCCAAACCAACAGTTTGGAATTCGGCTGAGAAAGCGGAAATGGGCGAATTTGCAAGTGACAATGAGATACAGCAGTTACTAGTTAATTTCGTTGAGTTGCTTATTTACATATGTATATATGTACATAAGCACATATACTCATATCTGTGTGCATGTTGCTGTGTGAAACCGAGCGGGAAGGACTCTGTAAACATGATGGGCGGTTGATGTGGCAGTTGCGCATGAAATTTGCATTGCCTAACAATAACAATAAAGTTCTTCATACATACATACATATGTGTATGTACGGGAATGTGAAATAGGTAATTTTAGTTCACGACTCAAGCGGTATGGGGTGATAATACTCTTAGCAAGAACAATACATATATTATGTAAGTAAGTACCTTGAACGTTGAAGAACAAATGTTAATAAAATAAAGTGGCAAGCTTAAGCACTGAAGTGCAAAATTTTGCAGCTGATCCTCATTATAATTTACGATACATAGGTATATATTGCTATGATAATAACTTATTATTATAATAAGTCATAAGTAGGTTAGTCCTATTTCGTATTTTTTCATCATACAGTTTCAAAACACACTTTGTTTGTGCAAAATAAACGTTTAATAGCGGAAATACATGTAACATGAAAGGTTGAAAGTGCCCAACGATGAGATCAAATAAGAATTTTGTGAGTGCCTCCGCCTTCATACCGCTGTCTTATGTCTATATCGTCGTAAAGCTCATTGTTCCAGCGTCTGCGGTATTTACTGCTGTCAACATGGAAAGGACAGTGAATCTTCCGCCGAATCCTGCTCTCGAACACCAAGGGTCATCTCTAGAGATGATTTCGTTTTCAATGCTTTTGCACCATACATACAGTGACCATCCATTATTTATTTTAAAGGACAGTCTTTTATTTTAACCCCCCGTATTTTATAATTTTTTTTTTTTATAAATAAAGGACGGCTTTTGTCAATTTCAGAGGTCAATTTCTAAGCAGATAATATTAAAAAATAAAAATGTCTTATAAAAAACATTCGCAAGTTTGTTTGGTATCCCACTTAAAGGTTTTTATTTAATCGGTAGTCTTTGTATAATTTACGAATCACGAATTATTGCTAATGCTGATAGGGGAAATTCAAATAATGGAAAAAAATTAAATAATATTTAGACCAGGGCGAATTTATGCAAGGTGGCGTTACTAGATCAGCTGGTTTTGTGTATGTGTTGTGCCTTACGGCTTCTAATATCAAATTAAAAAAAAATATTGCTTGAATTTCCACTTATTTTATAGCAATTCTACGGAAAAATTTTCTTTTTTGCTAATTTTCTGACTGCTGAAAGTTGTCTATATTTTGCCCACCCTAACATATACACATAAAATAAAATATATGAGCTACAATTTTAAGGATGAGTTATAAAAATGATTTTAAAATTGAGCGGTACAACGCATTGCTTATGCCACATGATATTATTCCAGTTCTATTAACAACTGAATTCAGTTAATTTATTTTATTTTGCTACTGTTGTCGGTTTCTTCCTACTTGCATATATAATTCTTTATTTTCTTTTCTTCTTCTTTTTCTTTAATTTTTTTCAACCAAGTGTTTCCACTGTGCGCTCTAGTACGTTATTGACAACACTCATACGCCCTGTTGCCATGCTATGGCCTTTATACGTATTTGCATAACAGACCTTCTGCCATTAAATGAAAGGAAAATATTTTTAAGAAAATTCTAAATATAACATAAAATTGTTTTAAAGTAATAAAAAATTGGGCTGCACTAAAATAAACGAGGTTTACTGTCCTCTTTAGTTGTACGCAAAAAACGCTTTTTAGTGTTTTGCTCCAAAACTTTAAACCGGAAACGTATGTATGCCTTTACGTAATTTATTTGTTTTCGTCGCCGATTTCGACGCCGCTTTCATTATTTTAATAAGTATTTTTATGATACTTTGTTACCAATTTAGATTTATTAGTTTTTTTTTATGCTGTGTGGCGACTCAAGCGGCTGCTTGTTACTACGTAAATTGTACCGGCGGATGTGTTATGGCAAATTTTCATATTAGGTTTATGCGTTTCCTTAGACATTTTAGCTAGGAAGCTCAGAAAGGATTTTTGTGTTGCTAAAGAGAAATTAATTTGGGATCCCATAAAACAGGAACTAAATAATCTACAAAATGAAGGTCATCCAATCCAGTCCAGTGCTTAAGAAAAAATGTACTAACGAACACACGTGGCCACAGTTGCCTTTACTCAGCAGTACCAACAACAACTACTTATAACAACTAACTAAACTGAAAATATAGCGCCATTGCCATCACTACGCTTATATTAAATATGGTGCTTTTTGTATTTATATTAGCTTTCTGGCTGTTAAGAAGAGAAATGTGAAGCGCGGTTCACGTGGCGGATATCGGAGATTATTTGGCGACAGTGAGCGCATATATATATGTACATACTTTCATACATACTTCGCTTTCTGTTTGGCCTACCATGCCACTCTTGGTATCTCAATTACTTCTTCTAAATATTTGTTGTTCACTGTTACTGCCTTCAGGATTAATATATGTATATACATATTTGTCACCGTCACATCACGTTTCGTCAATATGTGTGCGTCCACACGAAAATCTGGCAAATGCGAAAAGCAAACTTTCACTGAGAAAATACCTATTGCTTGCGGAATTTGAGGAGTGGGGGTTTTTTTTGAGAAAATGGTTTTTGCACTTTTTCGCAGCACGTGTAAAGAAGATGCTTCTTACAGACTACATATGGACTAAAACAAGTTAAGAGAAACATACAGAAGTTCTATAGTAAGAAAATTCTAAAAATCCTCTTGAGCTCGAAGAAGTCAAATCGCGTCTAATTTCCTTCAAACGGCATGTTTTTTTAGAACAATCCCACTGGGAGTTTTGAAACATAGTCAGTAGTTTGAACACGTGATCCGAAAAGGAGAAGTCGTTGAGAACCGTCTAGTCTTAGCTACAACATACAAACTTGGAGGAAACCAGAAAGAAATCGAGGACTTTCTACTGACAAAATAACAGACATCGGGCTTTTAAAGATAAATAAATAGACATATCTTCGCTAATTGTATGTAAATACTCGTACAAAAAGCGACTCACCTCAAGGGTTTGAGTCCGAGCATCTCTAAATGAAGTGCTGCGAATTCGCTTTTGACCCAAAACAACGTTGGTCGTTAAGGCTACACCAATTCGTTCCTCATTAACATGGAAGGTGGTTTTACCTCGCTAACGTGCGGTAAGTAAGTTCTCTGGCCGTCCCCTCCCGCTGAAATTAGGAAAAATTAAAAACTTTTAGTTCCGCCCAGAGGTGCATGTAGGCTCAAGATTTTCTTGCATTATTCGTCGCCACCAGCTTGGCCACGGCTTCTGGATCAGGACCAAGTAGGCTCCACCTTGCTTAACGTACAACAAAAGATACCGTTTTGGATCGATTAAAACCATTCTAAACGATCTCAATCCTGTATAATTCTCTACAAGTGTTCAAGTTCTGCGCTCTCGTCTTCGGTTTCTACAACATCTATGCGCAGGCGTAGGTCTTTCTTCTCTAACGCAGAGGGGAAAGAGCTTTCTTATAGAGAGACGTCAACCATTCGTCGGCTTGCAGAGTGGGCTTAAAAATTCCGTGGCGGTATCCATTGACTACCATCAGGAAAACTGCGAAGATTGCTATAGCTTCCAGGCCGAACTCTTTCCCTTAGTGAGAGACGATTTCGTCCCCGAGGGGCCGAAGAACTAATTTTCTGGACAAATCCAGTTTTGGTAACTGGCTTCGACGTTCTCCACCAATCGAAGCTTTTCCGTTGTTACTTTGGTTTTGAATTGGTTCAAGTTGAAATTCAGACGCGCCATGGTAATGCACCTCCAAGTTAATGGCGATGTGTTTGGAACTGGGGGGGATTCAACATGACGGAAGGAGTCACGGAGTCAGCGCGCTTTCCATTTCTGCTGAGTGTAACCCCAGCACACTCAGGTGGTAGAATACCGCTCAGAGAATACAGCTCAGAGATCATTTAATCCAAGTAGAATTACAAGATGCCAAGGTCGTTGACGTTCAGATTGATTACAGCCTTTAAATCAGACTAAATAAGTGAAGTGATATCAAAATTGCAACTTGAAAAATGATAGTGAGATATTTCTATGACTTATGTTGTCTACACTGAAAAAAAAACTGCATTCAATTTGCTTTCAGTTTAGATTTTTGGTCGAAGAAAATTTTCAAGTTAAAGCCTTAACTTCCTCTGCACACACAAGTACAACAAAGGAAAATGTTCAGGCAATTCTTTCGCACCCTTTAAAATATTTTACGGAAATAAAAAAAAAATTAAGTGGTAACCACTCACTGGCTGCACACCTTAACAAACTTTATCAACAAAATTTGCTCTCAAGGGGCAATCCTTTCGAAGTCTTCATCAGATTAACAATTTACCACAGTCAAGTTCTGTGCATACGCAACAAGCAAATTACAAAAAGTACGAAAGAATTCAAGTCAGTTGTAAGAAACAAAAAAAAAAAATGGAAATTGCTCTCTTTACGCCCTTTTAAGCATTTTCACTTTACTTGGCCGTCGATAAACCCCTCTGGGAAGCATTGCCACTGACCTCCCTTCGTTTAATGAAGGTCCAGCGCACACAAAGCGAAACAGTTACTACCAAATTCATTGCCTCCGGAAAACTAGAGCATGTGCTTCTTTGTCGAATGTGGAAGCTTGCCTTGGCCTGGTTGGTGGCCTGGGGTATGGCGGGCATGAGTTTGAGTTGGCCATTCACTTTTACTTTCTTGATTTTACATGTGTGAGTGCGTTAACTTTAGTAGCCTCGAGAAGGTGAGTGAGTGAATGCAGCTAAATTGGCAACCAAAAATAAAGTTTTATGTTATTTTACCTTTTTTTGCATGTTCATGTTCTACCTTCAGATTTTCCATTCTCACTTCTTTTAACAGTTTCTGTTGTTCGCAATCATTTCGGTCACTATTTTACAGGTCTCCTACATATACATATATGTATGTATGTAAATACATAGCCATGTATGTACATATATAAGCAAGTTAATACAAGCATAGGTGAATACTTGATTGCGGCTGCCACTTTTTGTGTTTCTTTAATATTATTTTTGGTTATTCTTTCTTCTCTAACTGACTTACCTTAATGAATCGTAAAAAGGCAGTTTTTTTCGCACATTGCCTTGTTATTTTTTTATTTCTATTTTTTTCTTTTCAATCTTAGTTTATTTTACCTACCAATTTTCTTTTCTTCTCTTAAATTAGCGTTTGGGTTAAAGGCAGAATATAAAACTTTTAGATATGGTTTTAACTAATGCACGCAAGAACGAATATATATACATATCGGCGAATGTATTAGACCGGGTCGGCGGCGGTCATACGAAATTAGCAAGTATTTTGTAGTTGTTTGTTAGCTTAAAGCATTGACAGACGGCAACGTTGATCCGGAGATTTGGATTAACGGCGCAGTTTATCTGATCAAAATTGTACCCTGAAAGACGGCAGTAATGCTGATGAAGCGAAGAGAGAGAATCTTCAGCAGAAATTGGGTACTAAAACTGAAACTTGTGATGTGGATGTATACCGCCATCATAAGGCATATTCTAACCTACGTCTCTCAGTGGGCTAGGAGTGGCAGAAGTGACCTAAAATGTGCAGCGAAGTGGTTGATGAGGTTCTAGTTAATTAGGTGATTGAAATAATACATATATCTGGCTATCTTGCATATGTACATCAAATTATTTTGTGAGAGAGTTGCCACATGTTCAACGTTTTTCGTTTATTTTATACAAAAAAGCCTGTAAAATTTAACATTTTCTCATTGATATGAAACTAAAAATATATTAATGCATAATATATTGTTTGTTTAACCATTTTCTATCATTACATTTTTTATAGCACCCCTAAAAGCCTCAAAAATAAAAAAATTGTTAATAACAGAAAAACACTAAATAAAAAAATTGGTATTATTAGTGGATGCCTCCTGAAGAGAAACGAAGTTATGCAACTGAAAAATATTTATTTTCAAGAGTTCTATACCATTTCTACGAACACGTGGTTTTTTCCCACATAAAACATATGTACAACTTTGAGCGCTATGCGTGACCTCTAAATATTTTTTTATTTCAATATAAAAAAAAACAGGAGTAAAGTTTTTTTTCGATATAGAACAATCCTATTGGTTGAGAGCATTAAAATTCAGACTTTACTTATTCACATGCATTTTTGGACCACCCTAATGCACATATACATATTCAAAACTGTAACAGACAATTCCCGTTGCTTCATAACCAAATTTACTTTTAGTTCAATTCAAACTTAATTACGAAATTTACGTGCTTAGCCCGCAGTTGCTTTCCTTTACAAAAAAAAAAAAAAATCCACTGGAGTTATCGAAATACATAAATTAATTGCTATTTGATACTTGTTTTAACTCACCAAACTAATACTCATAACAACAGAAAAGCTTAGCAAAATTAATACTCACAATAACCTATAAGAACAAAAAAGGAAACTAGGAACTCTGGATATAAAATAAAAATAATAATAATAATGCAACTAACTTTTCAGCGATGAACTTTCCTTCCTACCCAAAAATTCTCTCTTCTAACACCTTCGTCGGTATTAACAATATTCTCACCTCCACTTCCTGTTTGAAACTTACGAGACTCCGCTCGCCTTAACTACAATCAATTCCAACAACACTCTTTATTTGCAAAAAGGATGCAAAAACATTTAAGGCAACCACACACACACACACAGGTAAACTTATTTAGGGAAAGTGGTCTTACAGAGAATGCAACAGACAAATTATTTCCCTGCAACGTGCTATGGTTACAAGCCAAAATGCGGATAAGTGAATATTTAACTAAAGGATAATACACACTCGAACACACGCACATATGTATACATATGTATGTATTATGTATATGTAGTAGATGGTTTATTACATATGCCCTAACTATACAGATTCACCGACATTTCACTTGCACGTGACTACCTCATTTTCTGGCACATCGGTAAAGTACTTCAAAAACGGGAGCGGGGAAACAATAGAATGCTCCGACTCACAATCACGCTCACCTAATTTCAGCTAGTGAGGGAGTGTGCGGCGCCAGCTTGGGCAGCGCCAACTAACCGACTAACCTGACTAAGTACTGGCAGTACCTGCCTGACGAAATACATATGTACGGTTATACGTATCTACCACACGTGCAACTCCATTTATAGTGCGAACATATTTTAGAGCACACAAAAGATATGATTTTGAGTAGAACTCTAATATGCTTACCCAACGGTAGTGGAGTGCGCGGAGAGTGCTGGCATAAATTGTGTAGATTTTAGTGCTGCACTCATTAAATAAACTATCAAAATTTTGTGTGTGGAAAGTGTAACTGTAAGTAGAAGAGGTTAGAAGGGAACTTTGTAGAAAAAAGAAAACGGAGTAAGCTTAATCGATTTAAGACGTGTGGTATCAGATACGAACATAAATAACACTGGCAAACAAAAATTTTGCGGTAGGCGTTTTAAGAGCTGATTCCTATAGGTTTTTTTTTCATAGATTAAAAATATGTCCTTTAAGTTATTTAATTGGCTATTGTTTTCAAGATATTTTATTGAAGTTTCTTGAATAAAATTTGAATCCATAGTCGCACCACAATGTCAAATGAGCATAAACGTCAAATCGAAATGTCACGCAACACAAATATTGGAATTTGAGTTGGCTTTTTACGCACGCCGTGCAATTTCGTTTGGTCCCATAAAAGTTAAAAAACTGTTGACAGTAAATTGCAGGCATGCGCGAATTTTAGGTTGGCCTGTTAGACTCCAGAGCCTTTTCAATTATCGACGTAAGGCTATGAATGACAGTCTCAGTGGATTTACCTGGCTGATAGGCAAATTGGTTCCTATTCAATAGTCGTTCCGTAAGGTTGACTTCTCTGATGTGTTGATCCAAGATTTTCTCGCTGCCTTTTAGAAGAAAAGAGCTGAAGTTAATTGGTAAAAATAAGAGCAACGCTCTAGAGAGGACTGGGGCTGGACTGGAGAGTGCAGGCAATCGACCCCATATGGTATCGGTGATTTGTATGGGCTAAAGGTAGATACCGCCCATTGCAACTCTTTCATATTTATGTGCAGTTATTTATATGATCCCGATGTTTGTAATTGGTATCGTAAAAAAATGACAGGTACTAAGTCATCAATGAACAGAATTGCTTAGTAAAATAAATATAATAGACATTTGTTTAACGCGGTGGTTTTCAGAGGAAAAAGTAAAAAAAATTAGTAAACTTAGTAACTGAAAACTTTTCTCTAAGTAGCCATTTAAGTAAAGTTGTAAGACCCATTTTAGTTATTAATCCATATTCACACAGGTATGTATGTATATGCATGTGTTTCTCAACTTGTCTCTGAAAATTTATGCATGCAACAAAAATTGCATTTTTCCAATTATAAGCGAATGAAAATCAATTTTTTATATGCCCAATCAGCATTTTCTATATATGAATTAGTATTGTTGACTGAAAGCATTTCTCGCATTGAAGGTATGTACATATACTCTAACCATAGTCTTGTTAACCTATTTGTTTGTAAAATTGTTTATGTATTCTAAAATAAAAATAGCAATACAAATTCAAAAAACCAATGCACGGTAAACGCTGGTTTTGATTTATGCTCAAGTGAGCACGCACATATACTCGCCAGCTTTTCCAATAACAAAATGCTTTGTTTACTTTTCTTTTTTGTGACAGCGCATTTTTATTTAGTATTTAATTGAATACTATATCTTTTTCAGCCAAAGGTTTGGACTCTTTCATATAATTGGATACGAATCGAGAATTCAAAATGTTTGATACGAGCAATAGTGTGGATTTCATAACTGACACAGTGCAAGGAAACTCAATGCAAACTCAAGCTGGCCAAAATTGGGATTTGGAAATTTCAAATAAAAAAATATGATTTTTGGTGTATTAAATTTGTATATAATATGTAATATATTTGCATGCATCGAAAGTAAATATAATATAAAACTTTATTTTATGCACATATGTTTATATATGTATGTTAGTTTAAAATTTTGCAACAGCAATACCGGCTTGACTTTTTAAATAAACTAACTCGATACGAATTTTCGATTTTTAATTTCTGTTTTAGCCAGTAAACTGCAAAAATCGCGACTACTCCATGTTCGCATGTAAATAGTACTCTCTAAAGGTCAAGAGGTTCTCGGAATGTAGCCATAATGCATATAAAAAATGTTGTTGAATTAGCATTGCGATGTCCTGGGGCAGGACCATAGACCCCAGCTCCTGCATTGCATCAGAGTAGCACAAAACTACTCCAAGCGATTACTTCCCTGAGTAACTTCCTCTTGGCAACACAGCCCAATAAGAAACCTGTAGGAAACCTGTGATCGGGAAAGAACAAGCTGGTGTAGATACACGAGCTGGTCTGCCACTGCATTAAACTATGTTTTCATATGCAGGGATTATACTCATACGCGAGCTTAACTGCCTAATCTATAATTAAAAAAAAAAAGAGATAAGCTATATGAAATGCCTCTCTCATTAATTTGTAGTTATAAAATAAACTCAGATTAAAGCGATAACTTTTCGGTGTCTAACATAGTTTTATACGGGATCTCTGTGGATCTCTGTACAATTTGGAGACGTCCCTTTGGTGACTCACCGGCGGCAGTGAGCTCTCAACCTTAGAACCATTCTTTAAGCAGATCATAGATACACACTTTCCCGTTCAGGAACCACTGTGTTACCAGATGATAACTTTTCCAGACTGTGGAAGCTCCAACGCCGCGGTGTTACTGCCTAAGGCAAACAAGTCGCAATTTCCAATGAAGTCCAATTCGTATGAAGGCTGCTGATGTTTGTGGTGATGTGAATATACACTTGGTACTGGAGAATGCTTGAATAACTAACAGTAGATAGTGTTAGGCTTTCTTAGCTCAATACGAACCACATTATTACAGGAACAGACGACTGAGCCCAATGCTAAACCTGTCTTCCTGCGAAGCACCTGACCGTAGTAATTTTGTGAAAAGGGTACTTTGATAGTAGGAATTTAAAGGTTAAGGTTTTTTACGCTACCCATTATGTTACTTCATACTTACTACTATACTAAGTTTCCTCTGGAAAAAACAACTCCAAGTAATACATACTAAGTTGCAAAGAAAAGCTCTCGGTACTCAAAATAAAGACCTGCAGGCAGCTAAAGCTCTTTACTAAAACTATTTAAACACAGGCAGCTCCGAAGAAAACTCTGAGATGATTCAAAAAGGATGTGGAAATAGCGATCCGAAACGATATTAAGTTGTACCGCAGTGTCCGATATGGAAACCTCTCAGAACCTACTTCAGCAGATCACACGACTGCTCGCGGTCGAATAACAGCCAGCAGGACATTTCAACTTTGCATGTGAGGATATTTGACCAGTTCACAGGTTACAGTAGGGACTCCTACGCCCTCCCTGTCAGCAGAGATTACATCAAGGGTGGCCAGAAGTAAATTGAGGCAATCTCAATAAAGGTAAGATAGGCCCAACCGGAATCCACCAAACCACTAGCGATCATAGACACTGATTTCTGCTTGGCTGTCAGAGAGATATTTCCTATTCTAATCGGTATTAAGTATTTAGCAGCCAACTTGGCCTGCAATACATCGTTAGCCTAAACATGAGATTCACGGTGAGTTGATTACGGTTTCATACAGTCAATAGTTAGCCCTTGAAGAGGGTCCCTCTCTCTAACCCAAGGCGATTTTACGGCAGTATATTTCTTTTTTTACCCGCTTCTCAATATTTGGCCATCAGGATAGCTCTCTGGCTAGAATCACGCCCAAATACTTAACCCTGTGAGAGAGCACAAGTGAAATGCCTTCGATTGAGGTAAGCTGAGCCAGAATTCTTTATCTCCAGTACAGCATTGTTTTTTAAAGATTTATAGAAAGTCACTAGCTAGCCGATCAAAGTGTGACTAAGTTTAAGTGCACCATCACAAGGTCATGCAGGGTGTCCAAACTAATTTCTCTATCGATGAGTGGCACGTTGTCAGCCTAGGGTATTACTTGACAGCACCTACTTTTTCGCTCCTTCCGGATGCCGTTGATGACGACAATCCAAATATAGGGTAAGCCCAGTCTAGGCTGGACATAAGTACTGGCCTACTTCGCTATGGCAGTTCTATCGCAGAATAAGTGGAAGATAAGCATACTAAGTGGTTTTCTTATTATACTATCAAAGCTGATAACCAAGATAAACACATATGCAGCCATATAATATGATTGTTATTTACTTAGCAAATACAAAGTTGCCATGACTCCTAATGTCGCCAAGCAATTCAGCTTTCCCTCCACTGCATCGATTAAACAGTTTTACATAACGTCAAGCCAGTTGTGCGGTAAAGTCGCGCTTTTGCTCTTTTATTTAAATAAAATACCCAATGAAATTCTTTCTAAAACGATGTTTGCGCAAAAAACCAGAGGAGATGAAACCAGGCGCCATACTGGACGCTGTAATCTCACAGTCCTCTCCAACGGCCAATAAATGTTTACTCTACAAGCTAGCCGATTACAAGCGTGGCGGCGATCTGATTGACGCACTAAATACTGGCGGTCTCGTCGCTGTGGAACAACTAATACGCGAACAGTTTGGCATCTTCATGTACAACGATGGCAAAGGTCAAGTAATTAACCGCGCCGAGTTCTTGCGCTGGAAATATCGCGACCACACTGAGGTGACCATACCGATTGAGGCATCACTGTCACGGCACGACCCACTTGGCAAGTGGGAGGACCACAAAGCCTGCTGGCAAATGCAATTTCGTGGTGCACTCGGCGAAAGTCTACTACATGTGCTCATCATATGCGATTCCAAGGTACACACCAAGTTGGCTCGTGTATTGATACGCGTTTTTCCCAACTTGGCGCAAGATGTGATGGAGGGTGAAGAATATTTGGGCGCTAGCGCGCTACACTTGGCAATTGCTTACAGCAACAATGAGCTAGTGGCTGATCTGATTGAGGCAGGTGCCGATATAAATCAACGCGCCATTGGCAGCTTCTTTTTGCCACGTGATCAACAGCGGCGCAATCCGGCCAAGTCGACGGAGTACGAGGGCCTGGCATATTTGGGTGAGTATCCGCTGGCGTGGGCTGCCTGCTGCGCCAATGAGAGTGTCTATAATTTGCTGTTGGATTGTGGTGCTGATCCAGACGCGCAAGATTCATTTGGGAATATGATACTACATATGGTGGTGGTGTGTGATAAGTTGGTGAGTGTGACGGCTAGTTGGTTTGGTGTTCTTGAATTAGTTACTTAAGTGCAAGTCCGTCCAGGATATGTTCGGCTATGCTTTGCGTCATCCAAAAACGCCGGCCAAGAATGGCATAGCCAATCATAGTGGTCTAACACCGTTGACATTGGCTTGCAAATTGGGACGCGCTGAGGTATTTCGTGAGATGTTGGAGCTATCGGCGCGTGAATTCTGGCGTTACAGCAACATTACCTGCTCTGGCTATCCGCTGAACGCCTTGGATACTTTGTTGCCAGATGGACGCACAAGTGAGTGAATTACGCAATATTTATCGACTCACTTTAAAGGTACAAATTTTTATTCTTGTTGTCCTAACAGACTGGAACTCTGCTCTCTTCATCATATTGAACGGCACCAAGGAGGAGCATTTGGACATGCTGGACGGTGGTATTATTCAACGTTTGCTAGAAGAGAAATGGAAGACTTTTGCTCAAAATCAGTTTCTAAAACGTCTGCTAATCCTGACAATACATTTGGTTTGCCTATCCGTTTCGGTTTACATGCGTCCTGCTCATGTAGCGGACGATGACGGGGATGAAACAGCGCTTGCGAACGGTGCTTCTATGGGCTCAAAAACAGTTGAGCTCGCTGAGGAGACGGAAGCTGAGGAATACGATGTGCAGACCATTGCGCGGTATTGTGCTGAGTTTGCAACCATTGTCGGCGTATTGAGCTACGTTGTTTTCCAGCAAGGGGATGAGATTAAAAATCAAGGACTTCCAGCTTTTCTTAAACAGTTGGTAGGCTGAACCTTGCGTTTATTTTTTGTTTTCTCTGTTGCCACTATTGAACTTTGTCTGGTAATTTCTGTTCTTCATCTTTCCAGACCCATGCTCCGGCCAAGGCCATTTTTTTAGTATCGAATTTGTTAATATTGGCATGCATACCTTGTCGTCTGATGGGCGATACGGACACAGAGGAGGCTATACTCATATTTGCTGTACCAGGCAGCTGGTTTTTGCTCATGTTTTTTGCTGGGTGAGCTTGTGGTCTAACCAGTCCAAGTTTTTTAGTTTCTGATTTTGGTTATCCTTTTAGAGCCATTCGTCTCACTGGCCCATTTGTTACAATGATCTATTCCATGATTACGGGAGATATGTTCACTTTTGGCATTATCTACTCCATTGTACTCTGTGGCTTTTCACAAGCATTCTACTTTCTTTACAAGGGTCATCCGCAGATTCAATCGACTATGTTCAATACCTTTCCGAGTACTTGGATGGCTTTATTCCAAACTACACTTGGTGATTATAATGTAAGTTTGTGGTGATATACGTACATCTCTTTTGGTGTGTCCCTTTCTGGCCAATTTTTTTGAACGATCGTACATATCGGCCGGAAAAATTGCCTAAATTGTATAGTGCTTTACGAGAGTAGGAAAAATGAAATCGGGTTTCTATTTAAAAGGGAGTAATGCCTGGTTAAAAATAATTTGTAATAGCAATAACACACAAACTGAAGGCTGTACAGCCAAGCTACTGCATTGCCTTATTTAGTACCAAAACGGGCGAACAAATTGCGCACATATCGAACAAGAGTGTCATAATTCAAAAAAAAAGTGGATCCACGGAGCATTCAGTATCTAAATTGTAATTAATGTCTAAATTTTTCTCTAAAGTGGCAAACATTTTTTTACGAGCAAGCTGCACGCAACCTGATTTTTTGACATGTAATACGATGTTTTCAGAATTCGTAGTTCGCTCTCTCATTCGTAATTCGCTCTCCCATTCGTCATTCGCCATCCGATTGCCCTTCTAATTAAGTAATTACATACAAAATTTTGAGACCTAATTACCATGCGAATGACCAACGAATCGGTGCCTTCTCTAATATTTATCGGAAATATATCGCAGTTCTCACCGGCCTGGTCCCATTAGCTGGCAGTTTTTCTAGTTGCTTGAAAATTAATTAATAAAATATTCTCTCTATAAATTAAAATATTTGATGATAACATACATTTTTGTTCCATCTTCGATATTTGCAGCAAACAAAAATAATAATAAATAGCGAAGAACAAGAACAAGAAGTAGAGCTACGAAATGAATTACTAATGTGTGTCGTGGAAACAGGGTAATTCACGAATTACTTAGAGAGCGAATTACGAATCGTGGAAACATCGTATAAACATCTTGGCTCTCGGTATGGGTAAAATTTGTGTTGACCCTGCAAAACATTTGTAATTGTTTCTTGTGTAACCCAGCAGAAAACCTGTAATTGTCTCTTTGCGTGGACAAGAACATTTTTGGATTAGCTAGCTAGGTTAGGATCATTTCGAGACCGTTTCGGGACCTAAATATTTGAGGAATATTTTGGCATTAGTTCTGAACCATTTCGAACGTAGTTCAAGTCTATTTCTGGGTCATCTTATGCATAGTTCAAGACCATTTCGGGACTATTTTAGGATCATTTTGGTATTCGTTCGGGATCATTTTGAGACTAATAAGGGTGCGCTTTGGGACCATTTCTAGACCTGTTCGAGGAAATTTCGGTACCGCGAGCCTATTCAGGGTAACTAAGGAACTGGCTCGGCATGATTTCAGGCTCTATTCCATTAGAGACTAGATCAAGACTTTTGCAGGACTACTTTTGGAAATAGTTCAGGATTATTTCGTTAATAGTTTAGGAGCATTTCGGGTTTAGTTTGGAATCATTTTGGGACTAGTAAGGTCCACTTTGAGACCGTTTTAAGACTTGTTCGAAATCATTTCGGGACAAATTCACGACTTTTTTTAGAAGCACTTCAGGAATACTTGAGGGAGATTTTGACACTAGTTCGGGGTAGAACTTTTTTGACTTTAAACACTTAAATTTTTAAAATTTCTAAGTACCTATTTTTGCCGTTCTTCCGTCAAAGAAACCATTTCCATGGTCGCAGAAACAAACAACCCGCATTTGATTTTTTTTTTTCAAAGTTAATTGCAATCTGTTTTAGGTCAAAAACAGAAAAAAATGCCAAAACCTTACTTTTAGAGGACGGTTTTGAGTTAAAGGTAATTTTTCATTCCATCATTTTTGATTTTTTGTATTTTTTTTAAATGGCTTGAAAAAGTGTCGAACCACCCTAATGTGCATATATATGTAAAATAAAGTTCTTTTTACTTGACGCAAGAGTCTGCATTATACTTGGAAGTATGTACTTCTTTTTCATCGAATTTAACAACAATTGGAAATGTATGTAGCTAAGTTTTATTGTGCCGCGATACTTAAGGGCTCCTTATCGCTAAATATTTGGAAAAAAATAATTACCTACTCACCTACTATGTATGTCTTGAATATTCTAATTCTCATTTGGTTTTTCATTCATACAGTATCCGGATTTGAATAACACAACCTATCCGAATTTATCGAAGACGGTATTTGTAATTTTTATGATATTTGTGCCGATACTCTTGCTAAATATGTTAATCGCCATGATGGGTAATACTTACGCACAAGTTATTGAACGATCCGAGAAGGAGTGGATGAAGCAGGTAAAAATTAAAATTATCAAAACAATTAAAACCGTAATGAAACTTAAGGCCACACCTTTTAGTGGGCAAAAATCGTGGTCACACTGGAACGCGCAGTGCCACAAGCCGACGCTAAAAATTATCTTGAAGCTTACTCAATACCACTGGGGCCGATCGATGACTCCGGCTATGAGGTGCGAGGCGTAATGGTCATCAAAAGTAAGGCGAAGACAAGAGCTAAACAACGCAAGGGAGCCGTATCTAATTGGAAAGTATGGAACTCAAATAACTAGTAAAATATTTCACTCCACTCATAACAATAAAAATATTTCACTCCACCAGCGCGTTGGCCGCGTAACGCTGAATGCTTTGAAGAAGCGCGGCATGACAGGCGAGCAAATGCGTCGATTGATGTGGGGGCGAGCCTCAATTTCTAGTCCCATTAAAATTACCAAAAAGAAGCTGAAAGATCCTTACAACCTGAATCCACAAAATGATCTCACCAGCGCCATGGATATGCTGAACTTCGCTAATGATCCAGCAACAAGTGCGGGCATACAATTACACTCTTCGTTGTCGGGTGTAGGAGGTGCAGATGGCATTCTAACACAACAACAACGCCAGCAGCAGCAAAATCTTCCGCCCGCACCAGATCCATTACGCGATTTGATCTTTCTCGCCGATCGTCGCCCTGAAATGCATGATCCACAATATTTTGTTGGCCTACAACAGCTGGCAAATCAGGCTTTGGAGTTGGTGGAGCAAACAATGGGCATGCATCCGGTGCCGACACCGGCTACAAATACATCGCTATTGTCGGCAGCCGCGGCTACAACAGCAGATGGCGCGGGGACTATGCAGACAGCAACAACAGTCGGTGCTACAATTTCGTCAGCGACAGCAGCTAATGCAACGACTACAACAACAACGAGTGCTGCTGCTGCCGCAGTCGCAGCTCCAACAGAGGACTTGGTTACCCCACTTAGTACGAATTTGACAACGCTCTTTCAAGATCCAAAGGATATTGTTGATCCACAAAAGCTGCAAGATTTTCTCAAAATGCTAGCTGAGATTGAGACTGAGGAGAGCGATGGTGGCGGTCGTCCTATATTGGGTAAATTATCGCTTTCGAGGCGTACAAAGAGCGCTCTATCGAGGGCTCAGATCAAAAAGGAGTCAATTGGTGGCAGCCCAGATAAGCTGATACCGTCTGTGTGGTCGCATACTTTGCCGCAACCCGATGAGGTACCGGTGAGTGTAATGTAGACAAGAAATGTTTACTATAAGACATTGATGTTATTGTTCGTATTAATGCTTAAATCTACATAATATATTTATATATAAGTAGTACATATAGTGGCTCACACAAGACCTGTTTCGAGCTTAATCATATACCGTTGGCATGTAGAAATGTCACGGTCGTCTTTATTCCAAAGGCCGGTAGGGCCTTACATATTAACCCCAAGGACCTCAGGCCAATCAGCCTTTTCTCCATTGCGCATAAGACACTTGTCTCGTAGCCTTCTGTATATTGAAAGTGCTATAAACAAGCTCCACGAGGGCTCTAGGAGTGAATAACTAATTGGTGGAGTTTATCCGTCAGCTGCTCTAATGAAGAGTTGTGAGGACAAGGCAGGGAGTTTTATTCTCCACTTCTGTGGAACCTTACCTTTAACACCCTTTTGTGTGGAACGGATGGGGGGAGAGATTCTTCGTAGTAAAAATGTATTGGTATGCCTTTTGCCACTTGAAAGCTGCTAAATATTTAGTGAATTTGTATACGAATAAGCTGAAGGAAGATGGAGTCAAAGTACGACTTTTTGACATAGCAGACGTGGCCTAAATGGGATCGGAAGCGGGTACGAAGGGTAAACTCTCTTAGTGCTCTAGTTGGGCACTGTATAATAGGTCAGCATGCATAAAGGGTCGGCGTGCCTTTCCGAAGATGTTGCATAAGCTGCAAGGACTACGACGGGGAGGAAACAGTCTTGCATCTCTGTGTAAATGCCCTTTCCTATAAGCAGGCTGCGTTATCTGGGTTCACCGTTCCTGGCTGACCTTAGGGAGGTTTCAAATACTCCGACGGAAGGTGCCTGATGAGATTCATCAGCGAAACGAATTAGTTCAACAGGGAAATTAATTGAACGGTGTGAAGCTGTGTGAAAAAATGGACCTCCTATCTATGGCCTAGGTGTGCGCAGCTACTTCCACCTACCAGACGCGGTAATTCTAGTTTGAACATTAACAACTAGTGATATTTTTCAGCCACCACCCTTCATCACACAACAAAGGTAATGCACATCCACAAGCATAGTTCTTTATTCGAGTTTCGATCAGTTTTCTTCTAAGTTCTTTTAATAGAACTCCGTTTTAGGCTGGAGTTCAGGATATATCTATAGCTCCTAAAAAAAAGAAAAACGATCACCTTACCGCAATATCCTATGAAATATACTAAATTCCCTACCATATGGTAACTCGCTCCATAAGTTCTGCCATAAAAATTTACTTTCCTACATTTCTTCCCTCGCCTATTCTAGGAATTCAACTTTGAGGCAGCTTTGGCCGAAGAACACGTACTCACCATCGAGCAGGAGCCCGAGGTGGAAACCGAAACAGGCAACGAGCCAGAGGATAGTGAAGATTGCCCCACAACAGAGGAGGTGCATGCCACAATGAAGCAATTTCACCTGCGTAAGCGTCAATATCAGCAGGACGACGCAGCGCGACGCGCAAAAAGTGCGCGCATCAAGCGCAAAAATAGGTCAGCGATACATAAAGTTGCTGTTAATAATATTCATTTGGCAACATTTTTTCTCCACCCTCTCTAACACGCACAGAATTTCGCCCGAGCAATCCAATGATGCCGATGACGGTGGCGGTGGCGGTGGCGGCCAGTCAACGCATCCACGCGGAGCCTCAGCACCGGGCCGCAAGCATCCTGTAAGCGAGCGTTTGTCGCCGCCGGATCCTTTGGAGCCATGGAGTACGCGCGAATTACAAAATATCAACAAAATACTGGCGCGCAAATAAAATTGAAAAACACTAACACTATAGCACAACACAGCACAGCATACACACGAATAATATGAAATTGCTGAAACCGTTAGGTCGTTTATTTATGGTTTTTGTTTGATGTAATTTTTGGTTTGGAAAATTTGCCAACGCCATAGGTGTTATTATTTTTGCACAGCAGGAAAATTGTATTTTTTAGCTGCTATTAAAAAAAAGTGTAAAATAAAACCGAATGTGTTGCAGGTATCAGCTACGTTTGTATTGGTCATAACGAAAACTCTCACTCACTTTTGTTTAGTATCCGCATCGTATGCCACACCAAGTTGCTGTTTTGCCATTTTTATTTATTTTTTTTTGAGCCAACTTGCCCAAAAATTTACATTCCCACAGATATCTATATACATACATATTTAATAAAATGCATACATATGCACATATATATTATCTAGTAATACTTGTGTATTAGAACATTTGTTGTTGTACTTCCAGTTGAAATTGTTGCAGCAAAAACTTTTTAATTAAATTTTTTCCTACACACACCACCAACAAAACCAAATCTTAATTAAATTTCTTTTTTGCGTTAAATGTGTTTTTTCCCCTAGGTTTGTAGGTATGTATGTACATAGGTGCTAATATGAATGGGTATATGGATATGTATATATGTACTATATATGTAGGGACGTGGCGTCACGGTATATACGTATGTATTTGTTTAGGTGTAAATGTTGTTAGGGATTTTGTGCTGATTGTCGCAAATATACGTATAGCAGATCTAAAAGCAGCTTTGTGGGAGTTGAAAGAAAGTGAAAATAATTTGCTTTCAATACAAACAAGTTAGAAATAAATGAGATGACGTTTCTTTACAAAGAATTAGTTGAAAATGGCTGGCGAGTGCTAGCGTTGAATTAATTAAATACATCAACAAAATTATTTTCCTAAAGAAATTACTTCTCCTTCAACTTGTCATTCCAGTGGTTGAGTGACATTTTGCACCCGAAATTAAAAAATTTAATGGTTGAAAATCAATGAATTTAAAAAAATCATCTTCAGAAAAACTTTCAATATTTTTTGGGGACAAATTCGGGCCTTAAACAAAATTTCGGACACAGTCGGACTCAATATTATAGTTTAAAATTATAAAGTGCATGTTTTAAGTGGCTATAAACTACCGTTTATTTTTGAGAATTTTTTCGATGATGATGTTGATAATTTTCTCCATATTTATTTATTTATTTATTTATCACGGATGCGTGATAGTTTTTTTTTGTATGCGAAAAAATACCGAAGAGCATCAGTCTCAAAACTGAACGGTAGATTATAGCCACTTAACCACTTGCACTTTATACTGAAATTGAGTGAGCTACAAAACTGCATACTAAGATTTTGTTTAAAAGTTGAAAATTTTGGTGAAAAATTGACGAATTTTCCTAAATTTTGTAAAAACTTGAAATAATTAATTTATATATATATGTATATATATATATACCACTCGATGTAGAATGAACTATATTTCTATTAAAAATTAACAAAAAAATTTATTACGAAAAACATTACAAATATTAAAAAAAAAAACACTGTACAGAAACATATTCTGGTGAGTATGTATTAAAAGTTTGAAGTAGCAAGGACTTACCGTTGGTTTTTGGCAATATTATGTTACCGCATTTTCTTCCATAAAAAGCATGTTCAAAATTTTCTTTTTTTTTTGGAGAAAATGAGCAACACACTATATTTTAAGTTTAGAATTTTCCGAGGAATGGCTAAAGGTCGATAAACCTAATCGCTATATTTTATCGATTTTTTTACATACATATCGATTGGTGGTTAGCAGTGCGCGCCTGGGTTCGAGCCCCGTTTCCGATTAAGTCTAAAAAAATAAAAAACAAAATTTTTTTTTTCTAATATCGGTCGTTTCTAGATAGGCAATGTCATGAAAAAGTCAGCTTCTCATAAAACTACCAACCGCCGTTTGGAGTAGGCGTAAAACTGTAGGAGAAAAATAAAAATCTTTTGACGTTTACACTTCTGCAAAGCGTTTGGTCAAGCTTCTCCTCCAATTTGTGGAGTGCGTCCTGATGTTATAACACAAAACGATGGACTTACATTCAATATTACACCGCCTTAAAACAGCAAATCGTTTTTTGACAAACTTTTCAAAGGCAGAAATACACTCGGAGTTTTTCCATTGCCTGCCAGAAAAAAAAAACTTTTTATAATTTAGATGTTGCTATGGCCACGGATCGAACCCAGGCTCTACAGAATGATAGTAGGCACTTCGAACCACTCTGGTCATTTCAATGCTCCGTGGAAATTCACCACAACAAATAAAATTTAGTCAGCCTCTTTTTAAAAATTTTGCTCGGTCACTGGAATTCAGTCAGAAGGCCAACATTCGTCAGATTTGATTAAGATTCTGGTCAAAAAAATAACCCATTGGCAAAGATGATTTCTTACAATAAATTAAGCTAGTCTGATAAATTGCAGGGCTTAACGCTCCCCAAATACACTCCTATTACTATACATTTTTGCTCTCTCCAATAGTTTTCTTATCTTCCCTTAGACAAACAAACGGCAATCGATTTCAGCTAATCGCGCAACAGCAGCATCCAAAACAAATGAAAAATGTCTGCAACATGAAGAATAAAACTGACCTTGCCATTATCGAAAATGACAGTAATCCACAAGCGCCACTGTGCTGACCAAGTCAACTGGGTCACAACGGTACGTGACTCTGAATAGTTGCCAGCATGAAAAGTTTTTATGTGATTTAATACCGTATAATGAAAAAGCAAAACGAAATCAAAAAAAAAAAACAAAAGAACATTGAAACAAGCAAAACAACACTAAACAAAAATACATACAGCATAAAATATGAACAGCAAAAAATCAATCGATCTAAAGAAAGCAAAGCGACAAATTGTGTAAGAGTATAGAAAAAAGGCAATAAAAAAGTAACACAGACAAGAAAATGGATACAACACTTTGTAAAACATTGCAGGACCTTCGATTGCATGATGCATGTTGCATGTCAAAATAACAAAAACAACAACAACAACAATGATAGGGAAGCAGCTTTTTTAATTTACAATGGATACAGAGGAGAGAAAATACGCATGCATATTGGGGTGGTTAAAAAAAAAAAACATTTAAAATGTTAAGGTCTCACCCCGTAGGATTTTTCTTAATGGAATAAAAAATACCGTATTTTTTTTTTTTTTTAAAAAAAGATATCTGGAACTGCCACAAAATCCATAAAGTTTACAATGTATTTTTTCGTAGAAATGGTGTAGAATTCTGGGATATCGATATTTTTCTATCGGAAATTTTTTTTGCTCTTTAGGAGACTTTCATTAATAATACCCAATTGTTTATTTGACCATTTTTTAATACTAACGGTTTGTTATGGCTCCCTCATTGTATGTTTTGGGTTTTTGGGGGACCTATAATATGAAAATATGGTTCAATAGGCATTTGGGTATTGTTACTGGAAGTCTCTTAAAGAGAGACAGAGTTTTCCGATCGAAAAATATTTATTTCCAGGAATTCTATACCATTTCTACTATTTTGGGACAACCCTAATGCATATTAATATGTATGTTCGTTATACTAGTAAGTGAGAAGGCAATAACAACAACTTAATATTGTTTAATGTAAGTAACAAGATTGTTCTGTCCGCATAATAACGAATGTGTGTGTGTGTGTGTATCTAAGGGATTATGTAACAATACATATTTAACTTAACATGCAATGGGCGAAGGAGTAGTGCAAACAAAAATAGCCGCGCTCTCTCTTCCTAATGCGTCATAAATTGTACTGCATGCATACGCATTGTATTTGTGTGTAAATGTCCATATTTACGAATACATACCCTGCAGGAAATGTATCTAACTATAATGGCGTTTTCGTTTCTACAAAAAATGTTGCCTTTTCATTTCCCGGTTCTTAGTGTTTGTGCTGAGAAGGCGATGAGAAGGTAAAATTTTTCGGTAGAAACGAAAACGCCATAAGTTAGCTTAAAGTTGATAGGAAGGAACCAAAGAAAACATAACTATATTTCTATAGCGATGACCGTGACATAGTTATTGCATTAGGTGTCAACTTACTTGTAACTAGCTATTTTTGAACATAATAAAATAATAAAAACCAAGTTTTTTTTTAAATTTTTTTACTTGTTTATTTGTTTATTCTATTTAACAATATATTTTTTACATGTTCTACTGTAGGTGGTCCTATATCCGAAATTCGTCAGACATAACTTCAAAATGATATGCCAAAATTTCAATCTTCATTTCATTTGTCCTGAATTCAAAAATTATTTGTGAAGTGCAGAAATAAAGTGTATTCCAATTAAAATTTGTATGAGGATATTTAAAAAAAAAAAACTTACAGATAACAATCTGCCGATTACGTCTGCATTACTCCTACATTACTTGGCAACTAGTTTTAAATTAGCTTTTTGTAGTTAACTACAAGTTATATATTTTATAGAAATCTCGCAAAAAAGCTAACGGTAACAACGTTGGTTGTTTTTTGTCAACGGATAATTTTTCTGCAGGGTATGCATACATACATTTGTATATGTAAACGCAGCTTGCATATGTTAATACTAAGTTTTATTATTTTTTGTATTTTCACTTAATGTGTGTACCTACCATTTGTACTTCTGTGTGCTTATTTATACTCATACCTTTGTTTTTGTAGATGATGTGCTGATGTGCTTACATTTGTGATTAATTGATTGAATCGCAAGATTATGAAGCGTGACAAATTGTATAATAGGTCACGAAAACAATAGAAAAGGAGCAATACTAAACAAAGTAAGCGAAATAAAGCATAGGAAGCTAAAAAGAAATGGAGCGTGAATTATGCATGTTAAGCAGTTAAAGAAAACAGCATACATTTCCTCGATCAATGTACATTACATAGACCAAAATTTTTTAAATTAGTTAACTTTCTGCTTTTGGATTTTTGCAAAAACCACCTTTTATTTATACAACAGCGATTTGTATTTCGTTTCTAGCAGCCATAAGGTAAAATTAATATACAACAAGGTCCAAAAAACATATTCGTTGGCTTAGTTCGCAAACGTGCTAAGTCCACTTTTTATGTAAATTGAGATTTTGATGCAGTAAGATAGCATAACTGAAAATACATCATTACCAAAAAAGCAAATTACCGTAATGTCGTTTTTACTTGTTTTTATGCATTGGTACGCAAATGTGGTAAGTCCAAAAAAATCAAAAAAAAGTATATATACACGTCTGTCCGTGTACACGATAACTCGAGATATCTCAACGAAATTTGGTATTTAGGTTGCCCTTTATCCAAGGTAAGTTGGTATTAAAAATGGGCGAATCGGAATGCAACCACGCCCATTTCCGATATAAAGGTATTTTCTAAAAATGCAAAAACTACGATATTTCAGTAAATATTGGATGCAAATTGTTAAAAATTAGTATGTGAAGTAGAATTCATTTTTGGAAAATGGGCGTGACCCCGCCCACCTATTATGAAATGCTGTATCTCAGTAGCCCATTCACCAAACTCCGTACGAGCCTTATTTAGGGTCTAGCTAAGAAATCTGTTAAAAATCTAATTCACTTAAAATCGATGATCGCGATAACTACTCAGCAGAAAATACGATTATTATAAATTTTTGGATAATGGGCATGGCGCCGCCCACTTATGACCACAAATGTGTAACTCGGTAACCGATTTATCAATTTCTACCAAACTCGGTGCACTTAATAAACCTGGTACGGAAAATCAATTCGTTGAAAATTAGTCAAATCGGACCAAAATTACATTCGCTTCCCCTATATCTAACGGTAAATTTCAAAAATACGTCAACTCTGATATTTCAATAACTGAAGACGCTAATTTACTTCAAGTTAATACTTACAACAATCTCTTAACAATAAATAAGACTGCGTGACACCGCCCACTTAAGACTAGAAGGTGTATTTCGGTTGGCACTTTAGCGATTTCCACTAAACGTGGTCCAATTATTTCATTGAGTTTAACTCAGGATATTATCGAAAACGTTTGAAATCGGGGAAAAAGCCCCTGCTTACGACAGTATTTGATACCTGCGCCGGGTATATAAAGTTCGGTTTCGCCCAAACTTATACCTCTTTACTTGCTTTTAATTATTTTCTTTTATAAATGGTACATAAATTTACGACTTAAAATAGTTATTTTTATTAATAGCAATGAAATAAAACTGTATAAGGTTATAATTCATTTTAAAACAATAAAATATATTTAAACTAAACAATTAAATCTTTTAAACATAAAAAATAATGGAAAAAAGGTTGATAGAAAATGTGCTAAGTCCACATTAAAAGAATAAAATCTTAAAGAGAAAATGTGGTAAGTCCTAAAAGAGCCTATAAGTCTGCAATAGCTTTATTTGGAAATTGGCCAATTATTGGTACTAAAACAAGACGAACTAAGGAATAAAACTGCATTTACAGATTAGAAAAATATTGAAAACAAAAAAAGTTAGACGGTTTTATGTCCCTCCTGAAAAATAAAAAAAAATGGACTTAGCACGTTTGCGAACTAAGCCAACGATATGGAAAAAATCCAAAAATAGTTACACAAAACCTTAATTTTCTTCACTTTGACAAAAAAAAAATGAAAAGTTTCTTGGTTCTGTTCTAGGCTAGAACTTCTAGCACAGACGATGTACACATACCGATGTATGTATATACATACATACGTCTCTAAGCAACTAACACCTGTGATTCTAATTTTTTGACTGTTTATCGCCAAGAGCGTCCAACAGACATTCATACAGAGTATGTATTTATTCATTTAAACATAAGATGATTTTAATTAAATTAAATTTGAATTTAATTAAAATATTTTGTCTTTCCTCTGTACAGAAACATATTTTATTCTTCTGTTGACTTAGTTTTATTACTCGTATATATACAAACACCAATAAAATTAGTACATATAAGTATGTGAACAACAAAAAAGCTCAGAGCATTAGCAATAAATTGTAATAACGCAGCTAGCGTCGTCATTCCAACCTTCTGGCCTTCTCCGCCTCACACATACATACATATCTTGCAATGCTGTTGATTTCATCGCCCGTAAACTTGGTGCGTACATTATTGAGACATTTTAAAGAAATTCTTGACATTAAACAAGACAACTTGGCATTTTGATTAAATCAAATGAATGTCAATGGAGACTGACTAAGCGGCAGAATACAGCAAAAAACACGAGTTGGGAGATAATATTTGTAGCAATATTACAAGCACAAGGTATTTTCTGTAGCACGAGTTGCAGTTAAAAAGACATAGAGACATATTAGTACAAACTCGTACATATGTATGTATATAATGAATATGAAATGAGACCTACCTTCTGACATACATATGACATGTGTACATATAGACATACATACGCAAAACAGATTAAAAGGTATGCGTATACATATTTGTTTGTGTAGGATGGTGGAATTATATTCTCAGCTTTACGTATTACGTAGCTATGTATGTATGTGTACATACGAGCCTTCATTTATATATTACATGTATTTACAAAACTATGTACTACGTACAAAGCAAATATTCCTTCTGTGAAATTCATCGCATTCGATGCATGTTGTTGTCGTGTTTATACATACATGTATATCTACAATTACATAAATATCACTGGCTTAGAGTGAAAAGTTGCTAAGTCCGCTTTTAAGAAAACTTACCATTTAATACAAGAAGCCAAAGAAACACTGAAAATGCATCGTTTCCAAAAGGACCAAATAACTTATTTCAGTTCTGCCTATTTCTATGTAGTGAAACGAAAATTTGCCAAGTCCAATGAAAGCACAAAAAATTCGATATTCATATTCGATATGGAGTTATTTTTCGCTTGGAATACACAAAAATGATGCTGTATTAAAGCGAAGTGCTCCGACTAATAACTTGCTGATTTATATGTCACTCATACGCCACGTAGCACCATCTATATTAAAATGTATGGATATTTCTTAAATATTTTATTAGCATTTAAAATACATTTTCTTACTGGACTAGAATTGTGCTCTTCGTTTATTTTTTTTAAACTTTTTCTCAATAACAAATGCCACTCAACATACTTAATTCATAGTTTAACGGCGATATCACTTAAATATGTACATATATTGCGCATTCAAAACAATTTCGATTGTTCATTCTACAGTTTTTCTCCAAACAGAAATCACATCAGTGGTTTCTGTATCTTTTTAAACTTTCAGGTTCAGTGGCTTTGAAAATAAAACTTTTTGTTTTTTTTTTTCAAAAAAGGTGCATATGGAGCGTAAAAAGTTTTTCATTCAATGAAATTCAAGGTCACTCGTAATTGACGCACAAAACTTTAACAAAACTTTTTATTTTGTATAAAAAAACAAAATTGACTGAAATTTCGCAGACATGTTTTCATATTTTTTTGCGTCACAGCTGGTTGAGATAGCATCAATTTGAACAGCTTAATACGTCAAAAGGGGGGACAAATAAAGAGATGAGCTCAGACAATTGGGTATATTTCGCTACCTTAATTCAAAA
>NW_023458556.1:22085497-22086503 GCF_013731165.1 Rhagoletis pomonella
AAGTAAGTTACGTGTAATGCAGAGCAGTCGCTCGGAGTAGTTCGGTGGTTGGAAATAACTTCGGCTGCACGTTATTTTGCAACTGACAACGTAATGTGTCTTCGGAGGTGTTCATTTTGCCCTTTACTAGTAGATGACATTGGCCATGATGACAATTTTGGTACAAAAAACTGAAAGCAAACATGGCTTACCTCGCAAGGTGCTTACCTATTTTCCCAGTGGGAAGTGGCATAACTCCGTTGTTTTTGGTACTAACACTTTCAAACTATTAGTGAAGGTTTCTGTGTCGGCAGGGCATCACGATTTTCTCTCGCTCCACTTTTAGGTTTTGAAGTCGATGGAATGAAACCGGTATCTAATTACTTCACCATACTCAAGAATAAGCGGCAGCGATTCCTCGTTTATCACGAGCGAGTTACGTCATGCGTCGCTCTTTTATTTCGCTAATTTCCAACACTCACCAATCTCTGCTTGGAAAGACGGATGAGCTCTGGAATACCGGCTAGTGTTGAAGATTCCCTTAGTGCGTTGAAGATCTCATTCCTTTGTGCAGCTACCAGTTACAAGTGGTACAAAGGGTAACTATTGCTCTTGTTGAGAGAGGATTATGGTGATATTGCATTAATAGTAATAATATCTTATAACATTTTAGCGCTAACACTTTTAGTAAGGGATTGGCCGAGCAAAAACTAGGTACATATATTTTGTTCAAAAATCTCTGGCTTATCAAGCTTCGGCAGTTATGTTCTGTTTTTTAAAACTCTTAAATATTCAAATTTTTGTTTTGGTATAAATCAATTCGTTTTTCTCAACTTCAGCGCGATTAACAGGCCTATCTAAAATTCAACTGAAAAGATTATGAAAAGAAAACCATTGTTTGTATTTACATACAATATAAATTTTTAAAGCAGTCGCTTCCCGTCATAAATTTGGCAAAACTAATTTCTATTAAAATAAAAGAATAATTGAATTCCATTTTTTCTTGTTCTCAAAGGTGGTAAAGGAA
>NW_023458556.1:22086603-22088967 GCF_013731165.1 Rhagoletis pomonella
GAATAATTGAATTCCATTTTTTCTTGTTCTCAAAGGTGGTAAAGGAAAGGTAATTTTATTAGCAGAACAAAAAAATGAACGACTCCCAAATTAGCGCCAACATCCAAACCGGCACTCACTTTGCATTACGCATTTCGCATTTTCGCCTGCAACAAACAGTCTGTACATAATTGATTTATGACACCACACACACACAATAAAAGGATGTTCAACCTTTTTTCACGGAGCTCTGAGCTGTGTAATAAATTTTTATGAAAAATTATTATTAGCAGCGGCTAGTGAGTGTGCATTAATAAAATTAAATCTGGACAGTGCACAAAAGGTGCTGATACACCAGCTTATATAAGCAATACGCAGCTGCTGGTAAATATGTATATGCATTAGCGTGAATCACCAAAAAAAGTAAAAGTTTTTCCACCGGAAACATAAAACCTATTATATTTTAAAATTTAAGTGAGCTGGATCCTTTTGAAAATACCTTCAAAAAGCTCTTCTATGATCTAAAATAATTTTATTTTTCTAAAAAATTATTTCAAAATTTATTTATTAAAAACTAGATTTTTGGAGGTATTTTCAAATATTTCGGCGGAAGTCTCAAAATATAATAAACTTTATAATTCCGCTGGAAAAATGGTTCCGATTTTTTTGTATGGGTAGAGATGCACCCTAATATATGTACATACATTAGCACTTCAAAGCAAACCACAGACGCCATGAATTCAGATAAAAATATTTTCGTCTAACAAATGTGTCTAAAATGGAAGCATAAACTTCGACCAGACAACAGTTGGCATGTCTCGCCTCTGCTTCCGTGCCTGCTGTTGGTAATTTATGACAAAATTTGTTAAAACATGCTATTATTTGATTACCAGAAATGATGGTAAATGAATGGAGTCGCTTTTCTTTTCTTTCGTTGCAAATATTTTTCCCTCTCCTTTTTTTTTAGCAGAATATTTATGGCATGATTTTTGCACGCGCCACGTGATTATAAATTAGATGAGTTGAACTTTTTGTAATTGTGGAAATACCGTTTAACATTGTGCACTCATAAGTTTTCTTTGTCTAATTGTTTTTCGAAGATTCCATTTTATTTATGTGAAGCATACATCTCAGTTGCACAAAGCGTGCTGAATTATTCCTGCATTTTTTAAAAGAGTTTAAAATAGCTTTTGTTTTTAGTTATTACGGTGTATCTAACAACTAAAACATTTTTAACGATACTAAGTAGCTAAATATTTTAAAAGAATATATTTAATACGAGTAAGAGTCAAATTGAAATTTGGGAATATTTATTTTCAGACAAATTTGAGTACTATACGACTTTTGAATGTCCGAGTTTTTTCATAATTTTTTATGTTATGCTACCCATTGAGAGAGTCCTCTCTGATTCGTTAAACATTTTTTTTGTCCAGCCGTTTCCGAGACACCATTTTTTTTTAAATGCTCATGACTTTGCGAAAAATGGGGGTTGTACTTTCTTACTATACATACAAGTCTCATAATATTCTAAAATAAATATTTAATTATATAATTTGGCTGTACTTTATATTTATAACCTTATTCATTTCTCATTAGCTCTGCCGCTATTTTTAATAAATTTCAAATTTCAATTGCTTGTATTTAACTACTGCAGTAAAACTTAGTAAACAACTTTAAGTGAAACGCTTAGCAACTTAGCTAAGATTCTTAAACTTTTTGATAGCAAAAAGCAACTCAATACTGACTTTGAGGTACATAGATTTAAGTATACGTACCCAAGTAATTTCTTATACTTTATATGTTTGTACTCGTATACTAGCCAATGCATTTGTTTACCAAACTTTTGCATGTCGAATGCAGTACATTCAAGGGATATACACACGTACATACATACGTACGTAAGGAGTAGCTCAAAACATTAAAAGTTCAACGTTAAACGGAAAAGTTGTATTACACTGCCATAAGCAGAGGTCACCACTAGAAGCCACACGCTGATAACTACGCTCTATTTGCAAGCAAATTTCTAGCCAACTATTTAAATAAAGGAGTCATCGATATTGGTGGAAATACTTAGTTAGAAGTTTTTTTCTAGAAAGAAGAAAAGGGTGATTCAGGAGTAGAATATCATTAATAGTTACGACATTGCGATGACAGAGGTGTAATAGAATTCAAACGTTTTTACTAATGACTCTATGCTATTCATGGCGCTCTGTTAATTCTTGCATTCCTTTGCAAGAATTGTTAAAAGTTGTATTTGATTTATATATTTTGATATATAGACTTTTTTAAGTTTTGAACATTTTATACTTTGTGTATGACTTGATCAGTCTTTGTGAATACGACGAATTCGCATACTCACATGCCGTGTTGTATGTACATTAGGGT
>NW_023458556.1:22089067-22097377 GCF_013731165.1 Rhagoletis pomonella
AAGTTCCAAAAATTTCATATTAGATGGCATTCATTCCTCGCTGACTAGGTAATGCAAAATTGAATACCACACTATTCTTAGGAAATCGCTGTGGAAAAAAAATGCATTTTCGAAAGTGAAAACGACTGTTTATTTTTTCGATTACCATACATTACATTTTCCCACTGGGTACAATTTACATATGTACATACTTACGTATGTGTGCACATATGAAAGTGCTCCAGCTCTCCTCCGCTTCTCTTGTGCATCTGCTCCAAACTTGTTTATGAACTCGCGCTCTTGAATTTGAATTGACAAACGTTGTTTTTTATTATCAAAAGGGTTAAAAAGTTTTTTTGCAACAACAATGCCAGTATTAGCAAATAAAGTCGTGTACAACAACACTTTCGAAGAATGGTGTAGAAACTGTTTTTGTTTTCTTATTTCATGTAAATGCGAAAAGTTGGCCCATTATTGTCGAACAAATTAAAATGCAAATGAGACACAATTGCCGCAACGGAAAAAGAAGAAGATAACGAGGGTGAAAACCAGAAAGTGAGTTACACAATACCCCTTTCTTATACACACAGATACTTGAGTGTCTGTTGCGAATCTATTTGTAATGTACTGATTAACCAAGTGTGAGAATGGATGATGGAAAGTTAACTTCGCCACAGACCGTCGACGACAATGACGGCTTCAGTGATGCTACTGAATGCAAAGCGAATTATTGGATATACATATCTACAAATGTTTTATTGCGAAAGAATTAAAAAAGTTACACGCATATAGGATGGATCTAGAAACATATTTTATACACACTACTGGTACATATTCGGATAACGGATGCCTTGTATCCACTACTCGCCCATTTACATGAGTGGCTAAGCTGGCAGGCCGAAACTCCGTCGTCCTGGATTTATGGTTCGGGCTCTTATCCTCGGTGGTCACAGCGTCAGGGTGGAAAAGTGTTCCTTTCATAATTTAACTATGTTCCGGACATCAGTCTGCAGGTTGTCGTGGTTATTCTTACACGCGTTGGCCTTGGCGTTGAAACCTTCTCTGAGTCGCTTTACTCTCTCTCGTCCCCATCAGGTGGTTGTGTTACCAAATCGACATTCACAGGTCGGGAGTCGATTCAAGTAGAGACCGACTCCCTGTGAATGCCTTTTATGGCCTGTCGGTATGCTTATGGACCTCTGGGTGCCCCCGCATCTGCGACACCCTAATAAGAACTGTTTGCTGAGCATCGTTCTATCTTACTTAACTGGCAGAATTTGTGCCTCATCCTGAAGGTGGTGCTGCGGTGACATCAGAAGGCATCCGGTTGCGGTCCTAAGTGCCGTGTTCTGGCATGTCTGTAGCTTCATCCACAGCGTCCTGCTAGCCCCGGCGACCACGCGGGCGCTGCATAATTTTCAACAATGTTTATCTACTCTGTTGACAATTGCGGTTTTACAAACCGAGAAGCAGAGCAGACCATCGAAGGTGACCGTGATCATTTTTAGGTAATTCACCATCAGAATTGGTTCTCCATCGACGTGAGTTCCCAGCTGTAGTCTGACCTCCTTCATTCAGGTGGAAAAAAGGGATACCGAGAAGACTGCCACTATTAGCTCGATGGATCTTTTAATACTTGAACCGGCGAAATCAATCAGCCTCAGTCCGTTGTCGGACGTTTTCTCTTAGAGGCTGGATTTTCCGAAGGTGGTGCCATAGATACCTTCCTTACCCACCCTCCCATCGGTAAACACGAATTCAATATTGTGACGGGGGCAGCGCTCATTAAAGAGATCCTTGGGCGCCGCGGCCTTCTCTTCCATCGGGGAGTGAGCGCAAATGAGCGATCGTATATTTTAGAGGAACTCATTCACTGAGGTGAACGAAAGTACTCGGCGACGGAGTCTTTCTTCTTCTTCTTCTTCTTCTTATAAGTATTTCGCATAGTGGCAGAACTTATGGAAGATTTCTTTGGACACCTCGTTGATTTCTTCTCCATAAACTGCACCTCCACTGGGTCTAACGAACGTGGTAAGCTAAGAAACCTCTCCAATAAAGAATTTGCGCTTATTTACATGCCAGGTCTATAGGACGTCGGTATGCCGTATGAATTTCGTTTGATCACAGTGAGGTCAGCCTTGGTATTCGCAAAATTGTTATTTAAATTATTATTTTTTTTATTTGGCTGGTCCAAAACCCAGCGTACAGCAAGGACAGACAGACGTACAGACTAGACCTTTAATCCAAATATGTGATCTATTTATCTTCGTGCGATTTCTTCAACCTAATGTTGGAAAGCTCGTTACGATCTGATCAATCTGACTAGGCCTTCGCACAATAGATTCCTAACTCGGACTGAACAATTCACTACTGGAGCGCGCAATGGACTGAGCAGTGGGTCGAAAACAGGTTTCAATTCTGCACCAATTTAGCTTGGTCTAGCGATGACCGAAAATTAGACAAACTTTCTCCTGGCAATACGCAATGAGTGCTCGCATATGGGGCACACGCCACTCTTAGCATTTAAAATTTCGATGTAGTGAAGGACTTTGTTTACTTAGGATCCATGTTAAACACCAAAAATAGTGTCAGCCTGGAGATCAAGCGTAGGTGGAATAACTTTTTCTAACAGGTACCTTAAGCTCTGTAGACTATTATAAATCAGATGATTTTCCCGACGAAAAAAAAATACGCTATGTAAAACTTGCATCACCTACTGGCATATGGCGCACAAACTTGGAAGATGAAGAAAAAAAGTAAGGAGGATATGTATGCTTTCCAATGGATCATTTTACGCAAGCCTTTCTTCGAAGGGGTGACGGGTATCGAAGAAGATATAAGGACGAACTATACGAGCGCTTTGCCGACGTGACCATGGTTAAGCGCATAAAAACACAACGATTGGCTTCGTCGTGTTGTACGCATGAACATCGACGCTTCAGTGAAAGCAAGGCCGTCGAAGGACCAATTGCGGAAGTCTACATTTGTGATGGGCAACTGGCGCAACTTAGCGAAGAGAGAGGAGGCTGACGGAGATTTTCGGTCACACCGACAAACGGTTCTAATGTCTTATATGCACATAAATAAAAAGAATAGTGGTTAGTTAAGACAAATATTTGTTATAAGTTCATCCGTTTTTTTTTTTTTCAAAGCATTTAAAAGTGAAGTTAGTAAGCGAAGTGTTGAAGTGTCTCTTCTTAAGGCTATAAACTAACACAATTAAATTTTTTTCCCAGGAGAATAATTTATATTTGGTACCCTTTGATCCAACTCAAATCTATAGAAGCAAAATCTATTCAGCGTAAGACGAAATTTGCATTTCTGCTTTTCAGCCCCAATACCATTCCTCGTAAGCAAATCGTCATTTAATTTCACCTCTAGTTACTGCGCCTGACAAATGGAAAAATAGTAAATAAGTAGTAGTTTCTACTGAAATAAATTTGTTGGTCGTAGCTGTGGTTATTTCTGCATCAATTTGACTTCTCTGCTCTTGACATTTTGTGATGAAACACTCTAATTTCCCTTCATGTCCTTCCTCAAACCAATTTACTAATTTATGCACCAACACTAAACTCAAAGTTAGAAAACAAGAGAGAGAAAACAGAGAAACCTTAACGCTTACGACTTTCCAACGCACAAATCACAGAACAAGCGACATAAACATGACCGTTGAACATTTGAGAAAAATTACTAGTCCTTTAAAAACGGAACAAAATTGCAAAAGCGCCGACAGCTAACGAAGAAATACAAGCACTTTCATGTAAGGCAATCAAAAAAGAATAATTGAAAAATTGCAAAAAGGTCGCTGTAATTGTCGCAAAATTTCAAACAAAGAAAGAAGTGGAAAAATTACAATTGCCAGCGAAATGAAGAAACAATAACCGAAAAATGCTTGTACTAATAGTTCTTGCTGACATATCCTTGGCTCCGGTGACTGCCAACATCAACGGCCGGCCTTGCTGCCGCTGGCAATGTAACGCAATGGAGTGCGACTGTTTGTCGTCTGTTTGTCGCTATGTCACTTGCGGTTACACCAAAAGCATGTTACGTTTTTGAATAACTGAGACCTTCTGCATTTGATTGCTGCATGGGGTTGGGAAGTTGGTGGTGGTTGGTGGTTGTTTTTACTGTTGTTAGTGTCAGTTGGCCAAACAACAATTTTGAGGTCGCCAACAAAAAGTCGAGAACAGACGGCTGACATTTTAGAAATGTTTAGATTCCATCTGAATGAGCCTATGGAAAGTGTCTGAAGCGATTTGCATGTTAATGCTAGCGGCGGTGGGTGCGAGCAGCTAATGTCTAACCCTTTGCATGATTAATGGCAAGAATGCGAAACCTTTCTGTGCTACTGCCATACTTTGTTCATTCTCCCTTTTTTTTGCTTTTATAATTCATGAAATTATCTAAATGAATGCGGAAATATGAAATATTGCCTTGATTTATATGTATTTCAAGGCTTTGACTTCCTGATAGCAAGCAAATGCTATTGTTTATTAGAATGCAGGTTTAATGATATATATATATTATATATTATATATATATATATATATATTAGAGTCGAGAGCAGCTAAACACTCAAATCTTTTGTGAGTATATATTTGCAAGAAAGCGGAGGGATGTCTGCACCATGCTCTAAGTTAACTGAACGTAGGTCGGTAGAGCCTTGATGCTCCTTTATCCGGACGACCGCACTGTGCCTCTATTGAAAAGGATAGGTCAGACAACCACCGCATACAGTTGGTGCATAATGTGCGAGTTCTGACCCCATTGCTTCCCAACTACTGCTTTCAATGTTTAGAGAGTGGTTATGGTTTTCCTAAATGGATCGCTTCGTAAGGTTCCGGCTCCAATCCAACTTCCTCTCAAAAATTATGCCTGGGGTATTCAACCAAGATGTAGAGTTTAAGCTCGTCAGCATGACCTTAATTAATCGACTTCTCTACGTGCAATGTCATCAGTATAAGCCATGACGCGAAAGCCTAATTCCGATTCCGGTTGATTACAATAAAGCACGCAAGTGGTTACTTTTGTATACCAACTACGGAACTACAGCGCTGACGGCGATAAGCTAATAGGATCTAATAGCTTTCAAGCGGAATTTCGTTTTATTACAAAATTCACAGATATTGGAATAAAAATAAATTCTGGCCGATCCACAAGAAGGATTATACCGCCCGAGGCGTACATGATCGCGGAATACGTTCTTTTGATTTTCTTTACGAATTCCTATCGACGATACTGTCCGAATTACTGAAGCTCTTCCTAAATGAAGTGATTGCATCTTATCAGTGTGGATTAGGACTTGAAAATGCACGATCGAGCAGATTTTCATAGCGCGTAAATCGTGGAAAAGACAAATCGATAACTAAAATTACACACGCCGGCTCATCGCCGATTTAAAAGCCGCTTTGGATAACAGTAAGAGTTGCGTCTATGACACAATGTCTAAATTTGGAATCCACACTAAACTTGTACGGATATGTAGACTATTGTGAAAAAAAAGGGTTAGCTCCGTTCCAATTTTGTCAAGGACCTCGCTGCCTTTGCACTTTGGAGAGGGAGAAAAAGCTGGTTCATTTAACGGTAAAATGCAAGGCAAAGTACCTCCTGGCTGCCCACAAAGAGTCTTCGCGTATTGGGACACATATGCAAAATACCGTTTTTGAGAAATGTTTTTGTCGAGGGTGTTGCGCATTGTGTTCCATATTAAAATGCATTTTGTTCATGCGTTATATGAAGGAAAATGAGCTACACCATCAACAAAAAAAAAAAAAAATAAATAAATAATTCCAAAAAGCAACGGTGTTTTCTAGTGGCCTCAAAGTTGCACTTTATTATTTTCAAAATTTAATGGGCTATAAAACTGCAAACCCCCCAAAAAAAAGTGAAATTTTTATGAAAATTTTACGATTTTGTTTTAATTGTTACAAAGTGGGAAGCTTCGAGTTTTATGGATCTTGTTGTAGTGTGTACTATATTTTTTATTAAAATTTATAAAATTTAAATAAAACAAAATATTTTTTAAAATATGGAAAAAATTACTGTACGATTTTGACGGACGGACATAAAAGAAGGTTTAAGTATTTTATAAAAAAGTCATATGCCTAATGCGCAAACATAAGCATTAACGTACTCAATGGATTTTGTATCTGTACAATACTTACTTGTTTATGTTTTCATAGTAAATTCCGCTCCCTTACAAAAGATCTGCAACTTTTATTTAGCCGCTGCCATAAATTGTCGGATTCATTCACCGTAATCGCTGTTTGAATTGCGTGTTTATCAACATTTACGTTTATTTATTGCTGCCACATTTGGCTTTAATTTCGGTGGTGGAGTAAAGTACGCTAATATTTATTTTTAGGCTCCATTTTTTAGATTTCTCACCTACCCCTTTCACCCCACGAGTGCCATTAGTAGCGGAAAATTCAATTTTATTGCGACAATCTGAATTTTATGGTGACAGTAAATTCATTTTCATGCCACACAGCGATTATTGTTTGTAATTTTATTATTGCCAATGGCAAGCGATAATGGCATACTGACTGATTCAAACTCTTACATTTCGCTATGCCAACTGTTTGTCTTTCATTTTAGCGTAGAAGAGACGACAGTCTAATGAAAGTGAAAATAATAATAAGAAGCTAACTAAGTAAAAGGGCAATGAAATATAAAATTTCTAGCTGACAAGTCATAAATAGTAGCAAAGTCGCATACACAGGCACATTAGGGCGCACCATTTTTTTTTTTACTAAGGGGGTATGACAAAGTATTATCCTAAATGGAATTAAACGAAAATAAAATGTACGTGTTTTTCTTTGGAAACGTAAGAAAATATGAAAATTTTGCGCCCTCTGTAGCACAGTAAAAAAAAAAAATATAAGACCAAAATTGCATTTTTCATACAAGAAACCCATTGCAGCATGTCTCACTAAAAATACTAAAGACTTCTTTATGACACTACAGCATATTTAAACGCTGCTAAGTAAAAAAAAATTATTTTCCACCGTAAAAACTGACCCGCCCTAACATACGTATATATGTACATACAAAGCCCTAATGAAATGCTGAATTCTTCAACACTAACTGAGCAATAAAAGACAGCAATTGTCGCTTTTAACAGCAATATTAAATCGGGTCGGGTACCAGCTTGCATGTGCGTGTATGTGTTTGCGCAAAAGGACACCTTTCGAGCCCTTTGCAACTGTTTACGACATTCCACTTTACAGTTCTTGCTCTACTCTTCCTACGTTTCGTTCTTCTTTATGACCGTTTTGTGCTCTAGAAAATATAATTTTTATGCCTTTTTGTCTTTTTAATGGAGCATCTAATTAGCAGCTACAGCAAGGACAGCAAGCAGCATTCAAGGCAACTAACCAGCGAGCTAGTCAGCCATCAGCCATTAGCCATCAGCTCGCGTGTAACTGCAACAGCAACCATTCTGGCAGTTATGGCACCATTCGACCTTTCTTTGCAATTCTTCACTCGATACTGGCTGTGGCTTCGCCTGCTTCGGCTGCCTTAACTGCAGTGCCAATAATATCATTGACAGCTACAAATGTAGGCGGTTAATTAGTTACTAAGTACTTGGTAGACCAGGCAGCGTAACCTGACCAGCAGATGGTAGGCGTTAATGTTGTTGTTGTTGTAGGTCGGGTACTTTGAGCAGACTTACCAGTTGAGCGGGCGTGGAATTTTAAATGCCGGGCAATCCATAAAACACGGCGAGCTACTGCCCTACATAAGGAAATTGTTGCGTTAATGAGCTTACATGAGAATTATTGCAATTCAATAATTAAGCTTCACTCAAGCGGGCTGAGCATTTTTGCTATTTATGTTTTGTAATTGTTAAATCAAAATCTTTTATTGCGTGCAGGAAGCCCTGTGCCTCGTGGAATATAGAGTAAATGGGCACAGGTGAATAAGATTAAGACAATGATTTCAATAAATTAACAAACAATGGAATCTAATTCATTTTTTTCCAAAGTAATAGGGGACGCTTAATTTGTGCACACGTGCCGACGGAGGACAAGGACGAAGAGACCAAAGAGCAGTTCTACGAGCGCTCAGCGAACATTTGGTATATCCGGGCTTCTTGAAAATTCCTTCCATATATAACACTGAACGACAATTTCATGACAACTTAAACCAGCCCGGACTTTGCTAAGATTTTCTGAAAGTATACATATCCAGTAATAAAACTACCGATGGATTTGCAAAAGTTAGCTCGTAATTTGATTTTATGGCCTGCTAAATTTTTCATGTGCCGGCCGAAGCAGTTTTCAAAAAATAGTAAAATTTCACGATAGATATTTTCGTAGAACATTTTAA
>NW_023458556.1:22097477-22103864 GCF_013731165.1 Rhagoletis pomonella
TTTCGTCAAATCTTGGTTAGAAAGTTCTTTGAGCGGCGGCAACACTGCTATTTCATACAAAATAAATAATCGAGTTTACCAATCTATTACGCGAAAGTGACGAGTCACGGCGTAATTATATTGAGAAGTTCTCCCGCAATAATGGAGTATTAATATATTTTTGACTTAAAGCATTTGTTTTGACGCAGTCAACTCTGACTGGCGTTGGATTGGACAAAATTTGTTAGTTTTTAATTAAAGTAAGAATTGTCGAAAAAAATGTATACCATAGCCACCCGATATCGGACGCGTAAAAGTAGCGGAATGGTTGGCAGTTTTTTAGAAAAAAAATTTCAAGAAAATCGATCAATACGTGTTTTTGAAGACTAAAACATATTTTATAAAAAAAGAAAATTTTTTAGAAATACGGTTTTGAATTTTTTTTTTCGATTTTGTGTTTAATAAAAAAATGGTTCTAATTGACCCATTTTTTGTAAAGTTATGGTATTTCAAAATTTAACTTCTTTTCGGAAATCGATATCGCGATAAAAAGCCAAATAGTTAGTGTCGGAATTTTGGCTGGAATGCCCCATATGCATCATTATCTTTATAAAAACAATCATTTAATGAGGTACATTAATCTGAAAGTCTTTTTGAAGACTCAGGTGGAGTGCCAGTCCTTGTCCAGATATAGATAGACCTGTGTTGTTCCATGTCGATAGACCAGACTGTCAAGGGAATGGAATGGTCGGTTAAAAAATCATTGATCCGACTCCTAAAAGTGGAAGATTAAAGCAAGAATGCTCACCAACAAAATAAATGACCGAATGAAAAATTGTTGGTCTAAATTTAGTGAGAACAACCTGTGTAACTTCGAAGAACCAATCAAACGTAAATGCACAGATATTTACGAAGCTGAGGTTTATCTACTGAAAAAGTATCAAAAATATATTCGCACTAAATTTCGCATAAACTTTAAAATTTTCATGTTGGCATTCAGTTGCTGCAAAATTTAAGGCATAACATATATATTTCTAACTCAGAATGTTGACTTTCGACTGGCGTCATACAAAACGATGATACTTTCACAAATCATAGCAGTAGAAGTACTTCAAAAAATAAGGTCAGTGGGTCAATTTTGCCAACAATAGTCAAGGTGTGCTGAATGTGTATATATACATATGTATGTATGGCCATATGCATGTGATATAACTGTGTATAAGTATGTGCATATGTGCTCACGGAGTTCTTCCACTACATAAATTCATTCCATTTCGATTTTCCTTTTTGAATATTTTCAGGATTTCAAATACCGCTTTTCATTATTTCCATCGTGAACTCCCTTGAGTGAAGGCTGCATCAGCAATCGAATTCCCAGTGGCCCGCTAAGAGATTGTTGGAGAAAGGTGTTAAACTTTCGCTTATTTGTTCGCTATGCTTTTGTGAACTATACACACATATGTATTTATATGTCTGTACACTAGGGAAGTTCAAAAATTCATGTGAAAAAAGTAAAGCCGGAATTTGAATGCACTCTCCTCTTAGGATTGTATTTTTCGTTTTTCGTTTTTGGGGACCTATAAAAAAATTGATATTAAAAAATGCTGCTGAAGAAAAAAAGAGTTGTTTGATAGAAAAATATTGATTTAAAAAATTCTGTACATTTTTTTTTAAACTAATTTTTTCATATAAAAAAAAAAACATGGAAAACTTGGAGCGCTTTGAGTGACCTCTAAATATGTTTGTGATTTAAAAATAAGAAAGTAGCGGTAACTTTTTTTTGATGTAGAAAAATCCTAGAGAGCATTAAAATTTCGATTTGACTTGTTTTGAACCACCCTAATATACACCCCGTCTCATAATTATAAGCGCACCACTTGTTGGCAAGTTTTAAAAACTTATATTTTTATTATTTAATTTGAATATTTTTTTGTAAAAATATAATTGATTATTGAATAAATCCATGTTTCAAACTATTTGCAATATTCAAAGAAAAAAAGTTTTGTAGCCAATTAAATTTTAGTATGACAAAGTAGAAGTTTTAAGTAGGTAGAACTTCCCGTTTATATCTGGCAACTTTTTTGCTGACGGTGTTGTGCATTTTCAGCAAAACAATGTAGATATCTTCGACGATTTTTTATATGGAAAAAATGAGCAAAACCTTCAAAACAAAAAAATGCCCGCAAATAACTTTAAACTTAAATTTATTTCTATGTACTAAAATTAAATGGGCTACAAAGCTGCATAGTCAAAATCTTCCTAAGAAATCTAATAAATTTTTACAAAAGTTTATTAATTTTTTTTTAATATTGTATAATGTTAGAAACCTGAATTTATACTATTTTTGTTAAAGAATGGAGTGTAAATAAAAAAGGGTACTAAAATTATTAACAAACATATTTTTTTAACACGTTTTAACACATTTTTTATGACACGTTGCGTATTTAGTTCACCATCCCACTCAATACGTCATCATTTTTTTTTTGGTTTAGCTTGTGACTTGACATAGAGCCGAGTAAAATACAATGGTATGCTATGTCCGCTGATCTCCTTCTGGTCTCAGCTAAAGGATTTTTTTCGATTACTTTCGTAATTTTCTTCGCTCTACTTCGATTTTTCCAGTTTGACGTGTGCATATAGCGTGCTCGGGACATATCCCATTCGTCTGGACGGAAAATGTTTTTATCTTTAAAGCTTAGTGACATGGAAAGACGCTTCGCATCAGCGGCGCATTTTAATAAATAATTTACTAACACTTTCATGCAGAACGTGTGTATGTCAATATGCTTAAATGGATGTGTGAGTGCAAGGATACTAGTCAGTTGCGCGTGGTGTAACTATTCGGTGAGTTGTTAAATAAAAAATATAAAATAATCAGGGAAAGGATTTTACCTTTTGATTCGCCAACAAAATCAGCCATGAAAATACACACATAGATAACTTTTTAATTATAAATATATTTTATTCTTCCATTACTTATACATATGTACATATTATGTATGTATACTTTTCCCGAAAAATTATTAGATAAAAATAAATTTTTTTGTTGGCGCTTCTGGCTGGCTCTTTACATTGCCTCTTCGTTGGCAGCCAACGTAACTTAACCTAACCTTTGGAGAATTCCTACGGCGAGGTATTACCCGTAGAACAAAATATACTTTGTCCCCTCGAAAAGGTAAGCGAGAAGGATGAGCTGTTCAACTACTTGGTATTCTCTGATATACAAAATGTTATCTACTGGGCTGTAATAAATTAATTAATCTCTCACATCGTAACAGAAAAGCACTTTCAAAGGCGAAGTAATGAAATAGAGAACAGAATAGATTTTTAGAAAAATAAAAAAGTCAATAGACAGCATCATGAGAAAAACGACTGCCCTTTGAAATAAAGTACCTATGATAGAACTTTCTAACTATTTTCGATTTCTTGAATACATGTTTATACATATGTACGTTTCTCGTTTATAGCAGCCATAAAGTACACAAAATTACTACAAGTTTTTCAATATTTGTATACTTATGCGTATCATAGATACATAATAGCTACATGTGTATGTGTGCATGAGTATTTTCTCAACAACTCATTGGCAAACACGCTCAAGGTTATTTGATAAGGAAAAAGTGAACATTTCTGCACAAATTTCTAGCAGAAATATTGCTCAGAAGGAGTGAGCTACATGCACAAACGAATAAATAGTATGTATACACGTAATGATTGAAAGGGAATTCAATTAATTTTCTATTAGCACTTTTAGTTGATTTTTCATTTAGGACAAACAAATTAGAGGGAGAGAAAATGCAATTAAGTTGCAACAAATGCAGTGCACACGCAAAAGGTGTGAAGGGACAATGTCAATTACGAGTACACAGCGCAAATGACTGTACTAGGTTTGTACATGTATATGTATCTTTGTATATGTAGCAAGGTTAAAATCATACTACATATTAAAGTTTCGTAGAATTCTCAATTAGGTGTAAGTTGCAAGAGTGTCTTGATGCGAATGTTGTACGTTTGTAGGTTTTATTTAGGCATTTTAGAAGATTTTCTAAAGGCAGTTTCTGTCAGTATTAGCAATGGGTAATTGAATACTCAAATGAAAAGCTTTCAAAGACCCGCTAGGCACTTGAAAAGCTGTAATTGCTTTTTGGCTTAAATCTACTAAACTGTTGAATGGCTTTTTTGTTGAAGTTTTTTTCTTTTTTTACCACTAGAATGGGCAATACTCTGTGATGTGCTAAGTTAAGATACCAACTTAATAAAATTACAGAATTTGCTTGTTATAGCGGAAAATTGTACAGGCAGGTCTAGGGTTGATTTTACATGCTGCTTCATATGTTTGTATATGGGGCGTTCCACACCAAAATGGACGGCGTTCACACTTCATGTTTTTGATTTGTTTCAAATTTTACGGGTTGATGGATAAACATAAATAATAAATAAATATGGAATTTGAGCTTGATTAATACAAATCGATTTAATAGTTTTCCAAATATCTCGAGAACGGTCGAGGAAAAAATTTGAAAAAGAAATCACCCATACATACATCAAAATTCTACACACATACAAATTTTTTGATAAAAAAAATTAGTTTTTGAAAATATGCCATCTCAAAAAAAAATTTAAAAGAATCACAATGGTAGCTCTGAGTATTGCGCAATATTTAAGTATAGTATCATGGGGTGCACTCTACAATAATTTGAGGATTTTTTTTTACACCGAAGTTGCGTAAAATGAGTACATTACGAATTTACAAATTTTTAATGTTTTTTTTAGACTTTTTTGAGTATGCAGTTTCGTAGCCCAGTAAAGTCTAATATAATAAAGTGCAAGTTGTAAGCGATAGCAAAACTGGCGTAATTTTTTTATTTTTTTTTTGATAACGGTTTTACGCATTTTCTTCCATAAGAAAAAAGTGAAAAAAGCCGTCAGCATAAAAAATATTACAAATCAACGCAATTTTGCAGTAGCTGCAAACTTGCACTGTATTATACTAAAATTTAATAGGCTACAACACTACATACTCAAACAAAATTTGTAAATTTGTAAATTTGTAAAATGCTCATTTTGCCAACTTCGGTGTAAAAAAAATTCTTAACTCAAATTAGTGTAGAGTGCACCCCATAATGCTACACTTAAATATTTCGCAATACTCAGGGCTACCATTGTGATTTTTTTTTTAATTTTTTTGAGATGGCATATTTTCAAAATCTTTTGTTTTTCATCAAAAAATTTGTATGTGAAAAATTTTTCACGAAAAATGGGTAACAACAGTAAACTAAATTTTCTTAGTATCTTCTCCTTGATTATATATATATGTATGTATATCAGCACGCATTATAGGTATGTATGACCCCAGCAAATATGTTGTTTATCGACTCAACACCACTCTCTTCAGTAAAAAACAATTTTTTTTTTGTCTTGCATAAACAACCAAACCAATGTATTATCCTTGTACCTATTCATTGACCAAGTATCTAGTACTACATATGTATGTATGTATAATCTGTTACTGCTTTCCATTGTATGCGTTACAGTTATTCACTTTGTTACTGCTCTTGCTCCTTACTTTCACAATGTTTCATTTAATTGTTGCTGTTATTGTACTTTTGTTATTTATTTATCAAGCATTTTTGCCAGCCGATTTAGTTAGTTTTCTTGCAGTCATAACACTATTAATTTGCTTACATGCTTGATTTATGTTTGAATAGAATTTTATGAGCTGCCTCAGGCTTACTGGAGATTTTGATACGGTCATAAATAAATGTTTTGTGCTATTTTTAGTTATGTGTATTTGAACATATGTATAGAACTCCAAAGCATTGTTCGTTTTGTTTATTGTTCATTCATGAAATAATACTTGTACTTATGTGTGTACAAGGATGTATTTAAGCATACATATGTACATACATATGTATGTAGCTGTGATCAAAATTTTTATTAAATGTGTGAAGGATTGTATCCCTCAAGGCAAAAGCAATATTTTAAAATGTATGAATAATAAATGAAATTGTTAAATAACACCTTGCTTTATATTTTCAAATATTATTAAGTAATTTATTTAATTGAAAACCTTTTATTGAGATTTAAACAAAATATTTCGTTTCTTATGGAGGTTATTAAATTCGAGCTTATGCTAGTAATACGATGGCAATAGAGATAAGTAAGTTAGAAATTGAATACTGATAAACACTAGCAAACTTGTGAAATTTTGTTCAACAATTGAAATTTTTGCGTAGTTCCTTTTTTATGTTGCCAACCCATATCTCAGCTACAGTAGATATGTACGAATGTTGAGACCTATATAGTCAAATTGCATGGGAAATATTTTCGTAGAACATTTTAAGCCATTACCTCCCGCCTGAGGGGATCGTTTTGACCTTCGATCGCTTACCGAGAAACCCACAAAAA
>NW_023458556.1:22103964-22150259 GCF_013731165.1 Rhagoletis pomonella
ATCCCCTCAGGCGGGAGGTAGTGGCTTAAAATGTTCTACGAAAATATTTCCCATGCAATTTGACTATATAGGTCTCAACATTCGTACATATCTACTGTAGCTGAGATATGGGTTGGCAACATAAAAAGGAACTACGCAAAAATTTCAATTGTTGAACAAAATTTCACAAGTTTGCTAGTGTTTATCAGTATTCAATTTCTAACTTACTTATCTCTATTGCCATCGTATTACTAGCATAAGCTCGAATTTAATAACCTCCACAAGAAACGAAATATTTTGTTTAAATCTCAATAAAAGATTTTCAATTAAAGAAATTACTTAATAATATTTGAAAATATAAAGCAAGGTGTTATTTAACAATTTCATTTATTATTCATACATTTTAAAATATTGCTTTTGCCTTGAGGGATACAATCCTTCACACATTTAATAAAAATTTTGATCACAGCTACATACATATGTATGTATGTATGCTTAAGTACATCCTTGTACAGACATAAGTACAAGTATTATTTCATGAATGAACAATAAACAAAACGAACAATGCTTTGGAGTTCTATACATATATGTCCAAATACACATAACTAAACATAGCACAAAACATTTATTTATGACCGTATCAAAATCTCCAGTAAGCCTGAGGCAGCTCATAAAATTCTATTCAAACATAAATCAAGCATGTAAGCAAATTAATAGTGTTATGACTGCAAGAAAACTAACTAAATCGGCTGGCAAAAATGCTTGATAAATAAATAACAAAAGTACAATAGCAGCAACAATTAAGTGAAACATTGTGAAAGTAAGGAGCAAGAGCAGTAATAAAGTGAATAACTGTAACGCATACAATGGAAAGCAGTAACAGATTATACATACATACATATGTAGTACTAGATACTTGGTCAATGAATAGGTACAAGCAAAATACATTGGTTTGGTTGTTTATGCAAGACAAAAAAAAAATTGTTTTTTACTGAATAGAGTGGTGTTGAGTCGATAAACAACATATTTGCTGGGGTCATACATACCTATAATGCGTGCTGATATACATACATATATGTATATATAATCAAGGAGAAGATACTAAGAAAATTTAGTTTACTGTTGTTACCCATTTTTCTTGAAAAATTATTCACATACAAATTTTTTGATAAAAAACAAAAGATTTTGAAAATATGCCATCTCAAAAAAATCACAATGGTAGCCCTGAGTATTGCGAAATATTTAAGTATAGCATTATGGGGTGCACTCAACACTAATTTGAGTTAAGAATTTTTTTTTACACCGAAGTTGGGCAAAATGAGTATTTTACAAATTTACAAATTTACAAATTTTTTTTTGAGTATGTAGTGTTGTAGCCTATTAAATTTTAGTATAATACTGTGCAAGTTTGCAGCTACTGCAAAATTGCGTTGATTTGTAATATTTTTTATGCTGACGGCTTTTTTCACTTTTTTCTTATGGAAGAAAATGCGTAAAACCGTTTTCAAAAAAAAAATAAAAAAATTACGCCAGTTTTGCTATCGCTTACAACTTGCACTTTATTATATTAGACTTTACTGGGCTACGAAACTGCATACTCAAAAAATTCTAAAAAAACATTAAAAATTTGTAAATTCGTAATGTACTCATTTTACGCAACTTCGGTGTAAAAAAAATCCTCAAATTATTGTAGAGTGCACCCCATGATACTATACTTAAATATTGCGCAATACTCAGAGCTACCATTGTGATTCTTTTAAATTTTTTTTGAGATGGCATATTTTCAAAAACTAATTTTTTTTTATCAAAAATTTTGTATGTGAAAAATTTTCAAGAAAAAAAATTAAAAAATATTTATTTTCATAGAGAATTTTGATATGTGTATGGTGATTTTTTTTCATTTTTTCCTCGCCCCGTTCTTGAGATATTTGAAAAACTATCGAGTTGTTTTTGTGCTCTAAAGTTTTTGAAAATGTATTAATCAAGCTCAAATTCCATATTTATTTATTATTTATGTTTATCCATCAACCCGTAAAATTTGAAACAAATCAAAAACATGAAGTGTGAACGCCGTCCATTTTGGTGTGGAACGCCCCATATACAAACATATGAAGCAGCATGTAAAATCAACCCTAGACCTGCCTGTACAATTTTCCGCTATAACAAGCAAATTCTGTAATTTTATTAAGTTGGTATCTTAACTTAGCACATCACAGAGTATTGTCCATTCTAGTGGTAAAAAAAGAAAAAAACTTCAACAAAAAAGCCATTCAACAGTTTAGTAGATTTAAGCCAAAAAGCAATTACAGCTTTTCAAGTGCCTAGCGGGTCTTTGAAAGCTTTTCATTTCAGCATTCAATTACCCATTGCAAATACTGACAGAAACTGCCTTTAGAAAATCTTCTAAAATGCCTAAATAAAACCTACAAACGTACAACATTCGCATCAAGACACTCTTGCAACTTACACCTAATTGAGAATTCGACGAAACTTTAATATTTATGCTTTTAACCTTGCTACATATACAAAGATACATATACACGAACAAACCTAGTACAGCCATTTGCGCTATGTACTCGTAATTGACATTGCCCCTTCACATCTTTTGCATGTGCACTGCATTTGTTTCAACTTAATTGCATTTTCTCTCCCTCTAATTTGTTTGTCCTAAATGAAATAATATTATAGTTAAAAAAACTAAAAACACGCTTTTATTACAAAAAGAACTAAAAAGTATAAAATAATTTGTAGATATAGCGATTCCGTTTAAGAAGAATAGGAAGTTCCCTAACCTGATTTAATTTAACTGTTTTAAGTTAGCTAAAAATATGATTAAAGTGATTGATCCGTAGTTATAGTCAAAATAAAGTACACTGTAAAGTTAGTTGCAGCTTTTTGGCATAACTTTCAATGGGGTGTCTGTAAAAAAACTGCAACAAACTTTACAGTGTACTTTATTTTGACTATAACTACGGATCAATCACTTTAATCATATTTTTAGCTAACTTAAAACAGTTAAATTAAATCAGGTTAGGGAACTTCCTATTCTTCTTAAACGGAATCGCTATATCTACAAATTATTTTATACTTTTTAGTTCTTTTTGTAATAAAAGCGTGTTTTTAGTTTTTTTAACTATAATATTATTTTCTACTTTTTAGTCCTTTGAAATCTTGCAGTTAATATTATACTAAATTTGACTTAACAAACAAAATTTTCAATATATTTCAATTTAAATAGATAATACACCTATTCTGAATATAAACCAAATTTGAGCACAGATGCCGAATTTTTAATTATATAGACTCACGCGCCACATAACTGCCAAAATTTTTTGTGTAGTTATTTCTTTTCATGTAAGCAATATGCATTCTAAATGTGAACTTAATCGGATCATAAATACGGGTTTTCCAAATATCTCGACTCCTGCGCCACCTGTCGGCAAAATTTTTTGTGGATTTATTTATTTTCATATAAGTCATATATGTTCTAAATATGAACCACATCGGATCATAAATACGGGTTTTCCAAATATCTCGACTCCTGCGCCACCTATCGGCAAAATTTTTTTCGGATTAATTTCTTTTCATATACGTAATAAATGTTCTAAATACGAACCAAATCAGACCATAAATGCGGGTTTTACAAATATCTCGACTCCTGCGCCACCTAGCGGATTAAAACATCTTTTAAATTGTATTGTCCTCGAGTTCTGAGCTAAGTTTGAAGTTTCAAGTCTGTAGCTCATCGGGAAGTTTGTTAAATATTGACTGCAAAGTTCCAGGACATACATACATACATACATACATACATACAAGTGAAGTTAAATAAAAGCTTGTAAAATCAACTAAAAGTGCTAATAGAAAATTAATTGAATTCCCTTTCAATCATTATGTGTATACATACTATTTATTCGTTTGTGCATGAAGCTCACTCCTTCTGAGCAATATTTCTGCTAGAAATTTGTGCAGAAATGTTCACTTTTTCCTTATCAAATAACCTTGAGCGTGTTTGCCAATGAGTTGGTGAGAAAATACTCATGCACACATACATATGTATCTATGATACGCATAAGTATACAAATATTGAAAAACTTGTAGTAATTTTGTGTACTTTATGGCTGCTATAAACGAGAAACGTACATATGTATAAACATGTATTCAAGAAATCGAAAATAGTTAGAAAGTTCTATCATAGGTACTTTATTTCAAAGGGCAGTCGTTTTTCTCATGATGCTGTCTGTTGACTTTATTTATTTTTCTAAAAATCTATTCTGTTCTTTATTTCATTACTTCGCCTTTGAAAGTGCTTTTCTGATACGATGTGAGACATTAGTTAATTTATTACAGCCCAGTAGATAACATTTTGTATACCAGAGAATACCAAGTAGTTGAACAGCTTATCCTTCTAGTTTACTTTTTCGGGGGGACAAAGTATATTTTGTTCTACGGGTAATACATCGCCGTAGGAATTCCCCAAAGGTTAGGTTAAGTTACGTTGGCTGCCAACGAAGAGGCAATGTAAAGAGCCAGCCAGAAGCGTCAACAAAAAAATTTATTTTTATCTAATAATTTTTCGGGGAAAGTATACATACATAATATGTACATATGTATAAGTAATGGAAGATTAAAATATATTTATAATTAAGAAGTTCTCTATGTGTGTATTTTCATGGATCATTTTGTTGGCGAATCAAAAGGTAAAATCCTTTCCCTGATTATTTTTTTATTTATTTAACAACTCACCGAATAGTTACACCACGCGCAACCGACTAGTATCCTTGCACTCACACATCCATTTAAGCATATTGACATACACACGTTCTGCATGAAAGTGTTAGTAAATTATTTATTAAAATGCGCCGTTGATGCGAAGCGTCTTTCCATGTCACTAAGCTTTAAAGATAAAAACATTTTCCGTCCAGACGAATGGGATATGTCCCGAGCACGCTATATGCACACGTCAAACTGGAAAAATCGAAGTAGAGCGAAGAAAATTACGAAAAGTAATCGAAAAAAATCCTTTAGCTGAGACCAGAAGGAGATCAGCGGACATAGCATACCATTGTATTTTACTCGGCTCTATGTCAAGTCCCAAGCTAAACCAAAAAAAAAAAAATGATGACGTATTGAGTGGATGGTGAACTAAATACGCAACGTGTCATAATTATTGGCGCACCACATATTGACAAGTTAAAAAAATATGTTTGTTAATAATTTTAGTACCCTTTTTTAAATACACTTCATTCCATTAACAAAAATAGTATAAATTCAGGTTTCTAACATTATACAATATTAAAAAAAAATTAATAAACTTTTGTAAAAATTTCGTGCTTTTTTATTAGATTTCTTAGGAAGATTTTGACTATGCAGCTTTGTAGCCCATTTAATTTTAGTACATAGTTTAAAGTTATTTGCGGGCATTTCTTTGTTTTGAAGGTTTTGCTCATTTTTTCCATATAAAAAATCATCCAAGATATCTACATTGTTTTGCTGAAAATGCACAACACCGTCAGCAAAAAAGTTGCCAGATATAAACGGGAAGTTCTACCTACTTAAAACTTCTACTTTGTCATACTAAAATTTAATTGGCTACAAAACTTTTTTCTTTGAATATTGCAAATAGTTTGAAAAATGGATTTATTCAATAATCAATTATATTTTTACAAAAAAATATTCAAATTAAATAATAAAAATATAAGTTTTTAAAACTTGCCAATAAGTGGTGCGCCTATAATTATGAGACGGGGTGTATATTAGGGTGGTTCAAAATAAGTCAAATCGAAATTTTAATGCTCTCTAGGATTTTTCTACATCAAAAAAAAGTTACCGCTACTTTCTTATTTTTAAATCACAAAAATATTTAGAGGTCACTCAAAGCGCTCCAAGTTTTCCATGTTCTTTTTTATATGAAAAAATTAGTTAAAAAAAAAATGTACAGAATTTTTTAAATCAATATTTTTCTATCAAACAACTCTTTTTTTCTTCAGCAGCATTTTTTTATAGGTCCCCAAAAACGAAAAGAAAATAAAATCCTAAGAGGAGAGTGCATTCAAATTCCGGCTTTACTTTTTTCACATGCATTTTTGAACTTCCCTAGTGTACAGACATATAAATACATATGTGTGTATAGTTCACAAAAGCATAGCGAACAAATAAGCGAAAGTTTAACATCTTTCTCCAACAATCTCTTAGCGGGCCACTGGGAATTCGATTGCTGATGCTGCCTTCACTCAAGGGAGTTCACGATGGAAATAATGAAAAGCGGTATTTGAAATCCTGAAAATATTCAAAAAGGAAAATCGAAATGGAATGAATTTATGTAGTGGAAGAACTCCGTGAGCACATATGCACATACCTATACACAGTTATATCACATGCATATGGCCATACATACATATGTATATATACACATTCAGCACACCTTGACTATTGTTGGCAAAATTGACCCACTGACCTTATTTTTTGAAGTACTTCGACTGCTATGATTTGTGAAAGTATCATCGTTTTGTATGACGCCAGTCGAAAGTCAATATGCTGAGTTAGAAATATATATGTTATGCCTTAAATTTTGCAGCAACTGAATGCCAACATGAAAATTTTAAAGTTTATGCGAAATTTAGTGCGAATATATTTTTGATACTTTTTCAGTAGATAAACCTCAGCTTCGTAAATATCTGTGCATTTACGTTTGATTGGTTCTTCGAAGTTACACAGGTTGTTCACACTAAATTTAGACCAACAATTTTTCATTCGGTCATTTATTTTGTTGGTGAGCATTCTTGCTTTAATCTTCCACTTTTAGGAGTCGGATCAATGATTTTTTAACCGACCATTCCATTCCCTTGACAGTCTGGTCTATCGACATGGAACAACACAGGTCTATCTATATCTGGACAAGGACTGGCACTCCACCTGAGTCTTCAAAAAGACTTTCTGATTAATGTACCTCATTAAATGATTGTTTTTATAAAGATAATGATGCATATGGGGCATTCCAGCCAAAATTTCGACACTAACTATTTGGCTTTTAATCGCGATATCGATTTCCGAAAAGAAGTTAACTTTTAAAATACCATAACTTTACAAAAAATGGGTCAATTGGAACCATTTTTTTATTAAACACAAAATCGAAAAAAAAATTTAAAACCGTATTTCTAAAAAATTTTCTTTTTTTATAAAATATGTTTTGGTCTTCAAAAACACGTATTGATCGATTTTCTTGAAAATTTTTTTCTAAAAAACTGTCAACCATTCCACTACTTTTACGCGTCCGATATCGGGTGACTATGGGATACATTTTTTTCGACAATTTTTACTTTAATTAAAAACTAACAAATTTTGTCCAATCCAACGCCAGTCAGAGTTGACTGCGTCAAAACAAAAACCTTAAAGTCAAAAATATAATAATACTCCATTATTGCGGGAGAACTTCTCAATATAATTACAGTGGAAAGTGCTACGCCGTGACTCGTCACTTTCGCGTTATAGATTGGTAAACTCGATTATTTATTTTGTATGAAATAGTATGAGCAGGAAATAATGTTACTCATACGCCATGTACATACGTGTATCCATTGGTTATATTTAAAATTAGGAAATTGTACTAAATCGGCGAACGAAAGTTTATATTTTTGAGATTAATTGTACTTTTTACGTTTTATATAGAGGCCTACGTCAAATTGTTTTCTTTCGAGGAGCAGGAGCAGAGTTTACCAACTCTTCCGAACTATGATTTCGTATTACTAATGCTGAGAGCCTATGGCTATACAAACTAGAAAAATAGAATTACATCGTAGGCGGATCAAGGTGGCGGGGTTAATTTTAGAATCTCGTTAAAATTGTAGCAGATCTACTATAACCGCAGTGGGGACGACAAGTATGTTTGCATCGAAATTAAAATATCTATTCATCAGTATGCACCAAACTCATTTAATCCCTTTTAATTCCGCAGAACTTTATCTTTTATTTTCTGCCCATGTTTTTACATATTTAATTTTTAATTAATCAGATCTTTAACATTTCAACGTCCTTTTAAACAAATCCTGACATCGGAGAGAAAGAAACTAAAAACGAAGTATTACTATTTTTGGCCCGTAGTTTCGCGCATATATTGATTTTGAGTGTGTGTTAAATTGACTGTCGCACGGTGTAAGACGTACCTACATATTGTCGCCTGGGTAAAAGATTGTCGTAAGCGCAATTTTGACGATTTTTAGTTCTAGATGCAGTTATATATTTTGAAATAAGGTCTTTCGATTGGAGTTATCATTTGTTAGATATCTCCTTTAGTTTCCGAGATATTTACTAAAATTTTTTCGATAATTGAATAAAAATTTAGTTAGTGGTGCAGTCATATTAAACTAATAAATATCTTAAAAACGCGCGCTCTCCATTTTTGGATATCTTCTTTAGTTTCGGAGATATTGAGTACAAAGTGTCGTTAATTTAGTACAAATTTTGATCACATTTCGTCGTACTTCATACAAAGTGGCTGCCAAATTGTGGACAATTGACGCTTACGACAAAATTTTACTAAAGAAAATCCTGCATAAACACAAAATTAATTAACAGTAAACATTAAAAATTAAATAATCTAATAATTTTGTGAACTAGTAACATTTTCAGAGACTTTGGAGAAAACTATCTTCGCGTTTATAAGAAATAACATTTCAAACTTCAATCGCGATTTCCCACAACCTGCCCAAATTAACATACGACAATCTTTTACCCAGGCGACGATATGCATAAGTAGGATTATAAATAGGACCATCAATGTTTTTACCGAGATGGTTTTCGATGTTAATTTTTTTTTTTTGGTGCATATGTACATACATAATAAAATAGGTGCTATTATAGGCTCACTGTGCACTCAATTGCTAATAAGTACTACATAGAGTGCAATTATTATTAGAGTACAATTTGAACCTATCGAAAACAAATAAAAGGTCGTCATTGCCTTGCCTTATGGAAGGTAATAAATTTCACACCAGCCTGGAAACGCAATTATTTTGTAAAGCTCATAAACGCATCCAAATCATTCTCACATCGTTAAAATCAAATACATATGCATAGGTACTCATATACATATATGTACATTAGACTGCATCACTCCCCATACAAACAAAAATCGGTACTGTTTTTCCAGTGGAATTATAAAATCTATTATATTTTAAGACGTCCACAAAAATATTTTGAAAAGATTTAAGTGAGCTGGAAAATACCTCCAAAAATGGATTTTATGAATAAAAATAGTTTCTTAAAGATTTTTTTTTGAAAAAATACTCTCAAATGATAAAGCGGTTTAAGCTTAAAAAATTTGCATATAAATATTTTTAAAAAATTAAAAAAAAAAATTTGAACGGAATCGTAATAATGAGATTTTTGATGCTGTTTTTAACTTTTTTCAAAGATTGGTAATAAGCAAAACTTGAATAACTGAACCTTAACTCTCCCGATTTAGACTTGTGAGTTATTATTGGAAAGGTATTTTCTCACCCTTTTTATTTCTTTGCTAATAAACTCATTCAAAGGATGAAAAAGAAAGGTAGGAAGAACGAACGTCGTTCAAATTTGAATTAAGATGTGTTCGTATTTGAAAAAAAAAAATAAAATACTGGAACACGAATGCACATATGTAAATAAAAAAAGTGGGAAAATACCTTTCTACCGAGATCCCATAAATCTAAATCAGAATAGTTTTGGCCCAGTTATTTAAGTTTTTCGTGAATCAATCTTTAAAAAAAGTAAAAAAACAGTATCAAAAATCTCATTATTAAGGTTCCGTTGAAAAGGTTTTTAAATATTTTTATGCAGATTTTTAAGCCTAGTCTTTTTTGTCATCTGAGGGGACTTTTTTCAAAAAGTTCTTTAAGAAACTATTTTTATTCACTAAAAACTCCATTTTTGGAGGTATTTTCAAATCGGTGCAGCTCGCTTAAAATCTTAATATTTTTCCGAAATATTTTGGTGAACGTCTTAAAGTATAATAGATTTTGTAATCCCGGTGGAAAAACCGCAACTTTTTTTGGTGATGCAGTCTAATATACATATATGTATATGTTTATGTAAACATGTTAATCATATATTAATGATAAGCAGAAGGAATTTACTATTCATATCTAATGAAGGAGACACCTATGTACAATGCAAGCAGCACTAAACTAAAATAGAAAAAAAACGCTCTAAGCATGTAGAAAAACATTATGAAAACAAATACAAGTCATATAAAAATAGTTTAGGTTTAAACGAAGTCATGATTTCCTAAATATAATCTGATCAATGAATAAATATGTATTTATGTATGCAACGCGTGCGTGCATATTTTTCAAATTAGAGCTAATATATTGTAAATATGTTAAGTAGAATAGTTAATGGAAGGAATTTAGTACTGTATGTCTAGTAGGGTCGACCAAAAATGCATGTGAAAAAGTAAAGTCGGAATTTGTATGCTCTCACCCCCTAGGATTAGAGGTCGCATAAAGAGGTCCATGTATTTTATATGGGGAAAAAAACATCTTTTCGTAGAAATGGAACATCAATATTTTTCGATCGGAAAACTTTGTTACTCTTCAGGAGATTATCAATTTTTTCAAAATAACTATATTTTATAGGTCCCCAAAAACCCCCAGATAATGCAATTGGGGACAATAAAAAATCTTTAGGAATAAAAAAATTAAAAAGAAACCACTGGGTACTTTTATTAGAAGTCTCCAGAAAAGACCAAAGTTTTCCAAACGATAGTTATCGATTTTCAAAAATCCTATAACATTTCTACGAAAACTTTACGCCCATTAATCTCTCTCCAAATATTTTTTGTTTAAAAAAAAATAGTGATATTTTTTTGGGTATAGAACAATCCTAGTGGGTGAGAGCATAAAAATGTCGAATCTACTTTTTTTTTGACCACCCTAATGTACATACGCACTATATATATATGTAGGTATATGAATATCAAGAATGTGTGTGAATATGTATGCATAGGTATGCATATCTTTGTACATATGTATTTCCATGATAATGCCATACGGGCTTTAATGAGATGAGAACACATTCAACTCAACACGGACAGCCATAAGACCCCTTTCAGACAAGTCAAGTCTTGCTTTCAAGTCTGCTCGGTTCGTAGGCGAAGGAGGTGAGAACAGAGGGCAAGAGTACATTCGTCTCACCTCCTTCGCCTACGAACGAGCAGACTTGAAAGCATGACTTGACCTGTCTGAAAGGGGTCTAAGTATAATCGGATAATATGATTTCATTTCGCAAAACAGTAACAGCATTCACTCCATGCACTCATGTCTATGCCAAGAAACATTTACATGTTTATTTGTGGCTACAATGTTCATTTCAGCATTCAACTTCCTGCCGCTTGCTTAAGTCGCCGCCAGTCAGCAGCCAAACCAAACCGATGATGGGAAATTAACGCAGAGAAATCGACGTAAACGAGAAAATGCTAAAACGATCAGGAAGCAAATGCGTAGGAAGTGTATGACATTTTGCTTTTAATTTGTATGTAAATGGTAAATATGTATGTGTGTATGTGCGGCAGGAAAGTGAAAAGCAATGAAACAACAACCGCCAGCAATGATAGTTAACTCAGTTGCGAGTAGTCGTACAAGCAACCAGTAAAGTGAGCAACTCAACTGTAAAAAACCTGTTTGGACTGAGTTGAATACAACGAAATTGAATTGAACTGATCCTAACCGATGCCAGCTGAACTAAGCTAAGCTAGAGTAAGAGGAGAATTGCTCTGAATTGCATTGATTTAATTCTGCGAAGGCAGCAGCATCCACACCTTCACATAATCCCAACGCCCACTACACCGCCCGGCAACCGCATGTTGCCCAGGAAAATATGAAGTGGCGGAAGCCGACATTTTCCGGCAAACGACAATATGCTGCTGAACGAATTTCCATAAGGCAGATGGTAGATAGAAGCTTAAGGCGAAGATATCCATGCTGTGTGAGAGTAAACACAAATATGTATATTTACGCGTGTAAATATGTATATGAGCGTTAGCAGGAAGTAGGAAAGTATGACAAGCCGACGGAAACCGTTATTTGTACGGAGCTTTTGTAAATATACTTCGCCATATTCATGTGATAGACAGCCAGGCAGCCACGAGTATAAATAGTTACATGTATGTATGTAAATTTGTGCTATAAGTGATTCTGAAAATTTTTATGTACACATATTGTGATGCGCCTATCGGCAGCGAAAACCATCGCATCACTTGCCGGAGCGAAAGTGGAGTATAGCAACAAATTGTGCCATCAAAGCCGGCACTGAAGGAGGCTAAATGTCAGCTGAAGTTGAAAGGATTGCGCGATTTTTCTTCTTAAGATAAAATAAAAGAAGAGTATAACAGGATGAGAACTGTGGATGGTGGAAATGTCTTTGACAGTTTACGAAGATAAACCAGTTCTCACAGACACTCTATATGTACAAAAATTCTAGTATACGTCAAGTTTACAGTATCTTTGCAAAGCAGTTTAAAAAAAGGGAAATAGTAAAAAAAAATATATTTTTAAAGCAAGTATTCTAAGTATGAACGAAATCTGACCATAACTAGCAGTTCACCAAATATATAGACCCGTGCGCCACCTATCGGCAGAATTTTTACTGGAGTCATTCCTTTTCTTGTAGTTAATATACTTCTGCGCCACCTATCGGAATAACTCCTCTTTTAAGTCCATTTCATCTGGTTCTGAGCCAACTATAAAGTTTCAAGTCTCTAGGTCATCGAGAAGTTGGGCAAAAATTTATTGCAAGATTTGCCCCTAACAAACATACTTACATACATGCATACAGAGCAAGTTAAATAAAAGCTTGAAACAAAAATTGGTTTTTGGCCGAACCTACATTTTTTTATGATACCAACATTAGGCAATACATTCCTGTGGGGCAAAGGAATAATCGAAATACTTTCTTAGAAAAAGTTTAGCTTCAGTTTACTGAAATTAGGGTGGTACGATAGGACGACAAGAACTGAGTACTAGAATGGGGTACTTGAGGTCAATAAGCTTCGGAATGAAAAAAAATTGCCTCCTTGAGATAAAAACATCGATATATAATACTTTAAGTTCCGACTGCAAATACCGAAGACATGTCGAAAAAAGAAAAAAGGTGACGTCTACGTTCCACCAAACAAAATGGTTTTTCGAAATCGCCTTGCAAAATTTTTGCAAGGAGCTTCGTTGTTAGCACGGACCACCCTTTCGGCGCACAGTGTTTCGACTATATGGAGGCAGGTAGAAAAAAGGCATGGTGACAGTTGGTAAAAAAAAGCCGGTTTGACTTAGAGAGGGAATCGTAAAAGTCATAAGTACCAAATTTTACATTATTTACTCACCCCCATTCTTCACGAACGATACATTTCCAAAAAAATACGGGAATGGGCGCGATACCGACTAATCAGTTTAGTTGCATTTGGCGCTGAACCCATTACAGAAAGTGTTTCTTTTTCAATTGTAATTAATTATCTAAATGTCATGGAATATTCAGGTGAAGGTATTTATCATTTATTTGGTATTTTCCTATTTTCTTACCAAAAAATTTACTTTGAAATATAGATGCTAAAGATTATTAGTAAAAAAAAAGTGTGAGTACCGGTCCGTCAGGTCTTGAAATTAGACTAATATTTTAGAGAATTTTATGTAGTTTTCGAATATATAATTTGATCTTTGCAAATATATGTAATTTTTGATTTTCTTAATTTTTTATTTTCAGCTTCTTTTTGCATAATTTAGCGAAAAGAATTTTTCAAACAATGAAAAAATCCCACCAGATATTGGGAAAAAAGCGAGTATTGACAACTAAGTCATTTTATTGTATAACCTTTGTTTTCCAATCTTCTCCATATTTTATATTTAGGTTTTTCTAATAAAATAAAGACTACAAACTAAATTTCATCGAAATCGGATGAGATTTAATGTTTCCGCCCACAAGAGTAGAGGGCGTGGCAATTATTCCATCTTTACAAAATTTCATAATTCTCTATTTCTAAGTAAAACTAGAGCACATGTCAAGTTTCAGTGAAATCGGTGCAGGTGTACTATTATTTCCATCTGCCTCCATATAGTCGAAACACTGTGCGGCGTTCCTATGCCTTTTGAAAAATTCATTATGTAAGTTTACTGCCCCTTCTTTCAGTAACACCGCCCTATTCAGTCCTCTCTTGAGGGAATACAGGTAGAGAAGTAGCTTCTTCGCGCCATTTCGGAGGCGCTGTAATCTATATGTTCAGGGACGAAATCAAAGCCCTCCAGAACTTCAGAGTGTTTAGCTTTCGCGCCAGTTAACAATTGGTTTCCCTGAGCCTAATATCAATTCGTGCTGCGGCAATATCCGCAGGCGTGGTGTTCAACATGACGTTAAGTGCCAGTGTAGGTGTGGTTCCTAAACGTTGTAAACGCTTCAGTTGCTTTACAAATGTAGCCCTCTTCTAGATACGTGGTTAAGGTAACCATGAACCAGATCAAACAGGGTGTCTAGAAATCGTCCCTTAACCAAAAGTGCAAGATCATCTGCATAGGCGATCACCCGACAGCCCACTTTTTCCAGTTCCTCCAGAACTTTGCTGAGTGCAGGCTCTTCCCCACTCCACCACGACAGTTCTGTCACGCAGAAAAGTGTAACGCGTTTCTTATGTGCAGGTATATCAGTCTCTACAGCGTTTTTAGCAAAAACGAAGACAGACTGATAGTTCTTAAATCCCTAGTGGAGAGAGCCTTTTCCGGTCTTCGGAATGAACGCAATACTGACTACCCTCTAAGCCAATTGCACGACACTTCCAGAGCTCTTTGCAGCTCCGCAGGTCTGATGCCATCGGTCCCTGGCGACTTGAAGGGGTTTAACGAATTTATCGCCCAGGCCATGTGACGATCGTCGAGAACGTCGGTGAAGTACAGGACCTGAAGTACAAAATATTACAAAGAAATAGATTTGACTGCACTGCGCATTAAGAAGTACAGCGGCTAACAAAAAGTGCAGTGCTGCCGAAAGAAGTGGGGTTGGTCACATTAAGTACTACTTACTTAGGCAAGAGCAGCAGTGCAGTATTTCTTTTGATCAAATGCTGTCCGAATATTATCGACAAGCCTATGAACATTTTCGATTTTCTGTGCCCTCTCCTAAATCCAAATTGGTGATTGGGAATAAGATCCTCCTTATTCTCTATAAATGCAACAAGAAGCAACATTTTAAGAAAAAGCACTTCCAGGATTTTGATGATCAAGGCTAACTCGTCAGCTAATAGCCCGATATGATGCAACTTTGTCAGCTTTTTCCAGGTAGCAGTAGTGGTCCTGCCCTATTTTTGGAAGGCGCATTTGTAATATACTGGGTATCTACTGCAGTAGGCTTTCGTTGTATCCATTTCGCGCTTGGGATCCGGAGGCCCAAAAACCATTTTTGAGTAGAACATAATTGTGTTTTTCTTTTTCTTTTTAATTATTAAGTTTTACTACGAAAAAGAAATAACTTTATGTAAAAATAGGAATCAAGAAGTATGCGACAGCTCTAGTAATTACTTAATATTTATGAAAATATATCCCTATATTTTTAAAATAATGGTATTTCTGTGAGAGTCTACATAGTTATTTGAATAACATATAATATCACTCAAATAAATAGAAACTCTATCCAAATATTCAATAGTTAAAAATTATGTCACGTGCTGCATTCAAAAATATTCCCACAGCAGCATTTGATGTTGTGTAAACAATTTTGATTTTACATAAATGATATGGTATTTGCTAACAGTAAAACTTCATACGCATACACACATTTCCGTGACTAACACATTTACATACAGGAAGACATACATATGCAAATGTGCAAACCTCAATACATTTTTAGTAACTGCAACCACTGCGCGTTGTTTGAGGTCATTGCAGTTGCGTTTGCATTCAAGTGCAACTGATTGCAGCTCGCCTTTTTCATGTTTTTTTTATTATTTATTTGTTAGTCTGGTTCTTGCAGTGCATATAATGTTGTAATAACATTATTTTATAATGTCATCGAGCGAATCCATAGCACAGTTGCTGTTGAATTACTGATTGATCAACAAGCATACATATGTATGCATTAGGGTGTTCGATTATTCGCCTTTATTTTCAAAACCGGTTTTCGAGTTATTCGAAAAATTGCAGTTTGAAAATTTTTGAAATTAAGAAAAAAACGGATAAACCGTTTTTATTTTAAATAGTTTTCCTACACTCTGAAAAAAAGCATTTCTTTAAAACAAAAAACCAGTTTCCTTATTTTAGAATTGCTGTCTTTTCCTTAATATTACGAAAAATTTACTCAATTTGGGAAGTTTTTCCTTAATTCAGGTTCATGCTAAAAATAATGCGTCATTAATTTAAGCAAGTAAACGTACTTAATGTATCTAGTAATAATTTTGTCAGCGCTGTTAAGGCGGAGGTAATTGCTTTTCTGGAGATCGCGGGTTCGAGTCCGGTTGGAGTTAGTTAGAGTAAGATAAGTCAATTATTTAAATTCAAGTATAAATTATAAATTGTAAGATTAATTTCATATGCAAAATCTAAATGCTCAAATACCACAAAAAATAAATATTTTTTTTTTTAAATACATACATATAATTTGAAAAATTCCGATAAAAAATAAATAAAAAATAAAAAAATATTAAAAATTAAGTTTCCTGCTCTGGGACTCGAACCTTGCATCTCTCGAGTAGCACTCCAGAGCTTTGCTCTGTCGGCCATTGCGATTGTTTGAGCGCCGCGAGCAAAATCACATACTTATTCCTTTCACAGCAAGTTATTTTTGCCTAAGAAGAAAGAAAATAGTACTGAAAACTAAGAAATTGTGTATTCCTTAAACTGAGTCTAATCGTTTACTCATATTCAGTCAGCCATGTCTTTGGAGCCATTTCAAGGTAATATATTCTTAAAATAATATACTTTTTTCCTAGCATCAAGGAATTTTTTTTCTGAGTGCACAGTGAAAATGCTTATGTTGGTATGAAGTCATGTACAGAATTTACAATAAAACTATTTACAGTTTCAGTTTAAAGTTTTTTTAGATCAAAAGTAAAACAAATAAAAATCAGGGAAAAGTTCACTTTTTATTGCATTTTTTCTTACTTTTTTCAGATTTGAGTGTGCTCTTTCCGTGTGCTTACTGCCACTCGGGAGCTCGATGGTTCAATTTCTGGTACCAGCAACATCAAAAAAAGTTATTTTTTCAAATAGCGGTCGCTCCTCTGCAGACACTGGCAAACCTCCGAATGTACTTCTGCCCTGAAATAGCTTCTCGCCAGGTGGAGTAAAAGTATAGACCTCTCCATTCCATCCATCCTTGAGGAGAAGCTCGACCTAACACGTAGCAAATGTTTAAGCGCCAAACTTTGATTTATTCGAATCAAAAATGATGTACGGTTCATCCCCAAATAACCTAGGATATAATTTTAAAAAGGTTTATGGGTTTCCCTTAAAAAAACGAAAAACCTTCAAAACTTCAAAAATCTTAAAACTTTTAATGGCAAGTGAAGATTTGTATGTGCTAACAAATCACGGTTTGTTCGATGAAAAAAAAATCCGGTTTATTCGGTATTATAAAAACGGAGTCAAACACCCTAGTATGTGGTGGTAGAGTTTTACGATGCATATGGGGCTGCATGTGTGACTACATATGGCTCGTAATGCACTTGGGCATATATAGAAATATATGGACATTAGGGTGGTCTTCAAAAATTAAATGAACGATTTTTTCAGTCTCCCCCTTCAATCGGTAACACCACTATCATAGATATCACATATAAATTTTGGTCATCATTAGAGACGGTTAAGGCGTGTTTCGCAAAGGGGGCAAAGTTCGGATTCCTCTATGGAGACTCACAAAATTAAAATTATTATTTTTTTCATCTAATACCCAAAATCGATACTAACATAATCGAAGATATCACAAACAAATTTGGGTCCCGATTATATTCGATTAAGTCGTGATGCCTCGGTTAAGACGTCGTCGTAGGGTAATCTGAACTTTGACCCCTGTGCGACACACCTTAACCGACCTCAATCGGGACCAAAATTTATATGTGATATCTTCGACTATAGCAGCTTCGACGTAGGGGTTGAGGCTTAGGAAATCGGATGTAAAAATTTGCTCCCTACATTTAGGGACCACCCTAATATACATATTACATACAAATATGTATGGGCATTTATAAGCTTAAACACTGCTGTCATATGTTATGACACTACAATATGTGGATCTTATAAAATGTTCGAATTTTCACATGTACATGAACTAAGTAATACAATTTTCACGGAAAAACAAAATATGTATGTAAGTGACATACTATGTAGTTTGTACTGAAATCAGGAAAAACGAAAAAGCGAGTTAATATAAACGACGGCGATGAAAATTTCAGAACAACTTGCATCGACATTGTGACATACTATGTGTAAAATTGTCTTCTGTCTAGATCATGCCCTTCTATCTTCCATCCATAGTGTAATTAAAATTTCTCTGGCTTTTCGAATTTACAATTACAGTACAATTTGTTTACTATTTTAGGTAGATAAAAGGTGGCAACTCAAAAAAATTTCTTGGACCAGGGTCGGAAATACCCCTTTGACCCAGAAAGTGTTAATTTATATTGAAAAAGCGAATTTTTTTGGTTTGTGGTATATACTTTAAAATACTACAGCTGCAGGACCGATTGAATAAAGTCTCTTAGTCCTTGTTTTGCATCAAACGATTCGGAAAAGTCCTTCCCAATTAAAATGCAGCTGATTGTAATGCTCAGTCCCATTTAGCGGAGCTGTATTAGTTTCGTGGTTTCGTGGGTTATGGTGGATTTACCATAGCAGAATAGAAAACGGTTTCCTCCATAATTTAAGTTCTGAACATCATTCACTGGGTCGCCGTGTCTGTTTTTACAGGAGTTCGCTCTGGTCTTCAAACTTTCCTTAATTCTGACTAAATTATTGGGCATTTTTCCTGTCGATCAACATTTCTCTCTCTATTTCAGTCCCACATAACTCGCATTGCACCCGATTTTCGCCGTGGCCCTATAGGCGACATCCTTTCCCTCTGCGGCTTCGTGGCATTCCTCATAGCACCAGTTGTTCTTTCGGGCTTGCTGAAATCCGAGTTCTTCTTTGGGGATGGTAATCTGCTGGAAATGTGGTTCCACTGCTCGCATACGTCGGCTTGTTGAAGGGAGTCTTCTGCGAGCAGGTGTGAAAGTCGAGTGGGGAGCAAATTGACCATCGGTTATGATTTCAGCTGTAAGACGTTGAGCGCACTTCCTGCTGACATCTCGCACATGGGTTGCTCACATTGACCAGAGTGCTCGAACGGGAGGAATGAGTCGGAATTGAGTAAGGTCGTGCTACTATAGCTGCATACCAAGGGAAAAAATTACCATACCTCATTTCACTTCAAGTCATGATTGACCTTTTCTTATCGATATCAACAAATATCGATGTGATATAATTGTAAGTAAGATCCTTTCAGCCATACATTCCTGTGAAAGAATCTACAATAGTCTGCATGGTCCTACATGAGTAGATCGTGTAATTTCCTACAAGGGAATTGGTACGTTCGTCGCTAGTGAAGCATTATTGCCAGAATTTCGAAATGGATAACAATTAAGTTGTCTGGTAGATTAAAGAACGTCCTACTCTTTCTTCCGTGCAATAGTGTGTTCTTTCGTTGCATCTACGCGACCACATATTTCGCCAACGATCAAGAGATCTTTCCGAAGTGAAGTGTATGATCAAATGGTCTATTCGGCCTGTCAGGAACTATGCTTTACTACTGTGATCATACAAGCTTAGCTAATGCCTTGGTTCGCGCGGGTGAATGTGAAATATTGTGGAGCACTGCCGTCGGTGTTGTCCTCAATGGGTGCCTTGAGAGCACGCAAGCTTTCTCCGGCATTTTCAGGTAAATCTTCCTTTCGTCTGAAGTAGACGAAAGACCCCAAGTACGGCCCAACAACATTTTACATTTTATTATATGCAATGCCGCTGTGCTTCAAGTTTTAGTTGCTTGGCTTTAGCCTTTTAAACTGTGTTCTTCTTCAAATTAATAACTCAATAGGAAGTGCTTAACTTAACTTAATTTTCCAACGCCTCTCGCAACTAAAGTTAATTTTGCTCTAAGCATAAATTGTTTGAAAATTTTGCTTTATGTCTGTAAAAAGTATACAAAAAGGAGCAAAAATAAATAAACGTTGGCAGTGTACTAAAAACGAAAAAGAAAACACGTTGTAACTGTTAATAAATGTCGATATCACAAAAAAATATGTGTGACAAAGATTTTCCCTAAAGAATAAAAAAAAAACCCAATAAGCGAAATAATGATGTCAAGGTGCACACAACAAACAATAAAATGTAACTAGGACTTACATACAGACCCACAAAAACCAAAAAACTTAGCGTTGTACTACTAAACTACAAAGCTTTTTCATACACAAAAAGCCACAATGACCTTGTTGCAAATGAACAAGTAAGATAAAATAACAAAGCAAAACAATGGTAAGTGGCAAATGGAATTAATGGAATTAGTACTAGCTAGCCCATATACATACATATATATGTGCTATTTGTGATTGAAAGTATGTATATGGGTAAATATTAAACAGCAAAAGAAAATACTTCCTCATACATAGTTTCATTGGCAGTTAACAGAGTACTAGTTTGTTGCATGACGGCAAAAGAAGCAGAAAATTAAAAAAAAATTTTGACAACTGCCAGCCAAATAAACAAGCGAAAAAACAGAAAAAAGAAGCAAAATGTGTATATGAGTGCACTTGCATTAGGGCAGGTCAATTTTGTTTTTAACTTGCGCATATAGCATAGGAGGATTCTGCGTGTAATCCTAAGCAGATTTGCCGAAGAAACCATGGGTGTAAAATCAATTTGTAGTTTGCCAAATTGCTAAAATAGGTTTCGAAGAAGATGCCAAATTTTTCACTGTTGTGCACTCTGGTGGAAGTTTTAAGAAAAAGATATGTGGAGAAATGAATTTATCCTACCAAAAAATACCTTATAGCATATTCGTATACAAAATGCCACAGGGGACACAAAAAAAAACAATCCAAAACAACAATAATGTCCTTGTCAACATTACATTTTTATTGCTAAAAAATCGGAACTCTCTTCTCTCCTACAGGAATATTGTGTTTGTTCACACTTGCCTGGTTATCAGGTTATCTGGTTATGTGGTTATATTTTTTATTCAGTTTACAACAATAAAATACCCTACAGAATAATAATTTCACTGTGAAAGTTTTTTAAAAATTTTTGTAAGACATAGTCGTAGAGGAATCGATCTGCAAATTTTCGGCAAGCCTTCATCTGTATAGTTAAAATAATAGCCGTTACTACTAGACACATTTCAGTAAAATTTGTTTGATCTGTTTTGGGCCTAGAATTATTTTATACCAATTAACTTTTCAGTTGACTTAATGAAGGATGGGGTTAGGTTTGCATACAACGAGCGCAAAATTGTGTAGGCGCCCCGTTGTCTCACGCCCCCGTACACCCCAATTACCATCAGTCATCTACCTCCGCTTGATGAAATTACACGGGTAGCAGCAGTTAGATTCAAAGAAACCAATTCATGGATCAAAGTAATCTCTTGTAAATCAGATATTCTAATTAAATCACCGTCGAAAATAGAAGTGCTTGCCATGTAGGAGGCAGGACGAGTTCTTGAACACAGACCTAGAGATTATAAACGAGTATTTTTCTTCAGTGGCAGTCAGGCAGCCCTAACAGGTTTACACTCACATAAACGCAATGCAAATTCCCTTACTGAATGCCGTACATCTCTGATCGAGATAGGCCAACTTTATAGAATTAAATTAATACACATACATACATATGTCCTTGGACGCTTGGATATTAAGAGGAATTGTAAAAGTGGCGAATTGGCGAGGAAAGATTCAACCCCATGCTTCCATACTCAATAGATCACACGACTCATTTAGCCAATGTACGGGAAAAACCGCTCATTCTGTGAAACAGTGAGGATTCTTAGCCATCAGAAAATGCCCATCTGTGCTCTTGAGTTTCCTTATAAGGACCTTTATTGGCTTACATAATATAAGACTAGAGGTTGACGCATCGTACCAACGTTTTAGTTGCAAGATCATAGAAGAAGATAACGCACACTTGGCAGATATCTCACACGTGGAAATAAGACCGTCGATAAAGCTCGTGACATATAAAGGGGTTAGTATTCCATATTATCTTCTTGGTCTATGTGTAAGAAGGGTTCTGATCTTTGGTAGTTTCAACCTAAACTAAGACCATTTTCTTTTTAATTGTTTTTGCTTCTCACCGCTATTTGCCAATGCAAAAGTTGTTATTAAACGCTGCGACAAGACATCTGCTCGTGACCGACGTTCTTATCGCAGATTGTGTGCGGGTAATCGCAGAAAGACTGGACGCACCTGAAACGACTACAACAAAGCCTACAACATCTTCTTCGGGGCCATTGCCCGGGACTAGTAAAATTGAGATAAATAGCTTTTGGCAGTTACTTCTTTGATTATCTCGATAACAAAGCATCCTAAGCCTAAGTGAGGAGGTACAAAAGGTACTGTCGCCCAACCACACTTCAACCTATTTCTAAATCGGTGTGCAGTATCTGAGTATTTGTAACCTGATCCTGAATATACATAAGCCCGCCTGTGCTAATGCTAGGCTATGCCAATTTTGACAGCTTTGCCTGCCTAGCAAGCTTGCCAACTTACTATTCCATAATACGCGTTTGCGCACAGATACCCAAACAGGGATTATTGGTTAAAGATTAGTAAAATTTTAATTTGTACAAATATAAAATGCACTGAATAAACAATGGAACAAAGGAAAAGAAAAGTGGATTAAAATTTAATTAAATTTTGAAATGGTTCGGCCAAAAACAGTTTGTCTTCAAATCACATTTAATAAGAGATGGCGGAAATTCATTACAAAATCTGCTATACTTTTATTCCGTCGGAAGAACCTAAAACACAAAATAAAAACATTGCGCAAAAAAAAACCCTGCACAAAAAAAGTTTCAATGCTACAAAATTTTCAAGAAAAAATCTCATTTAACAATTAAAAAATAAATGTTCAAAAAATGCAATTTTGTTCAGTCCAGCCATTGTTGTGTGCCGCTGCACACAAACAACGAGACCTGATCCACCTTTGTTGGCACAACAAGCACATCAACAGCAACAACAACAACAAAAAAGGCACAACAAGTGACGAAACAAAACAATTAACTGTCTTTCACCCACTTTAACTTGCACTTCTATGCCAGCGAGTCACCTAAATTCTACCGTTGAATAATTGCACAGCAAAAATGGGACAGCGCGTATGAGTGACATGCAAATGCACTCACACTGAGTAGAGTACATTGGTAACATTTGACACAGACATTTGTATGCAATTTGTAAGTTTATTTCATGCACACTTTTACACCCATTCACTCATTGTCCGCTAAACATTATTGTTTGTCCTATAGAACATACATATATACATACATATGTATAAACCTATGCATGTGCAAATATTTTCAAATTGTATGTATGCACATTAGGGCGGGTCAATTTGTATGGGAGATTTTTTCGACAATGCGCGTACAGCACAGACGAATTCCACTTGTATTTCTAAGCAAATTTGCCGAAGAAATAATGGGTCTAAAATACGCGCATCGTAAAAAAAAAACTTGACGCGCCCTAATATATGTACATGTGTAGAGATAAATGACTGCAAGTCCGGAGCAACACAATTTATTGTTGTACAAAAAATATCAATGAATGTAACATCTCTTCCTGTGTGAGCATGAGTAAATGTTTTGTGTGTGTGAGTGTACGCATGCGGTTGCGGGAAATTCCGTTGACGGATTGACATGCGAAATTTAGGCCGCCAATACTGTTGATGTGAAGTGACGCGAAGCTGTTGGCATCACTTTAGCTGTTTGACTCGTTACGAATGAAAAGCGTTGATTTTTTCGTCATCTGTGTGACTATATATATGTATGTGTATGGAAATGTGCATTGAACCATTGATGAAGTTATGTGTTGATATTTTTGCGTTTGCGGTGACATTTGTGGACAGAAGGAACAGCTGAGTTTTTATGTAGGTTTTAAAAGTTGAGAAGTAATTGACGGGACTAGGCTGGCCTGGACAATACGTGGTCAATTTAGATGGAGTCGATCTGGATAATATATATTCTTAGTAAAATTGTTCTCCCGACAGCGCCAGCATAATGATATATTTGTAGAGCGTGACTAATATTATCCACTCCCTTCTCCAACACTCAATTAGCCTGGGTCAAAAGGAAATCAACGGACAATATCTACTTAGTAAGTCGCAAGCACTTTCGAAATTTAAGAGATTTCTCTATTGCCTTTTGGGATGTCGTAGAGACTTTTTATAATTGTGGCTATAGTTTTATATCGAGTGGATTGCGTCAGACCAGAATATAAACCAAACTTTGGTTCGGTCACTATTGAAGCTATAGTATAGCTAAATATTCTGATGAAGTCAAAAATCTTAACAAAATTCCTGCTAGTCACACGGTAGGACCTGGTGTCAGAACTATATTAATATAGTTCACTTTACTGAGAAAAAACTGTCATAATATGTCTCAATAAATTACATATCGCAAGCTTAGAGTGAAAAGTTGCTAAGTCCACTTTTTATGAGAACTCATATTTTGATGTAAGAAGAAAGGTATATTAAAAATGCATCGTTTCGAAAAGGATCAAGGTACTTGTTTTATTTTTTCACGTTTATATTCAGTGAAAGGCAAATTTATTAAGACCATAAGAGGCACCGAAAACCTGATAAAACCAAAATAATACGAAATCTTTTAATAAAGATCGAATCCTTTCTATTCGTTTGGAGTTTCGCTTCGCTTTAAACACCCAAAATGTTGTATTCAAAGTTTTGCGAAATACTTGAAGAAAATGGCTGTAAGAAATTTATTTCCTCTCCAGTAAAATTAAAGGCATGGACTTAGCAACTTTGCACTCCAGGCTAATCGTTCTTAATTGGGTGTGCATTTTTTACGCGATTCTCAAATATCTCCTCGCTGAACCCAGTGAAGTGATAAGTAGTTAGAATTTCCATCTCTAACCCCATGGACAACGCTAACCCAGCATGGCTATCACACGGTGCTTTAAGCATCGCTCCCATCTACTCCCGGAGTAATTTTTGATATGGTAGTAAGCTACGACTTACAAGCCACATAGGGGCTCTGCATGAATGCATCCCTGAATAAATCCCAGCTCATTACAGAGCAGCCTACGGCAGCTAGAGCATGTCTCCTCCAATGGAGTCCCCCAATTGATAAATGATAAAAGGTTGACATCTTGCGCTGTCGCTTTATCGGCCTGCCCGCATATCTCTCTCCCTCTTTCTCTCTCTCTCTCTCTCGCTTATCAGGCAAATGGAGTTGACTTGAGTTGACCATATGGGCTCATTGAGCTCGAACATTTGTGGAAATTCTGGCATTGCATACTTCACGGGGCAATATTTTGTTGCCAGCTTATGAGCATCATATTCTTTTTAAAAAGTCCGTGCTTAAAGAAATATGTAAATTCACAAAGTGAAGTACAATTTCAGGATAACCATATATGAAAATTGACAGATGAAGAGAAATTGGTAAAAGACGAATGATTGAAAATAAATAAAAATCGTATGCTGATTACATTATCTTATGTATGCATACATATATACATATATGTACATTTAAATTTACAAATACGTATGCATACGCTCATATACAAGCAAAAAGGAATGCAATAGCATAATTTTAAAATCTACGCGAAGCAGAGGCGGATAATGTTAAAAGATAATTGAAATAAGATTAAGCAGATTTAATGGTTTCAGGCAAAAAATGTGTTGTGGTTAAAACAAACGATAGCCCTTGCACAGAACACACAAACAAATGGGCCGGTGAAGTGTAGGTCTTTAGAGTATGCCCACATGCATACACTCCGTTGCAAGACTATAGATCCACTACAAATATTTGTGTAGCAGGCGTAAAAGAAGACATATGAAAAAAATTCATCATTGACTTTTGAACGGGTGACTTATTTATTTTGACGTAGAATACGTCTTACCTTACGATATGGAGGCTATGCTGAAATGTTGTAGTTGTAATTTTTAGAGCTTCACGAAAACGCTTATTGCACGAGAACTAATGAAGCGATTTCAAAGAAAGGTGTGGCGTTTAAACTATAAAATTCCAAGCCTATAGACAGATTCATTTTTGTAAGTAACCAATTCGGTTTCTGTCGTAAAAATAGCGGTAAACATTGGCTTATTTCGCGGTAAATTTTGAGTCTTTAAAGTGCTCCAGCAGCTTATGATTTGCAGATATAACTTTCATTTTCGGGATATAGATTCTTTGGAGCAATAGAAATGTTATCGTGTACAGATTTCTTATAAATTCAACAAATATTTAGCGTTTTAAGGCAAGAAATTGTTGAAAAAATTTGCAAATTTTTTTAATTACCAAAATGCTCGAAAACCGCTCGAATGATTTTGTTTTTGTTTTCTTTAATTAAAAACCCAATGGTTTTCCTTTCGTTTGGTATATGGGAAGTATTAGTTGATATCTTCTAAGTATGTTTATTTGATTCAAATATATGGGCAAAAATGATTTCCCATACAAAATCACTTCGTCATCGTTTTGCAAACACGTGCATGCGTTGGAAGTGAGGGAAGGAGACAAAAAGTATGTATGTGTGCGTAAGTGCATATTTCGGCTTTTGATAAACAGATAGCGCAATATTTACAACCTAATCGCGCGTATGTACAAATGTAAATACATACACACGTACATATGTTGATTGCAGTTAATATGGAACTGTTTCAATTTTTTAGTAATCTATATATTTCTATACATATTATATATGTACATACATATATGTATGAACACATGTATGCATAATACGCGTAAAAATTTTTGAAGTTAAACAACACTTAGAAAAAGACCAATCCAAGAATAAAAGTAAAAGTGACTACGTACATAGATAAATAAAAGGATAAAGGCAAAGGTAAAAATAAAAACAAAGTTGCGTAAAGATAGATAAAGACAAAAATGAAGACCAAGGTAAATTTAAACACTTTACTTATACAAAGTGTAGGGGAATATGTATATGAAGAATATGATAAACATAAAAATAAAACCAAAGATAAATATAGAGAAAAAGATGAGGATGAGGATACCGATAAAAGTATAGATGAAGATACATAGATTGTCATTTGTATTTTTATTGATTGTGTTAACGATTTTGATATCAATAATAATTTTGATATCAATAATAATCGCTTTTGTTGTCGATATTATTATGCTATCGGTATTTTCAGAACTTATTTTGCTATCGGTATTTTCAGAACTTATCGATATAGTGATCGATATTTTTATCGATTTTGTTATCGATCTTTTTTTATCGGTTGTTTTATCGATTTTGTTATCGATTTTGCTATCGATTTTGCTATCGATATATTTATCGATTTTGTTGTCGATTTTTTGATCGATTTTGTCATTAATACTTTTATCGGTTTTGTTACCGATATTTTTATCGATTTTGCTATCGATATTGTTATCGCTTTTGTTATCGATATTTTTATTGGTTTTATTATCGATATTTTTATTGATGTTACTATCGATATTGTTATCGCTTTTGTTGTCGACATTTTTATCGATTTTGTAATCGATTTAGTTATCGATTTTGTTTATCGATTTTGTTATCGATATTTTTATCGATTTTGTTATCGATTTTGCTATCAATTTTGATATCGATATTATTATCAATATTTTCATCGATTTTTTTATCGATGTTTTTACCGATTTTGCTATCGATATTACTATCGTTTTTGTTATCGATAGTTTTTTCTTAGTGTGTGCTTTCGTTTTTGACTTGGATATGCTCTTAACCATACCACGTATTCTACGTTTAAATTTGCAGATCAAGACCAAGGCGCTGGACTGTTCCTTTTTTAACCGTTACAAAATTTGCATGAATAAAACTTGAAAATACATTTTGTATAAATCATATATTTTATTTGTGCTCCATTAACCCTAATCAACTCAAATATGCGTTTACTTATATTTAAACACAACGTATTGGCAAATTAGAATCCTGGTAATTCTACTCTTTCAAAATTGCTAATTTTAGTGAACTCATGTTTTCAAATTGGCGATTCTCAGCATAAACTCCCTTGCCAGTATTCCTCAAATCTTTTTGGATTGGCTTCAGATTAGGAGAGCATGCTGGCCACCCTAGGGTTCCAATATTGTTGCTCTCTAACCAATGTTTCGTCTCTTTGCTCTTATGGTTTGCAGTATTTTCTTGCTTAAAAGTTCAATTTCTTACATTTTGGTCAATGCAATTCTTGCGACTACTGAGCAAAATAGCAACGTAGTTTGAACCTTTCATATTTTTTTGAAGCAGCTCCAGTGAACCACCGGATGGTATAGCGTTGGAAAACAATGCAACGTTCTTTACGTAAGTCATGCCAATATCCACTCAATCCGTCCGGGCCGTCGAGATTGAACTTTTTATCGTCTGAAAAGATAGCCTAAGGCGACTTTTCTATAGAAATTTCTGGCTTATTATCCATGTTTAATATAATTACAGAGGAAAAATCAGTTACATTTTAGCGTACTCCAGGTGCTTAATGCATTTTAAAACCCTCCAAATTGTATGCCGACTCACGAGAACTGAACATTTTGTTGCTAACTTCGGGAAATTAAAAGTTGAATTACTAGCGGCACGTGCAACTATTCTCTCAACGCGACTGATCATTTTCCTTTTCCGCCCGCCTGTCTTCTTGATCCAGTATTCATCTTTTTTTTGTAAAAAAACAAGAAACCAGGCCGTGCGATCTTCCAATCTTTTCAAATTCGTTCAACGGTTTACCGCGAGGCATATCGACGAGAATATTTATTAGTAAACAATAAAAAATTGGTAATTGGTAATACCACACAAATATTTGTAGTGGATTTAAAATTTTGCAACAGAGTGTACATACATGAGTATGAATATGCGTACATATACATACTTAATAATACATGAAAAGATTAAGCACCCACATATATAAGTACTGAGAAGACCACAGAAGAAGCGAAAAATACTTTTGGCTTCGGAGGATGCGTAATTTCGTAAAATCATTTAAAAATAACGTCCATCGAATGGTGGTAGAAAAAAAGTTCCTTTCAAAACCATCCAGGGTATATTCGCAAACAACGTCTCAACTTATCGATACATACATCCGATAAGTTACAAACCATGTTGCAGTCTACCGAATTCCGAAAGTTTCGACGATAACGACGATGGAGACGGGAGCGTCTCCGATGATCAGGTTTGGCGGACTATAAGAAATTCCATAAAATCGATTTTTCCTACATTTTGTATGGGGAATTTTCATAAATTTGTTTTTTTTTTTTTTTTTGATTTTACTAAATATGTATTAGGTGCAGCTGAAATTAAAGTAAATTATGAGATGTGCAACGAGGCGTAAATTTCAATTCAACCGAAGATATTTGCCTGCTCTTGTGCTGCAGTTGGTTGTGCAAATTGTACAAAAACCCAAAACGTGCATGAAACTGTATAAAAATTTATTGAAAGAGCTCAACTGTGACTGAAGAGAGCGCAACTGTGTTATGAAAGCAGGCTAACTGTTCAAAACGTTAGATTCTATGCCCTAAAATTGTTGTACAGTGTAATAAAAGTTCGATTGGCGCTATCTGTTATCGATAGGGAATGTTCGATTAAAAAGCTACTTTCGGGTGGAATATTGTATTCTCAAAATTATTTCAATCAACAAATGCTTTTGGTTATATTTTTTTCAAGTATACCTAACTACATATATGTACATTAGACTGATCCAAAAATAAATTTTCCAAGACAGTGTTTGCGGCACCTTACCTTCCTCCCCGTTTACTAGAATGAAAAATGTTTGCCCCATACAAAAATTGGACCACTCTAATGTACATATGTACGTGTTTAATTCGAGGTAACATACGCACATTGTTGGCATTCCAGCTACTTTCATCAAATAAATTATATTAGTAGTCATTCTACTTAATCGCATTTATACTGAAGCATATAAAGTGAAATTATTTAAGGATCATTAAACATAAACACAAACAGTTGCATGCTCGAGTGCCGCAAAATCAGTGCTAAGGCGTAGAAGAGCTTACTGTTAAGTTATGACTAGACAAGCAAGCATGTAACAAAAGTCAATGCACTCATGTTGTACATACATGTTGTAAGAGTATCCACATGTACATAAATCTATATATAACAAGTAAGAAAGTCTAAGTTCGGGCGGAGCCGAACATTAAATACCCGGCGCAAGTATTAAATATATGTTTTTTCACCCCTCCGAAACCTTCCGCTAGATGGTAAGACGAGGTGTATCAATTTTGAGTAAATTAGCGTCCTTCAATTTCGAAATATTGAAGTTTCAAGCATTTCTTAAATTTACCGTTATATGAGAATCGGCCGTTATTTTAGTCCGATTTCAATAATTTTCAACGTTTTGCTTACACGTGGCAAGTACAATAACTATACCGAGTTTGGTAGAACGGTTACCGATATACTTATATTTGATCATAAGTGGGCGGTGCCACGCCCATTTTCCAAAATTTTACCATAAACGTATTTCTTGGTAAAGAATTGTTGCAAGCATCAATTTTGAATAAATTAGCTTTAATATTTAATGATTTATCGAAGATTTTGTATTTCTCTAAATTACCGTTATATGGGATGTGGGCGTGGTTATTGTCCGATTTTAAAAATTTTCGGCCATTTGGTATGTTGTAGCAGGACCAACAACTGTGCCAAGTTTGGAAGAAATTGGTGCAGCGGTTACCAAGATATACACATGTAACCATAAGTGGGCGTGGCTACGCCCATTTTCCAAAAATTTATAATATTCTAAGTTTTCGCCGAAAAATTATTGTAAATATCAATTTTGAGTGAATTATCTTCAGTAGTTACTAAAATATCGCAGTTTTCGTATTTCTGGAATTTACCGTTATATGGGAAGTGGGCGTGGTTAAAGTCCGATTTCGCCCATTTTCAATACCAACCTACCTTGGATTAAGGGAAACCTACATACCAAATTTCGTTGAGATATCTCAATTTTTGCTCGAGTTATCGTGTACACGGACAGACGGACAGACGGACAGACGGACGGACAGACAGACATGGCTTAATCGATTTCTTTTTTCATCCTGATCATTTATGTATACATTTGTCTATATCTATCTCGATTCGTTTTGGCTGTTACAAACAACCGTTATGTGAACAAAATTAATATACCCTTGTGCACAAGTGCGCTCGGGTATAAAAACATAAAATGGGACACAAGGCAATAGGATTAAGTTCATAATACTTGAAATGCAATATATTTGTTGACGCAGGTAGTTTAATGTGTCTCCCTACATACATACACATTTAGTTACTACCTTCCCTGCAGTAAAATTTAGAGACAGTCTGTTAAAGCGCTAGTTCCGCCCTACACATTTCAGAACTATCTCTGAACTAGTGCAAAACGGCTGCAGAGAGGGACAGTTCAAACTTTTGGTGTGCTAGTTGAGCTCTGTTGAAAAGTAAATGCACAAATTCTCACGTCTCGGTACGATACTCAAATAGCTCGGCGGGAAGACCTCCGACTCTTAACATCGTTGGTCGCGAGTTCAAATCGCGGTTGAGGCAGTTGTGATTTTCTGATTTAACAAATTTAAATTGTTGAGTGCCGCTTAAAAATTGAAGAGAAAATGATCAAATTTAATATAAATAAAATAAAACTATAAAAAACGAAATAAAATGTAATCTGTAAAAGAACCTAAAAAAAAAATAAAAATAAAAAAATCGAATACTTAATCAAAATTTTTTTATAAAAAAGTTTTTGCCGTAGGTCTGTCCGAAATGGAAACAGTTCTTCAGAAAAGAAAAAATATCCAGTAATCCAGTTTTAAAATTTTTTCTTATAAAAAACTTATTGTCCCAGAACTGTCGAAAATGGAACCAGTTCAGAACTAGTTCGAAAGTTTTGCATAGGTGGCGATTTCCACTTCGTAGGACATCGCTATGTAAAAAGAGACAGTTGAAAGCATTGCGTTGGGATAGATCGAGAACCAGTACCGCCTCTTAGAGAGCTAGTTCTGAACTAGCGCGGTTTACTGCAGGGTTCATACATACTTGTTAGTAAAAGTGTGATGTGTGTAAATATTTATAAGTATGAACGTATATTATTACATACGGAGGATGTGACTGATGCCAGATATTTATATATATATGTATGTACATACTTATTTATGTTTATGACATAAAGTAAGAAAATGTAATAGATCACAAAATTTGCTATGTGTACTAGTGGGAGATATACTGAAAAGTAATTGCCCACTCGGCAAAATAGGCAATAAAGATGCCTCTTGAAAGCGAGATATTTTTTTGTGATTTCTTAAAGCGATATACATATGTACATACATACCTAACGCTTTCGATTCTGTAATGAATGAACTGATTGGGCCATATCAGTATGGCTTTAGACCTAGGAAATCCGCCATGGACTATGTATGTGTTTAATCTAGGTATTCAAAGGGCATGGATTTGGTGGTGAATGAGGATAAAACGAAGTATCTACTGTCATCAAACAATCAGTCAGCGCATGCGTTCGAAAAAATGAAATAATTAATTTAAAACAAGGAATCAAGCCGAATCAAAATAACGTTCCATTTTGGGTTTCGGATTTGCAAAGTGTTTCGGTTTCGATTTTGGTTTTGTTCTTCAAATTTAGTTTCGGTTTCGCTTCGGTTAGGGTATTGAAATACAAATATGAAAACAGATTATTTATTAAATAAACCTTCCAAGGTTATACTCTAAAAAGTGCATGTAAAACTACTACTAAAAAGTGTTTATTTTTCAACCAGAATCTGTTCAAGTATACGCACAAGATGTTCAAGATTTGATTTTGAACATGAGTTGTTTAAAATATACACATGAAATGTTTAAAATTACAAACATTTTGAAAGTAAAAATATATTTTTTACAAATAATAAATACGAAGTGCCAGGGGCGCACGCAGGAATATATTTTTGGGGGAAAAGGGTTTATACTTCTAAATATATACCATCAGCAAATACTGAAAATTCGCTCTTTAAAATACATTTATGAAAGTTTTATTTACAGAATGAAATAAATAAATAATCTAATCTAAATAATAAAGTATCATCAATTGCATTTTATTTACATAAAATTAACAAAGAACTCAGACATTTTTAACCGGCCTCAAAAAAGGGGAGGTTATCAATTCTTCGGAGTATTTTTACTTCTTTTATTTATTCCATCGCATAACTTTGCACCGCGTGAACCGATTCCAATAATTATTTTTTTTACCGGAAAGATGGTACCTTAAGGGTCGTCTCGTAATTTGGTTTAGATCCGATCATTAAATCATGAAAAAACTAACGGTTAAAGATGCACTCAATTTCCAAAGTAATACTATTAAATCACTTCACGAACTTTTTACACTTTTTTATTAATTTTCGTCGATTTCTGGTTTCTCATTTTTTAATAATTCGAATAACGAAAATTTAACTGAACTTGTATTTTTATCATGTAGCTCATTTTGATGGAACGAATTCGAAGTTAGCAAATTAAATCTTCGAATGCTTATTAAGTACATATCAGTGGTAAACTTTTTTAGGCTGTAAAGTGTAAAAAGCAACAGTAAGTGAGTATGCATTGCATATTTTTAGGACAATGTTTTCATTCGCAGTTAAACTTTAAAGAGCTCTCAAGAAAAAAAGAAAAATTCTTACAAAATGACGCACAAGAAACGGAAAATAAAATTTTTTCTTTCAAAATTTCTTATATCATAATAAATTTAGCCCCAAAACCTACCCCTTGTGTGCGCTACTTGACAAATTTGATATGTAAAAGTAAACAGACATTGTTTAATTTTGCACACACTAGGAGAGGAAACCGGTTACCTCTCTTTATATGCGTAAATTTAAACGAAAATTTTTTAGAGGAAATTTTAAACATTTTATGCGTAAACTGTGAAAATGTTAACAATAAATGTTTAAAACTCAAAAAACAAATTTGAAATTTGTTCTACGCCACACATATGATAAGTAAAAGTAAGCAAGCAGTGTTTAAATTTGCATTCATTAAGAGCGGAAACTGGTTACCTATCTTAATATGCGCAAATTTAAACAAAAATTTTTTAGAGTGTAGCTAAAAAATTTTTGCGACACTAAACATTGTTGTTAATTTTAATTCATATACAGAAAAAACCTCTTAATCACTCATACTCATACTTTGCAAATTGCCTATCAGCTTTGAAGCGAATTTTCTTTAAAGACGATAGACAATTTTTAGTTAAATTTTAATAGCTGAAGGTGCGCTTTTGTTTGCAGAATATTGTGTGTTTAATAAAATATTAAATAAGGATAAATACCACCCCGACCGGAAGTGGGTTAAACTGACCTTGATATATATTTGCCAATCTCCAATGTCAATCTGGCAAAAACGTTTATGATTCTCTTTTCAAAGGAAAGGAAATTACTCCATCTGAGCTTCCTTTCTTAATTAATGCTACGCTGACATTCTCATTCTGGGCAGTAGGCTAACCTGGCGGTAAAATATAAAAGCGCGTACTTGGAAGAATATAACTGCAATAGGCTTGGGTAGTTGCTGAACTAAATGAACTGAGAACAATGAACTAGTTCAGTAGTTCGGTGAACTAAATTGAACTAGATTTGCCAGTGCTACAATTTCTCATTTTGGATCACAATCCAAATATTTTTGGCACGAGCGAATGACGTGTAGCTCCATTTTTTTCTTGCATTTTTGCTACTTCAGTTCCTCCCAAACGGTTTTTTCCATGCAGAGAAAATACGACACTACCGTAGGATGCTTTTAAAATCCAACCAGCTTTATAATTGAATGCGTTTACGCAGCAATATGTAAGTGGTTACATATCTTACATAAATGCAAACCAATTTTTATATTTAAGAATTGGTTAAAGTTTTTGTGCTATATACTCGTTTATTTTTATTTTATTTACACCAAAAACTCTGTAAATGATTAAAACGATGTTAAAATTTAATTGCTACGCATGTAACTAAATATTTTTGTGTAATAGCAATAATGCAAATGTATGCCATGGATTGAAAAAGACTGCATAATTTTTATGTGATTTATGTTCCTTAACATATTTATGTGCGTTTTTTTACCTTTGTAAAAGTATTTTGTGAATTCGAATTACCAAAGTTTTTTGTTTTTATGTAATATGTATGATAATAATATGATAATTCGTCAATTGAACTAAATGAACTGCATTAACTAAGGAACTAGTTCACTTATGTCAGCGAACTACAACAGAACGGTACACTAAGAAGAACTAAAGTGCCCAACTGTAGTCTGCAAGTTAACTGTATACAAAAATAAAACTTGAAGCTCCACATTTTTAACTGTACTAGTGTTCGCCCAGCGGTTGAAATTCAACCGATAAAATTAGGAATTGTTTATGTGAGTTTAATGAGCTGAAAAAACATTAGTTGGAATGGGTTAAGTGGAGGGTAGTTTAGCTTAGCACTTAGCATACCACTAAACCATAAAATAAGATTAAATAACATAACATATGAAACATAACACGCCACAATATAACATCGCACAATCTTCAGTTGTATTTCCTTTTTATCCCTATCACTTTCTTCCTCTCTATCTAAATCTTATTTATTTTGGTTCACTTTATGCCGAATGATGTTGCCTTTGATGCCACATCAAGTGATATCATTTCATGTAGTGAAATTGGGTGTGGTGAGTTGCGGTGTGATGGAATTGGGTGTGGGAGTTACGGTGTGGTGAATTTAGGTGTGGTGAGTTAAGGTGTGGTGAGAACGTTGAGGTGTGGTGAATTAAGGTGTGGTGGATTTAGGTGTGGTGAGTTGAGGTGTGGAGAGTTAAGGTGTGGTGAGAAAGTTGAGGTGTGGTGAATTAAGGTGTGGTGGATTTAGGTGTGGGGGTTAAGGTGTGGTGAGTTGAGGTGTGGTGAATTGGGTGTGGTGAATTTAGGTGTGGGGAGTTAAGATGTGGTGAATTAATGTGTGGTGAGCTCAGGTGGAGTAAGTTTTTAAGCGGATGTGAGATGAGTTGAGGTACACTGAGGGAAAAAAATATTAAAATCAAATAGAAACGTAATTAATCTTACTATAAACGTCAACGAAAGTACTGTATATTGGTAAATATTCAATTCAATTACGCGCATATTAAAATGACCGCGTTCATACTGAAAAAGCATTCGCGAAGTGAATAATCAAGACAAAAACTAAAAAAAAATTTTATTTGCTTATTGCCTGCAGTGGAATTCGAACCCGACCAACTCCGAATATCAACAACTTGTGGCAAGCATCTTTGCGCACTCAGCTACACCCAGGCATATAAATTTGCTTTCAAATGTTGAATATCAATCAGCACCACAGCACGCGATTTGTACTATGTATGTATGTGTGTATTGTCGCCGCTCTCAGAGCGGCGCTCTGCATGCTTGGGGTGCGTATATACACTTACATATACATACTCAGATGTGAACAGTCAAATACGTGCGTAATAAATTTTGTATGAAAATATTATTTTTAAATACGAACATTTTTAAACGATAATCAAATATAAAGTATTCATTTTTACTACGCATTATTTCCCTCAGTGTAAGTTAAGTTAAGTTAAGGGGTTATGATCTTTATCCTTATCTTCATCTTCATCTTCGTCTTCATTTTCTTCCTCGTCTTGGTCTTCATCTTCTTCTTCATCTTTATCTTTTCCTTTATCCTGATCTAAATATGTCCGTTATTTTCTTCATTTACATATTCACCCCACCATTGTTATTGGGTTAGGTATTTAAATATTCCTTCCTCTTTGTCTTTATATTTAGGTTTCTTTACTTTTATTTTAATTTCTTTATTTATCCCTTTCCTCTTCTCCATACTCAACTTTACCTTCTTCCTTTTTTGAGTCTAATCTATTAATGTACATACATACATACATCTTATTCCTAAACTGCTGCTTAGCACGTTTTTTTAATTCACTATCAATATTAGGAGGCATTTCCGCCCTAACCATGTACATGTATGGTACTTGTATTGGTGTGACTTTTGAATTGATTTTTTCGCTCTATTTTAAACTAATTTGAAATTTTAAAAATTGCCTGCACATCAGCATCAAAATACCTTTCTAATGACATATAATTGTTTATACCTTAGAAGTATAGTTTAGCCGTAAAAGGGGTGTAAGCGAAACATGATTGCCTGTTTATATAATTGATATACGCTCTTATTTTCGTACCATTTTATTAAACGTCATTACAGGCGACAGGCCGATCAGATCCATTCTACATATGGAAAAATGAGGCCTAAATCTGGACCAAGAGTATGCTTGTTTAGTTTTTTGAAGCCGCGCAAGGTTCCCGTTTGACTCTGGTTCATTGTAATAAACCCAAATTTCAGCTGTACGTGGCGTATAAGAAACACTCTTTTCTGCTCATATTACATCATTTAACTAATCATTACTTTATTATTTATCCATCGATTTTCTTCATTGGTTTTTTCCCAAAGGAACAGTTCAAAACGTTTACACAGAAGCTGTTATTTTTTTAATTTTTTCCCTGTTAAAGTTTGAATTTTTTCATAAAAAAAAAAATCTGGAATGACTAATTAAATTCTCAGAAACTATCAGGGCTATCGAAAAGTAAAAAAGAAAAGTAAAGTAGTATACAGGGTTTATGGAGAGTTTTATTTGCTTTTATTTGTATTAGGTTTATATACGGTAAGGTAGTAGTATCTAAAAAAATTACTTAGTTTCGTTTAACAAAACCACTGATTATCAGTGTGATCTAGATTTCATGAAGAATAGATAGTCTCACTTATAAATCATAGTTCCTCCCAGAAAATAGAGCACCTAAACAGATGCCATACCTTCCGCTATTATTTATATACATACTTATACATACTTGCTTATGCGGCCATTTCTCAAACATTTAAGAGACGTCTCCTCTACAACCCTTTTATTCCACAAACTTCTCGCCCTTCCGTCTTAGCTGAGCACTCACGAGTTTCGATTGACTTTGATTTCTGCTTAACCATAAATTATGAATAAGGACAAGCTTCGATTTCAACCATTATTTATGTGCATGCAATCGCTGGTTTCATATTTCAAAACAATAGCATTACGAAAAGAGGAATAAGAAGACTACTAGACGGAGAATCAAGTGACATGTATCTGAATGTATGTACATACACATATGTTTGTATGTATGTACATAACAAGTTGACAAAGAAAGAGCTAAACATTTCTGCTTATTTCAATTCGGTTGAAAATGCAGTGATTTGTTAGAAAAAGTTAGTAGAACTGTGCCAATAAAAAGTAATTTCACTGATAAGATATTTGTGCTATAGACTTTCATATTAGGGCGTCTATATGTAAGCCAACACAGGCATGTACTATGATAAACATAAAAATAAAACCAAAGATAAATATAGAGAAAAAGATGAGGATGGGGATACCGATAAAAGTATAGATGATTATACATACATAGATTGTCATTTGTATTTTTATTGATTGTGTTAATGATTTTGATATCAATATTATTATCGCTTTTGTTATCGATATTATTATGCTATCGGTATTTTCAGAACTTATTTTGCTATCGGTATTTTCGGAACTTATCGCAGGCATGTACTATGACTGACACTAAACAGATAGCTTTTTGTGCACTCCTGTGCATATAGGATGCTTTTGACAATACGTCTTATAAAGAAACATCGCGAGGCTATTATTATATGGAAGGATATTCTAAGCCTTCTAACTGGTTGGATCATAAGCACGTTAAAATTCAGAACTATAATAGCGGAACTAGAAGACAGTAAATACATACATATGTACATAGCAACTGTCACACTTGGCTGTCCACAAGAAGGAGTCTTATCGTCCCTACTATGGGCACTGGTTGCTAATGAAATCCTGGAAAATTTAAATGACAATAGATTTAACGCATATGGTTATGCAGATTATTAATGGACTGCTGGTGTGTGGGAATTTAAATAAACCCATTAAAGTCCATCGTTGTCCATACACCAAATGACGAAAATCAAACTTGACAAGAGCCACGCAATTGGAGCTCACATCTCTCGAATGTTACCAAAAAGGCTACAAAGGCGTTTTATGCCTGTCAAAGTCTTAATAGTAAAACTTAGGGAACATCACCCAAACTAACATATTGGTCTATCAATACGGTATCAAAACTCATTTTGTACATATTCGGCACTGGCCTTTTGCAAGAAAGCTAAGCAAAAAATCGCAGCACTGTTGCGAAACGATAATACCTACGATTGACAAAAGGTTTCAAGTATGATATAGCGAAGGATCGAAGATGAACAACGGGAATATTGGAGCAGGCGTACTTGAAACAAAATTCCAGAGAATTCTGCCAATGGCTACACACGCAACCATATTTCAGACGGAAGTCTTCACCACATGAAGAGGGGTAATATCTAGCATTCATACAAATTTTCACTGTGTTTTAGCCGAGTGCTGTTATGTGTTATTTACCTGAGCCAAGGTAAAAATTTCACGTTTATAAAAAATAAAAGAGTTTTTTTTTAAATTAATTTTTATGATTATAATTTTATTTATTTTTAATTTTTTTCTCTCTTAATTGAAACCGAGGAATTTAAGGGCAACTTCTTTGTCCCAGAATCCCGACATCATTTAGATATACATATACATACATACATATGTATATACCCCGTGGGGAAAATCTCTAGTTCTGAACTGATGCGCTTTTAGTACATTTAGACCCAGTACTGGTTCGTGATAAATCTTTTTGTATGCAAACAACTGGCGAATTTAACATGGCGATATCCTAGGAATTGTCAATTGCCCCCTGCTGCATCCCTTTTTCGATACTTCCGAACTAATTCTAAATTCGCCAGATAAGATCTAGTTCGTTCTGCATTCTTTTTTCTATACTTCCGAACCAGTTCAAAATTCGTGACCATAGATAAAGATTTCTAACGGAAAAAGTGAAATAAAACAGTTTTTTCAAAGTACCACATTTCGCTGATTTCGGACTGGTGGGGATATAGTTACTATCGGACTGGTTCATTTTTGCCGATAAAGATCTAGTACGAAACTAAAAATCTGATTCACTAGTCAGCGGTTTCCCTGCACGGTATGTATGTACACTTTGTACATGTACAAAACGCCCGTATGGAAAGTGTCATTTTCCACCGTCCAAATGCCACCGATAGCTGTGGATTGGACACGCTTTGTTGCTTGATGAATAAATTTATAAAAAAAAACGCTTTAACATTCAAAGCAGACCATTTGATAACCATTCAACGAAAATAAACCAGCCAACCCATCTGTTCCGTTAACACCAGAAGACCTCAACAAATATTTAGCACGACACAGCCAAAGTAATAACGCGGTTTAACGAGCAACAAATGCTCCCCATAACGATTAGAGGGAGGCGGCAAATAGTGAGATAAAAATGCATATAAATTTGTATGTAAATAGATACTATATGCGTACATGCATATGTATGTATGTAAATGTATACCAAAACAACAATAATTGCATTGGTGACGGCAACAGCAATCATCCGAAAGTAATTTGCTCCTAAATTTAATTGCGTGCGACGAAGCCGCACAGTGGGAACCATTGGATTATTGGGATGCGCCATAGCATGTTTGCTAGTACATACATAGCACATATCTGTGTGTGTGATTGTGTTTGCTAGCGCTTAAGGGGTTCATGATGCGAAACGTCAAGCAGTGAATGAAACTAAACCCGTGGGTTAAGCACAGCTTCGGCGAGTATTTTGTGAAAATTGTTATTAAATCCTGATGGTAAAGTTGTTAGCCAGATGTTGAACAAACAAATGTCATCAAATGCGTGCATTGGAACACACATCCATGTGCATCTCCACTCTTCGGGTAGCAATATATACATACGTACATAGTAAGTACGTACATTGAAATGAAGATAACTAGTGGCGCTTAAGCACCAAATAACCACAATGTACCATAGTTAAATGCAGGAAATCGTACGCATTTTCATGGAGTAACAGCACAAATGGTGCAAGCGCACACTTTCAATATATGTACGAGTATTTATATCGTGTTCCTATTGACAGCGAGTGAATTGCTAGTTACGCAAATTAATCGCTGCCTTTAGCAATTGCAATTTTCACCCGACCACAAATGCCTATCAACGCGAAATCGTCCCGTTCGTCGATGTGTTGAATCTCATGAGAATACTTTCACTCATACATACATATATGTAAAATGTAAAATTTTGATTTGTAGCGTTTCAAAATACAGCTGTGCATTCTGGGCTCGAATCGTCACATACATTTTTTGGATTATGACATAGTACATGAACGTACTCTTTATCCCATTCAGCTTATACGACTGACGTATCACATAATTTTCTTTCGTATTCATGATTTTGAAAATTTGGGCAGGAGAATTCAGATTATGAAATTCGTACGACATTTTGTTTTTGTGTTCAGTAAAATAGCTATTATAATTACCAGCGAATTTTTTTCTTAGGTTCGGCGCAAACCGACAAACTGTTGCAGTGTCAACTATGGAGAAAAATATATTAGGATACAAAATCTCCCACTTTGGAGGCAACTAAAAAATGTTAACAATTTTCATAAATATTTTTTTTTTTTTGTATATTTTTTTTTTTGATTCAAATGTTCTATGCAAGAATTGCATTTCGCGAATTGCTTGATTTTTTCGATCAACATAACCACCCATCTGAGTTAACTATAAGCCGCTTGGTGGATACATTTGTTCGACCGAAAATATTGCTTTTGTGAAACAAAGTGTGGCCCAGGACACGACAACTTCAATTGACACAGGAACTGAAGCCGTATATTTACCAATTGTATGCTTGAATAACAAGCAGTTGATGCTGATAAAAAAACGCCTGCCGAATGAAATCATATGCGTTATAAATAATGCACAGCCCGAGCTATGCCAAAACAACATGGAAAATTTGTATATGCGTATTCCGTGTTGCCTGAGGAGTCCTATTGGGCATTCAACCGATATTTTGCTTCATAATGCATCTCATTTCCACAAATTTTGTTGTGTTTTGTTTATTAAAAAAACTTCGGTTTTCTTTAATCACCCTGTACATATAGATATTTCATCGGTAGATACAAGAAGGTGCGGATCAGTTGCCGTCAGACTATGAAACAGCGACAGCTAAGGAGTACTCTACGACAACACTATTTTACGTGTAAATTTTCATCCCTTAGAAGTTGATCCACCCAGTGCGGTTTACATAGCTGAGTTCAGGTTAGCTTCGCAAATTGTTCTGATAGCCTGATAGGAAGGCTCTATAGCCGACCTAGTATTTACTTTTGTGAGTTCAGTATTCAATCTCTGTTTGCAGGACCTTAGAGGTATGCCCAAGGGTTGGGTAAAATTGGCCATGGATATTTCCGTCCCATTCCTAGCCAATTCGTCGGCCATGCATATGGCGGGAATGTGCTTATGATCCATAAATACTACAGTTACAGTTAAACTTTCGCTTGGTTATCTTTATTGTCGTAAGCCTCTGCTGACTGATTAAGTCGAAACCAAAATATATCCCGTTGTATACGGACTTACTGTGTGTTAAAGTCTCTCTTTCACTCAGCCTCTATCTCTCTAATTAAAGTCTCTCTAGTTAAATGTTTAGACAAAAAACGAGTAATATTAAAGTAAATTGCAGACAGCAATTTTTTTTTAACAAAACACTGTCTCAATAGTACTCATATAATTTTAAATGGTTTTGGAGTACTTGTGAGACTACCACTACTCAGACGGTTTATAAGTTACTACATACGGGTCGCCAGATTCCACGCCTGCTTCCTAGGAATGCGGGGTACGCTTGCTTCTAGTACGAACTATATTGCCGGACAGTGGGCTGCTGTGACCAACATTGTATGGGACCACACCATATAAGAGATTCGCACCTCGTTTCTGTTTGATGGGGACACCACCTACCCACCCTTAACTTCCCTTCCACCCTTACCTGTACAATTCTTAAACCCTTCTGAAAAGTTTGCTGCCAACGGTGTTATGTGACCGGCGAGTGTCTTCCTTCTCTGCCATGGTCGACAGTGGCCCACGGATATTGTCGACCCCAAACTTCGCCTGCAATACCTCTCACGACTTCATATCATCCCTCCCGTTGTACAGCGTCCGTTAGTCGGTTCGTTCACATCCGGAAACAATAGTCACCACTGATCTTCGGTTAGAAATTCATTACAATCCTTTTACTTACACCTTTCTTACACTATAGGTTTGGCTTATAACAATGGCCACACAGTAGGTCTTATTCATAAAGAAAGGAGAAAATACCTAAAACCTAAAGCATAATCGTATAAAAAAAAAGAAATTGAACCAAAAAAGTGGCTATCGACAAGTCAAAAAATCTCTAAAGGCTGAAGCATAGGTTGATTATAATGGGCGACTTCCCACCTTCACGGTTCAAACGACTTCTTCCAGGCCTCGATGTAAATAATATACAAACTTTTCTCACCTGATGACAGTGCATCTAGGTGAATATGATGCGCCCGGAGACAAAGTGCATGCCACTCCCGGCGTTTTGCAAGACGGTCTGCCTGAAGATTCGGATTAGTCTATAATTCGTTTCCTCACCTACGTTGACGCAATCTTCTCACCGGTAGGCTTACCAACAATACTTGTGTCCTTTTATCCCGGTGTGTAAATTATCTGTGTCTGGATAGCTAGGATGTTTGCTGATTTTATTCAAAAAACGTCCACTTCATGAGCTGGCCCTCTACGACGAAAAAAAAGCCGGAAATTATGACTGCCATTTTGACAGATGCTTCCGTCAGTGTCAGCTGAGATGGAGGCGTTCCGAAAGCTTGCTTCCAGGTCGCATTAACTTAACAAAAACTGTATTTCGATTGTATTACATTATATAGACGGCAACAAATGTTTTTCGTCTGATAGTCTCATCTATGCCATTTCTTTAAATTGTTGGGCTTGAGCACAATATTAAATATACTGAAACATTTATTATTTTGTCATTAGGTTTACCATTTTTTACTTCTTGATCATCGCTTTGATAGCCTTCTTTGTCTGCCTAAAATTTCAACACCAGTATTCATTCACAAGAAATTCAATGTCAAGCAAGCCAGCAAGTCAATGTTGTTTACTATCTGTCAGCATGTGCCTTCATATGGCAAATTCCTTAGCTTGCCTTGCCTTTTTTGCCTTAAAGCGAATATCAAATCAAGTGCACTCTAACACTGGAGTCCTCCTTCAAAATTTTCTTATATTTGCAGTACTGAAGATGCATAGTCTATGTTTCATCCATTCATCAGCCGCCTCTAATATTATTTAACCGTTAGCCGGCAATTGTCGATCCACACCTACATATACCAAAGCTATTACTAATACGACAGCTTTGCGCAAACAAGGATGTGTCTTAATAGTTTGATCAAATTGCCTGTCAAATAGTTGCCATTCAGTTTCATGAGAAAGCGTATGCTGTACATACAAATATTTGTGTGAGTAAATCGTTTACATTTTGAGACTATGTGAGATGCGATGAAATACTGATATTTTTCGTGTGAAAGCGAAAGTAAACGTGACACAAATTTTAATGTGAAGGGCGTCGCAAAATAGGCCAACATACACACATACATATGTATTTAAGTACCTCGGATGGGCAATATCAGCTGACATGGCTTTCACTTTATAGCTGGTGTTGTATAATGGGGAAATACATACATTACATGTTTATGAAATTGGTATTCCATTTAACATGCAGTGTATTCAGAACAGTCACGTCAACATTGTGTATCGGTCATTTGAACATTTTATTTTGGATCCCAAATTTGTAGCATTCTTACTAACATACAGATATCTAATAGGGAAATCACAAAAAATTAATGTTTCTGACAAATTTCCCTTTTCAAAAAGGCCAAAAGCCAGATAAATTGAAGAACAAATATTAAGCAGGGATCATACGATTTGCATATTTGTACAGATTTGTACATTTTCACAGCTACAGAGTGGTGTTGTTTGGGAAGTTGTTATTAAGCTGAACTCATTATTTCTAGACATCACCACTCTGTGACTGCCAAAATGTTCAAATCTGTACAAATGTATAAATCGTGTGATCCCTGCTTTAGAGTTTGTACATTTGGTACAGATTATTAACTTAATTTTTTCGATTGGATGAGTTATTAAAATAGTTCTTGCAATGTTTTTTTTTCGTAAGTCAATGGCGTACGTTAGACTGAGCTGAAAGAACATTTGGAATTCTGGGAAGCAATCTGAAATTGGGCATTATAATTACAGCGGCACACAAAAAAAAAAGTGGTGTGTGCTTTTACCACCCCAACCCAGCTACCGACATGCATTTCGACCCACTGAATCCGAATCTGAGTTTATTACGAAAAACCGAAAAAAGGCCACAAATAAGCAATACCCGAAATCTTGGAGGTGTAAAATTCAAACGGACCTCAGATTCAGCGGGTCGAAATACGTGTCGGAAGGTGGGTCCGTTTGACCACCGCCTTAACTCGAAATTTTTTTGATCTATGAGTCAAACGGACCTCAAATTCGGCTTCATTCGGAAATACATATCGGTAAGTGGGTCTGGTTAAAAGCACACACCACTTGTTTTGTATGCCGGTATTATTATTACCACGACCCCTCTCATATTTCCTTAGTCACTATCCATTTTACTCTTTTTTTCCACCTTGTTCAGTTCAACCTGTCTCGGCATATGGGATAGATATCTAGAAGTTTTATCTTCTTTTTTCACTCTCCGTGAAGCTCCCATCCCTCCTTTTTAGTGTACGTTCATTAAAGAAGCGGGGCGGATCCAAACGGAGCGTTCCGAGCTTTCAAATTAATGTAGCATATGAAAGAAAGTGTTCATACAGAAAGCTTTTCCAGAATCGTTTAACAGCTGAAAGCAAAGCATTTTTTTATTTTGATGCGAACAAAAAATCAAAACAATTAAACGAAAATCTAGTTTTCGAGTAAGCAATTTAAAAAAATTGAGCAAATATTTTAGCCGCTTTACATTGAAGGTCAGGCTTGTGATATCTTTTCGGCCGAAGCCATGCAAAATTCGCTCAGTGTGAACGCACTCCTAGGCCTACAGATGAAATGAAGTTGGTTTTCGCTATAACGATAAACATTCGCGTGACGTTCGTTGAATCTTCCACGATTTCATAGAAGCTCCTAAAGCTTGAACGCTTGGCCTTAAT
>NW_023458556.1:22150269-22158425 GCF_013731165.1 Rhagoletis pomonella
TATTGCTCATTAAAAACAAGTGTCACAAATGTGAACTCTTGCGCTTCCAGAGTCATAATGTGTTGAATTGCTTGTATTTATTTTCCTCTTGCTTTCATTGGGGACCATTTGTGTGGCATTTTATTTCACTATTTTTTTTTTGTATATTCAGTTTGTGCTCTTGCATTTAAAGAATAGTAGCTCAATCTGTCAGCCGTAAATTTTTATTTTTTGCTATAAGCTGATCAACTATTTTTTATCTTTTTAAATCAAAATGCATGTGTTCTATAGGGTCGCCATAGTTGCTATTCCGGGTTCTGTTTGGTTCCATATGACAAGGTAACTAACTTTAGTCAGGTAAAAGAAATTAAGAGGTGGGTTTTGTCGAAAGTTGAGGTAAGCTCAGCCGATTCAGGGTCGAGCCACTAACTCCCATCAAATGAAACACAGTATTTTCGTGTGTTTGATTCGAACGCACACATACACACACGGCGCTATAACTACCGTGGAGGAAAGATTGGTTCAATTACCCGAAAAATACAATCTTAGGACTAGTAGCTTTGTACCTAGCACTGTATAGCACTGTAATGAAAAACAGGTGAATTATACTAACTAAAAGTGGTCCGAATGTAATGCATAAAGTATGAGTTTTGATCTAAAATTGGTTACAATGTCGTGCAAAAGCGGACATTAGGTAAATTTAACCATTTACTGACATATAGGCACTTAGTAACGAATTATCATTTATTTGAGGTGAGGTGAGATGAGGTTGAGTAAGCTAATTGCGGTGATTTGAGGTGAGTTGTGATGAGGTCAGTTAAAAAGAGTTGAGTTGTGGTGAGGTGATGTAAGGTGAAATTATGTGAGATTAGGTGAACTGAGGTGAGATTAGGTGAACTGAGGTGAGTTGAGTTGTGTTGCGATGAAGTAAGGTGAGCAACATAGTATCGGTTTTATCGTTTTCTTTGTATCTTTATCTCTGTTCTTTTATATATATTTTCATCTTGGTCTTTACTCTTTCCTTCAACTATATGTTTAGCTTGTATTAATCGTAACCCTTATAGTAATCGTAAAATAAATAGTATCCTTAAACCGCTGCTAAGAACGTTTCTTTTATTCAGTGTCAATATTAAAGCACACATGTTGGAGGCATTGAAGTTCCTCTTCAAAAATAAATGTAGATATGTATATGTGAATATAGGCATCGTTAGCCTACGCAGTAACCAAGGGTCACAAATCAAGATTAGCCGGCCTTCTCTTCTTGGCTTTCGTCGGTGACGCTCTACGCGTGTACAACGGCTACTGAAGAACATGGAATGATGAGCTTTGACTTTCATACGCATGAACGAAGATGCTCAGGTGGCAATGAAACCCGAATAACACGCCATCGAATGTACATGATTCAGTATCACAGTGGTTCAACCTACTAAATAAATGTATGCATACCTCACTTTTATTAAACTTTATTAATGTTGAACAGCAATGCTGGCATGACAACCTCTCAACTCTGAAATATAGAGAAAGAAATTTTATTTTATATTTTTTTAATACAGCCTAATACTCTAGGTAACAAATTAATTTATTCCCACTCTGAACTCCCCGCCCAATATTTTGTATAACATTTCACTTCCCTTAAGCCACCCAAATGTTGGGATGTTTCCATAGTTAAACACGCTAAATGCATTAACAATTAAATAGTCTCAAAAAATAAGAGGGCTTTTAAACACAAAGCATCAATTAATGAAAGCACATGAAATTTGAAAATTAGCAAGTTTAACAATCTACTCTAATTTTAATCAAGTGAGAAGTGGTGAGAAGCAACGCCCACTAAAATTGAAAAGTTACAAAGACACTGAAGGAAAGTGCAGAATTTCATCCTCGCGATTGAGATCTTCTGACGCCACAGCATACCTGCTTGTGGCTCAAAAGACAAGGCACTAAACAGCCTTATAATAGCAAGTCAAATTAAGACAACACCGCCAGATGTAGCGGTGAGAATTGCTCACACTTATCAGCTGCCGCGGCTGTATCATTTACTGCCTTCAACGCCTAATGGCTGCTAAGCGTCACAAGGCACATGCCACGTGGCGTGGCGTGCGGTATGTGGCAAACAGCCCACGAATCACTCTTTCGCCTATGGCACTTTAATGAAAATTATAATTAAAGGAATCCTTTTACGGTAAAGGACATATAATACTGCTTAATTTGCGTTGTGGTTATAGCAGAAAAAAAAATTGGCGTATGAAGTGGTAGAAATTATTCCTGTCGCTATGTAAAACGAGTAGCTAATTATTAACAGCGCTATATATATCTAATTATAAAGCGGTTAGAGAATAAAAAAAAACAACGAGAATTAATTTGAGCAAAAGACAGCTGTTCCTGCGGAGTAATAGCCCACGGCAAAGAGACACCCCACCGCAAATGACATTTCCAATTAAGGAATTATTTAATTTTGTCAACACTGCAAAGTGTTTTCACCCACCATTTCCGCTACATAAAAACGCCAGGACAGCAAAAGTATTTAAATCTAGCCACGAATATTAGCTGGTTAATGTCAAATGCTTGGAATTTGCACAATTTGCTTGCCTTCACCTTTCATTCTCTCACTCAGAGACTCTAGAACTTCTGCAATTTGTTGACTAAGTAAAATGTTTGTTTGACGACAAAGACAGCGGTCCGCCATTTTAATAAGATTTTAAGAAGCAGAATGAGCAACATCTTTAACAGCTGCTCGTTGGTATGCGTCAGCTTAGCATTTAGGCATTTCGTTAATTTGTAATGGCAGCATATTTTTCATGTTGCAAATTGATATCTGTTTGGCAGGCGAAAGCCCAAAAAAATTCAAAATTTCAAGGGCATTTAATTCTATGTAAGTTGAGTTTAATTAAGTGTCGTTTCAAAGTAGAACGCATAGAAGGAGGACTTCAGAGATACCCAGGGCACCTATTTCGTGGGCGACTGCACATCTTTTGGTTGGATGAGTCGAAACCGAGGCCCCTCGCTTGCTCTTTTTCTAAATGAGACGCAAAATCTACGGCTGCATCCAGAGACAAACTGCTGTCTCAGCGAGATGCAGCTGCATACCAAGTCGTCTGCAGCCCACTTAGGGATAGAAATTTTGAAGTTTTGCCTCGTAAAAGATGTGCTGAAAAGTATGGATAGTATGAGCAAAGGGCCATCCTCTAGAGTTATGGAAGCTACGACTGTTGGAGCCTGACCCGGGTAAAATAGCCTATGCTGAGCGCCGTATGGCTACCAAAATTCCGGAAAGTTATGGCAGCGAGCCACCTAGTTGGGAGCACTCTGATCACTTAGCTGATAAGCACGGTCGGACGCTTAAGCGCACCAGAGTGCTAAGCGATAAGTCGGAGGACATTAAGGAGGAGGCTTCTAGCAGTGCAAAAACACCCCGCCTTGATTTCCCTAAGAGGCTGAGAAGAAGCCAACGTCGAAGGGAGCGCAAAGTAGCCATGCAGGTGAACTCTATTATCCTGCGCATCATGGAGTAGGGCCAAAGAGAATGGCGCCATACGAGGATGGAGTGGAAACGGGAATATACGGTTTCTTTATGAGAGTAGTCTGGAATCCAGGTACTATAAACTGCAGTGGTGTGAGACTGCTGGATGACAACATGGTATATTTAAGTGTGTGCACAGCTAGCTCTTGTTGGAGAGGTTTGGTAGGGAACCATACCCGAAGCGATGACTAATAGGGATCTTCCTACCGGCACCCCGAACTGGAAAGTAATAAGGTTTGTGAAGCGGTCTGGCAAGTGTTAAATTGCAAAATTTAAAGACTCTCGCCCCTTCCGTCGAAAACCAGAGGGTTATAGCCTATGGATTCTAGTCATGAAAGTCTACCAAACCAAGCGCAGCAGGAATGGGCTACCGATTCCACAGGTGCTGGTTAATAGAACGCCTTAGACAGAGGATGCCCCGTGAACATGGAGGTTGAATCCGTCTTGCCAGACAATGAGGGCATTGCTACTGAGATTTTAAAAGTTTACCCTAGACGTAAACCACCTAATTATTAGTTTTCCTGCAACGAAATGTGGAGCATAGATACATATTAGAGGGCTGCATGAATGCATTCAAAACGGCTTATGAATTATTCATATAAGTATGTACAACACGAATGAATGATTTGGCTAAATTGAATTGAAATAAAAGAAAATTTTTTGTACAGATATACAAAAATATATTTTTTCTATGTATGTACATATTTATGTTAGAGGGCTGCATGAATTCATTCAAAATGGCTTATGAATTACTCATATACAAAACGAATGAACGATCTTGGCTTCATATTTTTTTGAAGTTGAGTGAATAACTGGTCTGATATGTGTGTCGATACAACAATATTCAAACAAAGTGAAAGTAAATTGAATTGAAGTAAATGACAATTTTTTGTATGAATATTCAAAAATATTTTTTCAATGTACATATATGTACAAAAAAAACATGATGGTATGTATGTATGGCTGCGCTCACATTACAATACGAACAAACTTAATTGTAGAAAAAAACTATAACCGGAATGAGTTTGAATGTTCTTTCATGCATTTATTCACATTCTTCCATTTAAAGATAGAAAATTTAAAACAAAATGCACCATGAACAAAATGTACATTCATATCTTACAAAATTCCAAACGCTGAGTGTTTTGTATGTGAAGTAGAATATAATAATCTACCGTACTCTGTTTGCCTAGAAGTTTGAATGAATTCATGCGGCCCTCTAAAATACCTATGTATTATATGTACATATTTGTGCTTGTACATTTGTATTCTATTTATGTCCCTATGCATAATAGCATATTTTCATTTTGTCATTGCCGGAATTCAAGCTGCTGGTGTGGTTGAATAGGCATCAACTGGCGCACTCATTATGTCAATCAGAAGCATGGACCTAGCACATACATATGTCAGTTAATGAGAAGCGACGGCTGTAAACAATGGCGGATTTACCGTAAAGTCAACATAGGCAGCTGCGTAGGGCGGCATAATTTAGGGGCGGCAAAATTTAAGTTTAAAATTTTTTTTTATTTTTTTAAGTTAGCTGCACTGAAAGTAGAATTTGTGCTTGTACATTTTAAGACATAAATTCGAGATTTAATTACGTTATCAGAAAATTGGACAACACTGTTAGAGTTTTATTATACACATAGCAATCGTCATTACTTACATAACTTTTCAAATTCGGGCGTAATGGCTCTGACGCCACGCCTGCGCACAGTATGAAGAAACATTTGAAACATTGCTCTGATTCGAGAATATTATTGAATCTTGGCAGTTTTCAATCAGTTTTGCGGAAATTATGGTTTGATTTCTGCAATAAGTATTGCGGTAATCAGTCTACGTATCGTATCGCAATCTTTTCAATGTCCAAACTTACACGATTATACCGCTGGTTCAACGTTAGAGCTGATTGAAACTCAGTGGTACAAAGCATTGTGGTTCGCAGTTACGTAGTTGATTCTGAGTGTAGAAAAAAAGTAATTGAGCCGATTTCTTTTTGAAATATAACTTTCCTTGCGAATAAATAAAAAATCTTAGTATTTTTAAACACTAAATTAGTATTTTTGATATTATTTAAATGATAATATTTAAAAATACTCATTTAGTATTTTTGAGATTATAACTTGTCAAGTGAAAAAACTTTGTTGATGATGGCTTTCTTTAAAAGTTGAAACCCTTTACTCAAGGCAAATACCACTTTTTCATCTTAAATTGTAATAAAAGTATAGTAAATAAAATAAATTTGAATATAACTATTTACTGCTAATCATTTCAAAACATTTTTCTTATGGGAAAAGGGCGGCAATTCTGAACTGCCTAGCGTTGACAAAAATTTTCAAATCCGCCACTGGTTGTAAATACAACTGCATATACATATGTACAAGTAAACAAGTTAAATCACAATAAAAGCAAAATGCAAATGGATTTAGGCAATTTGCACATTTGCATATTCAATAAAATTAATGCTAGGATTTCAGTGAAAAATGTGCTTGCTTACTCGTACCTACTATATGTATTCATTTCTATGCCGGAAATTAACCTAAAAAGCGTCCGGTGGGGCATGGAATAATGTATCCAAATGCACGTTGGTGCAGTACAAAATCGGATTCATAAGTGTGTATGTACGTAGATATTCATTCCAAAAATTGTATCTACATATTTGTTTCAATTATCCACAATATGCATATGTAATATAGAAATGCAAAAGAGCTATTGACTAGATATTAACATACTTTCTGCCATAAATATAGACAAGCATTTGTATACATATGTACGAGTACATCTCTCTAGTGGATCATGCTGTAACAATTTGTTGTTTGTTGTTCGCTGTTATTTATATGCACTTTAACGAAGTATCTGATATCAGAATGATTGAGTTTGTTTGAGAGACAGTGTGCTACATATTTCATTGAATAAAATCAGGTAGAAAACTTCAAAATGTTAATCGGTGTATGAAGAGTTACAGAAACGAGCTACAGGGCCCAGATCGATATCGAGGGTGCTTCGCTAATTAAAGATGTATTTTGGAGAAAACAGCTGACATTTTCTTTGATTCGATTGTAAAAGACTAATCACTCGATCACGAATGCCGCGATTCGAGCCCAGGGTAGCCACCAACAGTAGGTGGAAAAAACTAGACTCCTCCATGGCATTTCGCTCGCTCTGGCCACGGCTCGACGACGAACGAACAACACGGATCTTAATAAGGCTTTTGAAGCCAAACTAACGGCACACTCGACCATTGACCAAATGAAGAGAAGCTGCAGAGATAAGTAGGAGATAGAATCCGCGGAGAACTTCCATTTCGAGTACTCAGAACTCCGAGACTCTGAGGAAACCGCACCAAAATTTCTTGGGGACCACTACCTCTAGGGCCTATATATATTAGGGAAAGCTCCACTGGAAGGAGTGGTAGTATGCTAGGTATACCCCCTAGGCATCACAATGGGCCTTTTTGGCCTCCGAGTAAACACTTTTCAGAGCTGCCCGCTTAATCTAACCTAACCTACGTGCTCTGTTTCTCCTTTAAATTAAAGTGAACGAAACCAGAACAAGAGTCCCTTATGACTCTTTGCGTGAGTGCGCCCAACACGTTGGGTTCTGAAGCTCGCCAATGTGGCCATGGATTACCGGAACACCGAGGAAGATATGCCCCATAGAAATAAGAAGATTGTCTCTATGAAAAGTTTCTAGGTTACGGGGTAAAGCAAATGGAAAAACGAAGAAAAAAATGATTTTATGTGAAAATAATTAAATATTGATATTACTAATAAAAATATATTTTAAAAATCATAGAGAAAATAGCTTTACTGCATCGCTGAATTTGTTGCATTCTTGAATTCTTTGAAAAGTATCTCGACTTTATTTTATGTGATATCTGCTTGAATTCATTTTATTATTAAATAGAATGGTCTCGTTAAAGCGACTATTGTAGCCGAGTGGGCGGCGTTGTAAACTGCAATTCGGTTCGTCTCGGGTTGGAGGACAGGTCTGCGCAGACTCTTTTTCATTTTCCAATTTTAACCGGTTCAGTACGATCCCATATTGCAGCCTTTTCGTATTAACATTATTTTTGATGTATTTAACCGTTATGATCCGTTGTACTTGGTCAAAAATATACAAAGCTTTTTGATTTATTTGGACAACATAGACCGCTTTTGGTAGAATGCTTCTTATTTAATTTTTTTTTTACTATCAAACGTCCATCCTAAAACATTGTGCAGCCGAGCATAGCCACAAGCATCCATCATTCTGCTGCTTTTAGTTCGCGAAACAATTGTAGATTGCCACTTTCCCGCTCATTCTTTTTTCTCTATTCATTTGATTATTTATTTATGTATTATTGCGGTTCTTTTGCCGCAAAACTACAAGTACAACTACAAGCATAAATATGAACCTACATACTCGTACTAAAGCGAGCAATGAATTTTTGACGATTTTGCCATCGAATATTGTTTGGCGATATTGAATTTCATTGAACCAATCAACCCAACCCAACCAACCAACTAACCGACTAACCGGCCGACCACCACTCCCCACCCACTACCGCACTGCAACGCTCGCCACCAGTGCTGAGTAATTATGTGGTTTAAGGCACGAGCTTTCAGGTTACTTCGACGGGCACTTTGTTGCATTGTTGCTATGGTTAATTGTTGTTGGG
>NW_023458556.1:22183425-22222006 GCF_013731165.1 Rhagoletis pomonella
TTTTTTTTTGTGTGCCGCTGTAATTATAATGCCCAATTTCAGATTGCTTCCCAGAATTCCAAATGTTCTTTCAGCTCAGTCTAACGTACGCCATTGACTTACGAAAAAAAAAACATTGCAAGAACTATTTTAATAACTCATCCAATCGAAAAAATTAAGTTAATAATCTGTACCAAATGTACAAACTCTAAAGCAGGGATCACACGATTTATACATTTGTACAGATTTGAACATTTTGGCAGTCACAGAGTGGTGATGTCTAGAAATAATGAGTTCAGCTTAATAACAACTTCCCAAACAACACCACTCTGTAGCTGTGAAAATGTACAAATCTGTACAAATATGCAAATCCTATGATCCCTGCTTAATATTTGTTCTTCAATTTATCTGGCTTTTGGCCTTTTTGAAAAGGGAAATTTGTCAGAAACATTAATTTTTTGTGATTTCCCTATTAGATATCTGTATGTTAGTAAGAATGCTACAAATTTGGGATCCAAAATAAAATGTTCAAATGACCGATACACAATGTTGACGTGACTGTTCTGAATACACTGCATGTTAAATGGAATACCAATTTCATAAACATGTAATGTATGTATTTCCCCATTATACAACACCAGCTATAAAGTGAAAGCCATGTCAGCTGATATTGCCCATCCGAGGTACTTAAATACATATGTATGTGTGTATGTTGGCCTATTTTGCGACGCCCTTCACATTAAAATTTGTGTCACGTTTACTTTCGCTTTCACACGAAAAATATCAGTATTTCATCGCATCTCACATAGTCTCAAAATGTAAACGATTTACTCACACAAATATTTGTATGTACAGCATACGCTTTCTCATGAAACTGAATGGCAACTATTTGACAGGCAATTTGATCAAACTATTAAGACACATCCTTGTTTGCGCAAAGCTGTCGTATTAGTAATAGCTTTGGTATATGTAGGTGTGGATCGACAATTGCCGGCTAACGGTTAAATAATATTAGAGGCGGCTGATGAATGGATGAAACATAGACTATGCATCTTCAGTACTGCAAATATAAGAAAATTTTGAAGGAGGACTCCAGTGTTAGAGTGCACTTGATTTGATATTCGCTTTAAGGCAAAAAAGGCAAGGCAAGCTAAGGAATTTGCCATATGAAGGCACATGCTGACAGATAGTAAACAACATTGACTTGCTGGCTTGCTTGACATTGAATTTCTTGTGAATGAATACTGGTGTTGAAATTTTAGGCAGACAAAGAAGGCTATCAAAGCGATGATCAAGAAGTAAAAAATGGTAAACCTAATGACAAAATAATAAATGTTTCAGTATATTTAATATTGTGCTCAAGCCCAACAATTTAAAGAAATGGCATAGATGAGACTATCAGACGAAAAACATTTGTTGCCGTCTATATAATGTAATACAATCGAAATACAGTTTTTGTTAAGTTAATGCGACCTGGAAGCAAGCTTTCGGAACGCCTCCATCTCAGCTGACACTGACGGAAGCATCTGTCAAAATGGCAGTCATAATTTCCGGCTTTTTTTTCGTCGTAGAGGGCCAGCTCATGAAGTGGACGTTTTTTGAATAAAATCAGCAAACATCCTAGCTATCCAGACACAGATAATTTACACACCGGGATAAAAGGACACAAGTATTGTTGGTAAGCCTACCGGTGAGAAGATTGCGTCAACGTAGGTGAGGAAACGAATTATAGACTAATCCGAATCTTCAGGCAGACCGTCTTGCAAAACGCCGGGAGTGGCATGCACTTTGTCTCCGGGCGCATCATATTCACCTAGATGCACTGTCATCAGGTGAGAAAAGTTTGTATATTATTTACATCGAGGCCTGGAAGAAGTCGTTTGAACCGTGAAGGTGGGAAGTCGCCCATTATAATCAACCTATGCTTCAGCCTTTAGAGATTTTTTGACTTGTCGATAGCCACTTTTTTGGTTCAATTTCTTTTTTTTTTATACGATTATGCTTTAGATTTTAGGTATTTTCTCCTTTCTTTATGAATAAGACCTACTGTGTGGCCATTGTTATAAGCCAAACCTATAGTGTAAGAAAGGTGTAAGTAAAAGGATTGTAATGAATTTCTAACCGAAGATCAGTGGGGACTATTGATTCCGGATGTGAACGAACCGACTAACGGACGCTGTACAACGGGAGGGATGATATGAAGTCGTGAGAGGGATTGCAGGCGAAGTTTGGGGTCGACAATATCCGTGGACCACTGTCGACCATGGCAGAAAAGGAAGACACTCGCCGGTCACATAACACCGTTGGCAGCAAACTTTTCAGAGGGGTTTAAGAATTGTACAGGTAAGGGTGGAAGGGAAGTTAAGGGTGGGTAGGTGGTGTCCCCATCAAACAGAAACGAGGTGCGAATCTCTTATATGGTGTGGTCCCATACAATGTTGGTCAGAGCAGCCCACTGTCCGGCGATATAGTTCGTACTAGAAGCAAGCGTACCCCGCGTTCCTAGGAAGCAGGCGTGGAATCTGGCGACCGGTATGTAGTAACTTATAAACCGTCTGCAGTGGTAGTCTCACAAGTACTCCAAAACCATTTAAAATTATATGAGTACTATTGAGACAGTGTTTTGTTAAAAAAAAATTGCTGTCTGCAATTTACTTTAATATTACTCGTTTTTTGTCTAAACATTTAACTAGAGAGACTTTAATTAGAGAGATAGAGGCTGAGTGAAAGAGAGACTTTAACACACAGTAAGTCCGTATACAACGGGATATATTTTGGTTTCGACTTAATCAGTCAGCAGAGGCTTACGACAATAAAGATAACCAAGCGAAAGTTTAACTGTAACTGTAGTATTTATGGATCATAAGCACATTCCCGCCATATGCATGGCCGACGAATTGGCTAGGAATGGGACGGAAATATCCATGGTCAATTTCACCGAACCCTTGGGCATACCTCTAAGGTCCTGCAAACATAGATTGAATACTGAACTCACAAAAGTAAATACTAGGTCGGCTATAGAGCCTTCCTGTCAGGCTATCAGAACAATTTGCGAAGCTAACCTGAACTCAGCTATGTATGTAAACCGCACTGGGTGGATCAACTTCTAAGGGAAGAAAATTTACACGTAAAATAGTGTTGTCGTAGAGTACTCCTTAGCTGTCGCTGTTTCATAGTCTGACGGCAACTGATCCGCACCTTCTTGTATCTACCGAAGAAATATGTACAGGGTGATTAAAGAAAACCGAAGTTTTTTTAATAAACAAAACACAACAAAATTTGTGGAAATGAGATGTATTATGAAGCAAAATATCGGTTGAATGCCCAATAGGACTCCTCAGGCAACACGGAATACGCATATACAAATTTTCCATGTTTTTTTGGCATAGCTCGGGCTGTGCATTATTTATAACGCATATGATTTCATTCGGCAGGCGTTTTTTTATCAGCATCAACTGCTTGTTATTCAAGCATACAATTGGTAAATATACGGCGCAGAAAAATGGTTCCTAGTCTTCAGTTCCTGTGTCAATTGAAGTCGTCGCGTCCTGGGCCACACTTTGTTTCACAAAACCAATATTTTCGGTCGAACCAATGTATCCACCAAGGGGCTTATAGTTAACTCAGATGGGCGGTTATGTTGATCGAAAAAATTAAGCAATTCGCGAAATGCAATTCTTGCAGAACCATAATTTTCACAGAACATTTGAATCAAAAAAATAAAAATACAAAAAAAAATATTTATGAAAATTGTTAACATTTTTTAGTTGCCTCCAAAGTGGGAGATTTTTTATCATAATATATTTTTCTCCATAGTTGACAGTGCAACAGTTTGTCGGTTTGCGCCGAACCTAAGAAAAAAATTCGCTGGTAATTATAATAGCTATTTTACTGAACACAAAAACAAAATGTCGTACGAATTTCATAATCTGAATTCTCCTGCCCAAATTTTCAAAATCATGAATACGAAAGAAAATTACGTGATACGTCAGTAGTATAAGCTGAATGGGATAAAGAGTACGTTCATGTATGTCATAATCCGAAAAATGCGTTTTTACGTGACAAGTAGTACGATATCGTATGCAACGATTCGAGCCCAGAATGCACAGCTGTATTTTGAAACGCTACAAATCAATATTTTACAATTTTAAATATGTATATGTGTGTATGAGGGAAAGTATTCTCATGAGATTCAACACATCGACGAACGGGACGATTTCGCGTTGATAGGCATTTGTGGTCGGGTGAAAATTGCAATTGCTAAAGGCAGCGATTAATTTGCGTAACAAGCAATTCACTCGCTGTCAATAGGAACACGATATAAATACTCGTACATATATTGAAAGTGTGCCATTGTACCATTTGTGCTGTTACTCCATGAAATTGCGTACGATTTCCTGCATTTAACTATGGTACATTGTTGTTATTTGGTGCTTAAGCGCCACTAGTTATCTTCATTTCTATGTACGTACCTACTATGTACGTATTAGAGTCCAGCGCAAGTGTATTTGCCGCATTTCGTTCAATAAGTACTCCTTGCATTGTACTCTACTCCCAACACATTGTTACTCTTTTTCCGCATACATACACTACTTGGCGTTGAGAGAGTAAATACTTGCCGTACTTGCTATTACTCCACCAAAGTACGTACTCTACTTTCCCTCATCGCGTACGAGAGATATTTGCTGCTGCCAAAAGGGAGTAGCAAATCTACTCTCTGTATACTTGTAGTACGGTAAGTACTTGCGTATTAAATTTCAATTCTGGTTGTTAGCCTACTAGTTGATATCGTTTGCGGCGCTGGTCAGTGAAATTAGTAAAAATAGAATATGGAATTTGACGATGTAAGGAAATGTTTACGGCCTTATTTATAAAAAATAACGTAGATTTAGACAGTTGTTTAATGTGACATTTTCATAAAACTTTTGTATTCAAGCAGCTTTTTAAATCTATGTATGTACTTAAATTTTTATGAAAGTATTATTTCTCGTCTCTAATTTTCTATAAAACTATTTGCAGTCATTAACCAACAAATAAGTTGCCAAAAACAATAACTTAAGCAATGCTGCTATACGAAATAAAATTATTAGTGGCAAATCAAAATTTTGAAAAGTGCCGATTTTCACATTCGATAGTTGGACATGGTAGCGACGAGATGTACGAGAATTTTTTTCTTAAGAGCTGCATACTGATTTAAGAAATTTTTTATAGAAGAAAATTTATTTTCCATTTATTGTGTGTAATTTTATATGAATTTTTAGTTTTTCTTGAGAGCCTTTACAAATAAAAAAAATTTCGGAATACGTACATACATATGTACATACATACGCAGCCATATAACTTGATTTCAAGAGAAACGAATTTTCATTTGGCACGTTCAGAAGGCGAAACAGCTCAGTAACTGGTGCGATTGCACCTTCCGAACGCGTTGTTGCGTACTTCTGATCAACTGAATAGTAGCGTGTTAGATGATCGTAATATTTTTCTGATCATTTGAGACAACATGTTGGTGTGTACCAGAGAACAGCTTTGAGTATGATCGAGCCTTTTTGATCACACTCACTAAAAATCAAGCACAAGCGAACGCCACACTCGGCTACTATGTGTTCGATCGAGATGCATACCCGACAGCTGCTTTGGTTACGAACGAGTCTGTTCGATCACCCTCGCTATAAATTGAGCACAAGCGAACACCACACTCGGACACCCGCAGCTAACCCGAAAATTTGTGTAACAATGAAACGGACACCCGAAGGTAACTGGCGCCAATATGTTCCCACAAAGCATACGAAAATGTTGTTGCTTTGTGCTTGTGCATACGCAATGAAAAAATTAGAAGCGAAGTAGACAAAAATGTTTTTGCATCTATTTCGTATAGTTTCGCGTGGAAAGCTGAGTGTGTATATATTAGAACACAGCCTAAAACTATGTAGGTACATAAGTACTTTTACAAAAAATAAATGTGCACCGAGTGTATAGGGCTTGGGCATTGCCGATCTACACACATTTATACCTAAATGGATGTAGGCGTCGTGATGCCGCATTTTGTATGAGCATTAATATAAGAAATGGTTAAATGTACACTTAAACAAACTACCGAAAAATTCAACCTTCTCTTTACCCTCTACGCACAAAAACTAAGAACACCGCGATGAGAAGGCAACATTTTTTGTAGAAACAAAAACGTCATAAGCCAATCAAGAAAATTTTGTGCACACTCGGGTTGAAACTCGAACACCCGGGTATATTGAGCTGCAAAGCACCCGAACCCAATCAAGTATGTATGAAAAGCAATCGGGTGTTGTGGCCAACATGTTCGTCTTGAGCTCAGTCGATAACGAACAATACTTCTGCTCGTATACAGAGCACGATGCAAAACGGGTTTTGTTAGATGATCGAGTATACACGAAAATCATGCACCCGCTGCAGATGTCTGGTGTGTACCTTTGAGAGTTGAATTTGACAGCTAATGTATGAAGTCGTTCAAAAGACGCATAACGATCACTGATTTTTGTTTAGCAAAGGTTGCGCTTAACTGCTGCGCCTTCTGAACCTACCTATTGATAACTTTTTTTTTTGATAACACTGCGACAGCTCAAATTGGTATTGAGTAAACCCAAATGCAAGATAGAGTTTTTGAATTTCATTGAGTTTTTTTTAATAAATACTAAAATTAGAGGTGTATGAATGGCGAAAGAAAAACTTCAACCGATTTTTTTAAATCGAAACTACATTTTAACATATGTACATATGCCCATGCATACATAAATATATTTAATATGAACCCATGGTTTCAATTGTACGCATATCGTCAGGGTTTTCCCCACAACTTGGTTTTGCTGCAGTGAAGCGACAGAACAAGTGACGAGAAAAAATATATGCGGACACTTACATATATATGTATCTATGCACATACGTATCTATGCACATACATACATATGTACTTAGGTATGTATATACAAAATTGTCTCAAAAAAGCTGAAAGGCAGAAACATGAACCCGACAAACGCTGCATACCTAAAGTCCGTCGTGGGGACACTATTTCCTGTACATAGACCGTTAGTGTCCACTATGGATGGCGAGCCGTTGAGTGTTGTTGACCCTGTAACGGAAGAAGAAATCACACTCGCAACATCGAAGGTGGAAGTAAAGAAAGCTCCTGGCCCCGATGGCGTACCCAACATAGCTCTTAAGCTTGCAGTCCACCAGTGCGCTTCCTTATTCCTACAAGTTTTTAATGAGTGTTTCACGAATGGAACTTTCCCTCAAATCTGGAAGAGGCAAAAGCTGGTCTTAATACCAAAGCCGGGTAAACCTCTGGATGATCCCTCAAGTTTTCGGCCTATTTGTCTGCTAGACACAGCAGGTAAAATCTTGGAGCATATTATAGCTAAACGTCTCGACAGGGAAGTCCAAGAAAAAGGCGGTATATCGGCAAACCAATTCGGGTTTAGAAAAGGGAAATCCACTGTGAATGGGGTATCAGAAGTCATTAAGTTAGCACGGGATGCAACAAGCGGTACACGGTGGCTGGGAGGAGCAAAAGAATACTGCGTTATTGTTACCTTAGACGTAAAGAACGCGTTCAACTCCGCCAACTGGGCTAAAATACTCGATAGACTGGAGAGCATTGGCATTTCTTATTATCTTCGGAGACTAATACGAAGTTATTTCCATTCGCGAGTGTTGTGGTATGAAACGGAGGAGGGCCTGCAACGGGCTGAGATAACAGGTGGCGTTCCACAAGGATCCGTACTAGGACCCTTGCTATGGAACATTATGTATGATGGAGTTCTCCGTACCGAATTGCCTGAGGGATCATCCATAGTGGGTTTTGCAGACGACATTGCGGTAGTAGTGTCTGCGAAACTGCTTGATGTCATATGCGAAAAGGTAGCATCATCAGTCGGCGTGATTAATATCTGGTTAAATAGCTTCGGCCTGAAGCTAGCCGAGCAAAAAACAGAAGCAATACTTATCTCGAGTCGTAAGAAACTAGAGGAGGTAGCGCTAAAAATTGGCGACCACACCATCACGACGAAACCCACAATTAAATACCTGGGAGTGGTGCTAGACAAGCGTCTTACTTTCAGCGCCCACCTGAGCTATGTGAGAGAGAAAGCAGCTTCAACGATCACGGGACTATCGCGAATAATGCTTTATACGCGAGGACCGAAACAGCGCAGGCGTTTACTCTTAGCGAGCGTGGTTAAAAGCCAAATACTGTATGCGGCCCCAATTTGGTCAAACGCCGCACAGTGTCCATGATACTTCCGCGGAGTCAACTCAACATACCGTTTATGCGCGCTCCGAGTTTGCAGCGCCTTCAGAGCAGTGTCGGACGAAGCAGCTTTCGTAATCGGCAGTATGATACCCGTAGATATACTAGCAAGAGAATCGACGGTCCTTGCATCCACGCGGCGTACTCTAACTCAATTAGACCGACATCAAGCCCGGCAAAGCAGCGTTAAGGAGTGGCAAAACAGGTGGAATAGTACGACTAAAGGTCGTTGGACCTATCGCTGCATACCGAACCTGGTATCCTGGCTTAATAGAACGCATGGCGAAGTAGATTTTTATCTGAGCCAGTTCTTGAGTGGTCATGGTTGTTTTAAGGCATACCTGTTTAAATTCAAACATGAGCACGACCCCTACTGCGACTTCTGTCTAAGTGGCGTGGATGAAGATGTCCACCACGTATTCTTTGAGCGCCCTCGTTTCCATCGGCAGATGAACCAACTTAAACTTGCCGTTGGAGGGGTGTTTACGCCACAGTCAGTAGTCGACTATATGGTGAAAGGAACCAGCGAATGGGCATCCACCAGCGATACACTAACTTCGATTTTGAAGGAACTGAGGGACCTAGAGAGACAGCGGCGTATCAGCCGTGCTTAAGCCAACTCTTAGCATAGCCGCGGACTGGAACTAAACTATGATGTTCACCAACCAAAGCGTAGGCGCGGACTGGAACCTAGGCCGTTCCAGCCGCTCGAGCAGTGCGGCTAAGAAAGTTGTGCTTTCAGACCGCACCTTGAACATGAAATCTAACAATTAAAGCGCATGCGCGGACTGGAACCTAGGGCGTTCCAGCCGCTCAGGTGGCAATCTCGAAAATTTGTGAAATCGATAAATACGCGCGGACTGGAACCTATGGCGTTCCAGCCGCCCAAGTGGCAATATCGAAAAACTATTGCAATCGAAAATAGGCGCGGACTGGAACCTAGGGCGTTCTAGCCGCTCAGGTGGCAATCTCGGAAAAATTTTTGAAATCGATAAATACGCGCGGTCTGGAACCTAGGGCGTTCCAGCCGCCCAAGTGGCAACCTCGAAAAATTTTTGCAATCGAAAATAGGCGCGGACTGGAACCTAGGGCGTTCCAGCCGCAAATAAAGTGCAGTTTCGAATTTCGTCCACACGGGGCGTTGGTGCGGATTGGAACCTAGACCGTTCAAACCGCAAAGGCAATATACATACGTATGCGGGCTTGAAACTCGTCGCATAAGGCATTTTAAGGTTTTTGCTCTTACTGTCTATAAAGGCGAAAATAATAAGTGGTATCTAAGAGATAAATGAATAAATAGTTAAAAAAGGGTAATTATTCTTAAACAAGACGTGGCAAAGCCTACCAGGCGTAGCCCAGGACTGAGTACAACCGACTGGAACGAACGTGCGAGTCTAGTGCTCAACCGCCTCCCGACGAAATACTTGACGGTGGTACCGGGGGGTTCGGTACTCGGACAGTACGAGGTTTAGTTCGGGTTAAAGTCCCACACTGACGGGTATAGGCTTTCGATGCTTCCTCCTCGTAAAAAAAAAAAAATGTATATCAGCATTTTAGTTGAAAGTACGTTTTGCTCGTCGCTCTCTTCATCGCTCCACTACATTCCTGTCCTTAGTTTTTTTCAGATACCACAAATGCGCGATCCAGAAATTTCTTCTATCATTCTTGCCACAAATGTATGTTTTCTTCGAAAATACTCAAGTACTACCAGTAGAGAACTCTACTGTCAAATACCTTTTACTCGCAGTAGTTGCGGAAGACAAAGTTAATACTCTACGCGTCTTGCTATTGATCGGTACTTTACGTACGCTTGCAGAAACTGATTTATGCTTACTCACACTTGACCCGAACGATGAGAGTAAAGGAGGGAAAGTATTTGCGCGGCGATCGGATGTCTTGTTAGGCCCTTTAAATGGAATTGCGCAGGAGTTTAGTACGTATGTATATATTGCTAACCGATAAGTGGAGATGCACATGGATGTGCGTTTCAATGCACGCATTTGATGACATTTGTTTGTTCAACATCTGGCTAACAACTTTACCATCAGGATTTAATAACAATTTTCACAAAATACTCGCCGAAGCTGTGCTTAACCCACGGGTTTAGTTTCATTCACTGCTTGACGTTTCGCATCATGAACCCCTTAAGCGCTAGCAAACACAATCACACACACACACAGATATGCTATGTTACTAACAAACAAACATGCTATGGCGCATCCCAATAATCCAATGTTTCCCACTGTGAGGCTTCGTCGCACGCAATTAAATTTAGGAGCAAATTACTTTCGGATGATTGCTGTTGCCGTCACCAATGCAATTATTGTTGTTTTGGTATACACTTACATACATACATATGCATGTACGCAGATAGTATCTATTTACATACAAATTTATATGCATTTTTATCTCACTATTTGCCGCCTCCCTCTAATCGTTATGGGGAGCATTTGTTGCTCGTTAAACCGCGTTATTACTTTGGCTGTGTCGTGCTAAATATTTGTTGAGGTCTTCTGGTGTTAACGGAACAGATGGGTTGGCTGGTTTATTTTCGTTGAATGGTTATCAAATGGTCTGCTTTGAATGTTTCGCTAAAGCGTTTTTTTTTTATAAATTTATTCATCAAGCAACAAAGCGTGTCCAATCCACAGCTATCGGTGGCATTTGGACGGTGGAAAATGACACTTTACATACGGGCGTTGTGTACATGTATAAAGTGTACATACATACCCTGCAGGGAAACCGCGGATTAGTGAATCAAATTTCTAGTTCCGTGCTAGATCATTATCGCCAAAAACGAAGCAGTCCGTTAGTAACTACATATATCCCTACCAGTCCGAAATCAGCGAAATGTGGTGCTTTTAAAAAACTATTTCATTTCAATTTTTCCATTAGAAATCTTTATCTATGGTGACGAATTTATAACTGGTTCGGAAGTATAGAAAAAGGAATGCAGAACGAACTAGATCTTATCTGTCGAATTTAGAACTAGTTTGGAACTATTGAAAAAGGGATGCAGCAGGGGGCAATTGACAATTCCTAGAATATCGCCATGTTAAATTCGCCAGTTGTTTGCATACAAAAAGATTTATCACGAACCAGTACTGGGTCTAAATGTACGAGGAGCGCACCATTTCAGAACTAGAGATTTTCCCCACGGGGTATGTACATATGTATGTATGTATATCTAAATGATGTCGGGATTCTGGGATAAAGAAGTTGCCCTTAAATTCCGCGGTTTCAATTAAGAGAAAAAAATTTAAAATAAATAAAATTATAATCATAAAAATTAATTTAAATAAATTCTTTAATTTTTTATAAACGTGAAATTTTTATCTTGGCCGAGGTAAATAATACATAACAGCACTCGGCTAAAACGTAGTGAAAATTTGTGTGAATGCTAGATATTACCCCTCATCATGTGGTGAAGACTTCCGTCTGATATATGGTTGCATATGTAGCCATTGGCAGAATTTTCTGGAATTTTGCTTCACCTGCTCCAGTACTCCAGTTGTTCATCCTCGATCCTTCGCTATATCATACTTGAAACCATTTGTCAATCGTAGGTATTATCGCTTCGCAACAGTCCCGCGCTTATTTGCTTAGCTTTCGGCCAAAAGGTCAGTGTCGAATATGTAGATACAAAATGAGTTTTGAGACCGTCTTGATGGGCCAATATGTTGGTTTGAGTGATGTTCCCTAAGTTGTACCATGAAGCCTAAAACCCATTTGTAGCCTTTTTGGTAGCATTCGAGAGATGTGAGCTCCAAATGCGTGGGTCTTGTCAAGTTGGCTTTTCTTCCTTTGGTGTATGGGAGAACGATGAACTTCAATGGGTTCATTTAAAATACCACACACCAGCAGTCCATTAATAATCTGCATAACCATATGCGTTAAATCCATTGCCATTTAGATTTTACAGGAGTTCATTAGCAACCAGTGCCTGTGGTAGGGGCTCTAAGGATCCCTCTTGTGGACAGCCAAGTGTGACAGTTACTATGTACATATGTATGTATTTACTGTCTTCTAATTCCGTTTTTATAGTTCTGAATTTCAACATGGTTATGATCCAATCAGTTAGAAGGCTTGGAATATCATTCCATATCATAATTGCCTCGCGATATTTCTTTGTAAATAATACGTATTTTCAAAAGCATCCTATATGCACAGGAATGCACACAAAGCTATCTGTTTAATGTCAGTCATAGTACATGCCTGTGTTGCCTTACATATAGACGCCCTAATATGAAAGTCTATAGCACAAATATCTTATCAGTGAAATTACTTTTTATTGGAACAGTTCTACTAACTTTTTCTAACAATTCACTGCATTTTCAACCGAATTGAAATAAGTAGAAATGTTTAGCTCTTTCTTTGTCAACTTGTTATGTACATACATACAAACATATGTGTATGTACATACATTCAGGCACATGCCACTTGATTCTCCGTCTAGTAGTCTTCTTATTCCTCTTTTCGTAATGCTATTGTTTTGAAATATAAAACCAGCGATTGCATGCACATAAATAATGGTTGAAATCGAAGCTTGTCCTTATTCATAATTTATGGTTAAGCAGAAATCAAAGTCAATCGAAACTCGTGAGTGCTCAGCTAAGACGGAAGGGCGAGAAGTTTGTGGAATAAAAGGGTTGTAGAGGAGACGTCTCTTAAATGTTTGAGAAATGGCCGCATAAGCAAGTATGTATAAGTATGTATATAAATAATAGCGGAAGGTATGGCATCTGTTTAGGTGCTCTATTTTCTGGGAGGAACTATGATTTATAAGTGGGACTATCTATTCTTCATGAAATCTAGATCACACTGATAATCAGTGGTTTTGTTAAACGAAACTAAGTTATTTTTTTAGATACTACTACCTTACCGTATATAAACCTAATACAAATAAAAGCAAATTAAACTCTCCATAAATCCTGTATACTATTTTACTTTTCTTTTTTACTTTTCGATAGCCCTGATAGTTTCGAAATTAATTAATCATTCCAGATTTTTTTTTTTTAATGAAAAAATTGAAAAAATTCAAACTTTAACAGGGAAAAAATTAAAAAAATAACAGCTTCTGTGTAAACGTTTTGAACTGTTCCTTTGGGAAAAAACCAATGAAGAAAATCGATGGATAAATAATAAAGTAATGATTAGTTAAATGATGAAATATGAGCAGAAAAGAGTGTTTCTTATACGCCACGTACAGCTGAAATTTGGGTTTATTACAATGAACCAGAGTCAAACGGGAACCTTGCGCGGCTTCAAAAAACTAAACAAGCATACTCTTGGTCCAGATTTAGGCCTCATTTTTCCATATGTAGAATGGATCGGATCGGCCTGTCGCCTGTAATGACGTTTAATAAAATGGTACGAAAATAAGAGCGTATATACAGTTAAAAATGTGGAGCTTCAAGTTTTATTTTTGTATACAGTTAACTTGCAGACTACAGTTGGGCACTTTAGTTCTTCTTAGTGTACCGTTCTGTTGTAGTTCGCTGACATTAGTCAACTAGTTCCTTAGTTAATGCAGTTCATTTAGTTCAATTGACGAATTATCATATTATTATCATACATATTACATAAAAACAAAAAACTTTGGTAATTCGAATTCACAAAATACTTTTACAAAAACACATAAATTTGTTTAGGAACATAAATCACATAAAAAATATGCAGTCTTTTTCAATCCATGGCATACATTTGCATTATTGCTATTACACAAAAATATTTAGTTACATGCGTAGCAATTAAATTTTAACATCGTTTCAATCATTTACAGAGTTTTCTTGTAAATAAAATACAAATAAACGAGTATATAGCACAAAAACTTTAACAAATTCATAAATATAAAAATTGGTTTGCATTTATGTAAGATATGTAACCACTTACATATTGCTGCGTAAACGCATTCAATTATAAAGCTGGTTGGATTTTAAAAGCATCCTACGGTAGTGTCGCATTTTCTCTGCATGGAAAAAACCGTTTGGGAGGAACTGAAGTAGCAAAAATGCAACAAAAAATGGAGCTACACGTCATTCGCTCGTGCCAAAAATATTTGGATTGTGATCCAAAATGAGAAATTGTAGCACTGGCAAATCTAGTTCAATTTAGTTCACCGAACTACTGAACTAGTTCATTGTTCTCAGTTCATTTAGTTCAGCAACTACCCAAGCCTATTGCAGTTATATTCTTCCAAGTACGCGCTTTTATATTTTACCGCCAGGTTAGCCTACTGCCCAGAATGAGAATGTCAGCGTAGCATTAATTAAGAAAGGAAGCTCAGATGGAGTAATTTCCTTTCCTTTGAAAAGAGAATCATAAACGTTTTTGCCAGATTGACATTGGAGATTGGCAAATATACATCAAGGTCAGTTTAACCCACTTCCGGTCGGGGTGGTATTTAACCTTATTTAATATTTTATTAAACACACAATATTCTGCAAACAAAAGCGCACCTTCAGCTATTAAAATTTAACTAAAAATTGTCTATCGTCTTTAAATAAAAATCGCTTCAAAGCTGATAGGCAATTTGCAAAGTATGAGTATGAGTGATTAAGAGGTTTTTTCTTTATATGAATTAAAATTAACAACAATGTTTAGTGTCGCAAAAATTTTTTGGCTACACTCTAAAAATTTGCGCATATTAAGATAGGTAACCAGTTTCCGCTCTTAATGAATGCAAATTTAAACACTGCTTGCTTACTTTTACTTATCATATGTGTGGCGTAGAACAAATTTCAAATTTGTTTTTTGAGTTTTAAATATTTATTGTTCACATTTTTACAGTTTACGCATAAAATGTTAAAATTTCCTCTAAAAAATTTTCGTTTAAATTTACGCATATAAAGAGAGGTAACCGGTTTCCTCTCCTAGTGTGTGCAAAATTAAACAATGTCTGTTTACTTTTACATATCAAATTTGTCACGTAGCGCACACAAGGGGTGGGTTTTGGGGCTAAATTTATTTTGATATAAGAAATTTTGAAAGAAAAAATTTTCTTTTCCATTTCTTGTGCGTCATTTTGTAAGAATTTTTCTTTTTTTCTTGAGAGCTCTTTAAAGTTTAACTGCGAATGAAAACATTGTCCTAAAAATATGCAATGCATACTCACTTACTGTTGCTTTTTACACTTTACAGCCTAAAAAAGTTTACCACTGATATGTACTTAATAAGCATTCGAAGATTTAATTTGTTAACTTCGAATTCGTTCCACCAAAATGAGCTACATGATAAAAATACAAGTTCAGTTAAATTTTCGTTATTTGAATTATTAAAAAATGATAAACCAGAAATCGACGAAACTTAATAAAAAAGTGTAAAAATTTCGTGAAATTATTTAATTTATTTATATTAAAATTCTTTTGTAAAATTTTGTATTACTTTTGAAAGTTGAGTGCATCTTTAACCGTTTGTTTTTTCATGATTTAATGATCGGATCTAAACCAAATTACGAGACGACCCTTAAGGTACCATCTTTCCGGTAAAAAAAAAATAATTATTGGAATCGGTTCACGCGGTGCAAAGTTATGCGGTGGAATAAATAAAAGAAGTAAAAATACTCCGAAGAATTGATAACCTCCCTTTTTTTGAGGCCGGTTAAAAATGTCTGAGTTCTTTGTTAATTTTATGTAAATAAAATGCAATTGATGATACTTTAAAAAGATTATTTATTTATTTCATTCTGTAAATAAAACATTCATAAATGTATTTTAAAGAGCGAATTTTCAGTATTTGCTGATGATATATATTTAGAAGTATAATCCCTTTCCCCCCAAAAATATATTCCTGCGTGCGCCCCTGGCACTTAGTATTTATTATTTGTAAAAAATATATTTTTACTTTCAAAATGTTTGTAATTTTAAACCTTTCATGTGTATATTTTAAACAACTCATGTTCAAAGTCAAATCTTGAACATCTTGTGCGTATACTTGAACAGATTCTGGTTGAAAAATAAACACTTTTCAGTAGTAGTTTTACATGCACTTTTTAGAGTATAACCTTGGAAGGTTTATTTAATAAATAATCTGTTTTTTCGAACTTGTTTTCATATTTGTATTTCAAAACCCTAACCGAAGCGAAACCGAAACTAAATTTGAAGAACAAAACCAAAATCGAAACCGAAACACTTTGCAAATCCGAAACCCAAAATGGAACGTTATTTTGATTCGGCTTGATTCCTTGTTTTAAATTAATTATTTAATTTTTTCGAACGCAGGCGCTGACTGATTGTTTGATGACAGGAGATACCTCGTTTTGTCCTCAGTCACCACCAAATCCATGCCCTTTGAATACCTAGATTAACCCTCTAGTAGGCAGAACCGCCTCCAGACGGTCGTTAACTAAACACCTTTTTAGTGCACCTATAATAATTTTTTTCTATATTCGTAAGGCACGATCTTTAGACAAAAATCGTACCCTTATGGCGAAGTAAATTTTAATCTGTTATGTCAATCCGTTTTATTTTAGTCGGCAGTTGAATTACAGATTTTGAAAACACGGTTAAAATTAATTATTTCTTGCTTTTTAATAATTTCGTAATTAAAGAAATTTTTTCTTTTGAAAATTTTTTTGATACAAAAAAATTCAGTGGGTTTCGTAGTTACAAGCACAGTATTTTGATATAAGTTTTATAATTGTGTGACTATCCGAAATGGAGAAAATTACTTTCGAACACAGGCCGTCTACAGACCGGCTTGCCGACATATTTAAACCCAGTTTGCATTTTTGACCGTCTGCAGACGGCATTGCCGGTTCGTAGGTCAACATTGTGTATGAGAAAACTGAAAATATGTGTAAGTATATCGGCGAGCCCGTCTCCAGACGGTCTTGGTTTTTCTCCCCTGTAGGAAAAAGTCACTGTCACAGATCGAAATGGACATCAGTTTTGGATTTCTCGTGCTAAAATCACCCATTCCTGAATTTTTCAACTCATAACAAAATTGGCCTACTAGAGGGTTAAACACGTACATAGTCCATGGCGGATTTCCTAGGTCTAAAGCCATACTGATATGGCCCAATCAGTTCATTCATTACAGAATCGAAAGCGTTAGGTATGTATGTATGTACATATGTATATCGCTTTAAGAAATCACAAAAAAATATCTCCCTTTCAAGAGGCATCTTTATTGCCTATTTTGCCGAGTGGGCAATTACTTTTAAGTATATCTCCCACTAGTACACATAGTAAATTTTGTGATCTATTACATTTTCTTACTTTATGTCATAAACATAAATAAGTATGTACATACATATATACATAAATATCTGGCATCAGTCACATACTCCGTATGTAATAATATACGTTCATACTTATAAATATTTACACACATCACACTTTTACTAACAAGTATGTATGAATATAGTATCTAAATATATATGTATGTAGGGAGACACATTAAACTACCTGCGTCAACAAATATATTTCATTTCCAGTATTATGAACTTAATCCTATTGCCTTGTGTCCCATTTTATGCTTTTATATATAGATTCATGTACATGTGGATACTCTTACAACATGTATGTACAACATGAGTGCATTGACTTTTGTTACATGCTTGCTTGTCTAGTCATAACTTAACAGTAAGCTCTTCTACGCCTTAGCACTGATTTTGCGGCACTCGAGCATGCAACTGTTTGTGTTTATGTTTAATGATCCTTAAATAATTTCACTTTATATGCTTCAGTATAAATGCGATTAAGTAGAATGACTACTAATATAATTTATTTGATGAAAGTAGCTGTAATGCCAACAATGTGCGTATGTTACCTCGACTTAAACACGTACATATGTACATAAGAGTGGTCCAATTTTTGTATGGGGCAACAATTTTTCATTCTAGAAAACGGGGCACCACCCCCTTAGTTTTTTTCCTTTTGAGCAACCAATACAGGGTGCTCAACCTACCTAAAAATACGCTACTGGATCGCTGGAAAGTTGGCAAAAATATTGGTGATTTTTATAAAAAGCTACTGTTGCCATGCAACTGAAGCTTGTGATATTTTTTTAGATAATTTAATTTTGAAATATTCTGAGGTTGCTTAACCAATTGTTTGATTAATAAATGTGTACGTCTAGAGTAAAATATGCGCATCGTGAGCATCCTCTTTCGGCAAGAGAAAAAATTTTGGAAGGTGCCGCAAACCCTATCTTGGAATTTTTTTTTTGGATCACTCTAATGTGCATACATATGTATATGTAGTTAGGTAAACTTGAAAAAAATATACCCAAAATAATTTATTGATTGAAATAATTTTGAGAACACAAAATTCCACCCGAAAGTAGGTTTTTGATCGAACATTCCCTATCGATAACAGATAGCGCCAATCGAACTATAATTACACCGTGCAACAATTTTAGGGTCATGGAATCTAACCATAAGCTATATTCGCTCATAGTTGAGCTCTTTCAATAAATTTTTATACAACTTCATGCACGTTTTGGGTTTTTGTACAAATTGCACAACCAACTGCAGCACAAGAGCAGGCAAATATCTTCGGTTGAATTGAAATCTACGCCTCGTTGAACATCTCATAATTCACTTTAATTTCAGCTGCACCCAATATTTAGTAAAATCTAAATGAAAAAAAATATGAAAACTTTCCTAATATAAATTGTATGGAAAATCGAATTTCTTATGGTCCGCCAATCCTGATCATCGGAGACGCCCCCGTCTCCATCGTCGTTGTCGTTGAAACTTTCGGAATTCGGTAGACTGCACCATGGTTTGTAACTTATCGGCTGAATGTATCGATGAGTGGTGCCGTTGTTTGCGAATGTACCCTGGCTGGTTTTGAAAGGAACTGACTCCATCTCATAGTGGCGGTATTCACTCTCTTTTCTACCACCTCACTGCTTATTGTACGCCCATTCGATGCACGTCGTTTTAAATGATTTTACGAAATTACGCATCCTCCGAAGCCAAAAGTAGTTTTGCGCTTCTTCTGTGGTCTTCTCGGTACTTATATATGTATGTGGGTGCTTAATCTTTTCATCAACGTTTTGTATTATTAAGTATGTATATGTACGCATATTCATACTCATGTATGTACACTCCGTTGCAAAACTTTAAATCCACTAAAAATATTTGTTAAGCACTACTGTCATTTGTATATCGTCGATATGCCCTGCGGTAAACCGTTGAACGACTTTGAAAAGATTGGAAGATCGCACGACCTGGTTTCTTGTTTTTTTACGAAAAAAAGTTGAATACTGGATCGAAAAGGCAGCCGGGCGGAAAGGAAAGTTGATCAGTCGCAATTTTTAGGCGGAAATGTGTTGGTATGGGGTGCTCTAACATCTGATGGTGCACTGGAGCTGCAAGTTTGCTCCACCAAAATGAAGAGTTCAAACTACGTTGCTATTTTGCTGAGTAGCCTCAAGCCTTTCATTGACCAAAATCGAAGAAATTGAACTGTTCAGCAAGATCCATAAGATCAAAGAGAAGAAACATTGATTAGAGAGAGAGAGAGCAATAATATTGGAACCCAAGAATGACAGAATACAAGATTGCGCCAATCGAGCTGAGAGCAACTGTGTGTGACGTCACATTATCTTCTTAAATTTGAACATACATTCGGTACAAGCACATTATTTTAGGTACATGTGGAACGTAGTAAAATATTGTTTCATGTAAGTAGAAAAATTGTTATGGTACAAAAGGAAGATGTAGTCCACCAACTACCAAAAATGTATGCACATAAAAATACATGTTTACTGCTTAGGTACAATATGAAAATTTTATATTCATCACTAGTGCGAAAAAATAATAATGTGACGTCAGCGAAAGGTGGAAGGCGCCACCTTTGTTTCGCTGCATCGTGATTGGATCCCTAGGGTGGCCAGCATACTCTCCTAATCTGAAGCCAATCCAAAAAGGTTTGAGGAATACTGGCAAGGAGAGTTTATGCTGAGAATCGCCAATTTGAAAACGTGAGTTCATTAATATTAGCAATTTTGAAAGAGTAGAACTATTAGGATTCTAATTTGCTAAAACATTGTGGTTAAGTATGAGCAAACGCATATTTGAGTTGATTAAGGTTAATGGGGTACAAATAAAATATAAAATTTATACAAAATGTATGCAAGTTTTATTCACAAAGATTATATTCGAGTTTATAGTTTTGCAACAAGTGCTTTTTAGGTTATTTTACTTCTTGCAAATTTTGCAATGGTAAATAAATAAATAAATCACCCCTTCAAAAGGGAGTTCACATTGTGCAAAAGTCAAACACAAATATTTGTAGTCGATTTATAGTTCTGCAACGGAGTGTATGCATGTGGGCATACTCTAAAGACCTACACTTCACCGGCCCATTTGTTTGTGTGTTCTGTGCAAGGGCTATCGTTTGTTTCAACCACAACACATTTTTTGCCTGAAACCATTAAATCTGCTTAATCTTATTTCAATGAACTTTTAACATTATCCGCCTCTGATTCGCGTAAATTTTAAAATTATGCTATTGCATTCTTTTTGCTTGTATATGAGCGTATGCATACGTATTTGTAAATTTAAATGTACATCCATAAGATAATGAAGTCAGCATAAATTTTTTATTTATTTTCAATCATTCGGGTTTTACCAATTTCTCTTCATCTGTCAATTTTCATACATATATGGTTATCCTGAAATTGTATTTCACTTTGTGGATTTACATACTTCTTTAAGCACGGACTCTTTAAAAAGAATATGAAGCTTATCTGGCAACAAAATATTGCCCCGTGAAGTATGCAATGCCAGAATTTCCACAAATGTTCGAGCTCAATGAGCCCATATGCTTTATAGGTGCACAAACCGGTAAATTAATTACAACCGGTAATAATTACTTATCACTTCACTAAGTTCAGCGAGGTGATATTTGAGAAATGCGTAAAAAATGGATACCCAATTAAGAACGACTTAGGCCGCGGCCTCCATTGGAATACCATTGTGAAACTAGGTGAAACACCATAATTGCTACGTCCGAAACAACACTGCCAAATTTTCTTCGTAACTGTATTTAGCAGCCCATATGTACCCAACAAAATGAAGAGAAAAAGGATTTATGCCTGTCTGGCGCAATGCACTCGATATAGAACTGTAGGCAGTATTATCAAAAGTCTCTACGACATCCAAAAGGGTATTAGAGAAATCTCCTTAATTCGAAAGTACTTGCGACTTACTAAGTAGATATTGTCCTTTGATTTCCCTTTGACCCAGGCTAATTGAGTGTTGTAGAAGGGAGTGGATAACATTATTCACGATCTACAAATATCTCATTATGCTTGCGCTGTCGGGTGAACAATTTTACTAAGAATATATATTGTCCTGACCAAATTGACCACGTATTGTTCAGACCAGTCAATTAATTCTCAACTTTTAAAACCTACATAAAAACTCAGCTGTGCCTCCTGTCCACAAATGCCACCACAAACGCAAAAATATCAACACATGACTTCATCAATGGTTCAATGCACATTTCCATACACATACATATATAAAGTACACATGTATGTACATATGTATGTGGATACGTAAACACAGCCACACAGATGACGAAAAAATCAACGCTTTTCATTCGTAACGAGTCAAACAGCTAAAGTGATGCCAACAGCTTCGCGTCACTTCACATCAACAGTATTGGCGGCCTAAATTTCGCATGTCAATCCGTCAACGGAATTTCCCGCAACCGCATGCGTACACTCACACACACAAAACATTTACTCATGCTCACACAGGATGGGATGTTACATTCATTGATATTTTTTGTACAACAATAAATTGTGTTGCTCCGGACTTGCAGTCATTTATCTCTACACATGTACATACATATATTACGGCGGGGCAAGTTTTTTTTTTACGATGCGCGTATTTTAGACCCATTGTTTCTTCGGCAAATTTGCTTAGAATTACACGTGGAATCCGTCTGTGCTGTACGCGCATACAAATTGACCTGCCCTAATGTGCATACATAAAATTTGAAAATATTTGCACATGCATAGGTTTATACATATGTATGTATATATGTATGTTCTATAGGACAAACAAAAATGTTTAGCGGACAATGAGTGAATGGGTGTAAAAGTGTGCATGAAATAAACTTACAAATTGCATACAAATGTCTGTGTCAAATGTTACCAATGTACTGTACTCAGTGTGAGTGCATTTGCATGTCACTCATACGCGCTGTCCCATTTTTGCTGTGCAATTATTCAACGGTAGAATTTAGGTGACTCGCTGGCATAGAAGTGCAAGTTAAAGTGGGTGAAAGACAGTTAATTGTTTTGTTTCGTCACTTGTTGTGCCTTTTTTGTTGTTGTTGTTGCTGTTGATGTTGCTGTTGATGTGCTTGTTGTGCCAACAAAGGTGGATCAGGTCTCGTTGTTTGTGTGCAGCGGCACTCAACAATGGCTGGACTGAACAAAATTGCATTTTTTTGAACATTTATTTTTTAATTGTTAAATGAGATTTTTTCTTGAAAATTTTGTAGCATTGAAACTTTTTTTGTGCAGTGTTTTTTTTTTTTGCGCAATGTTTTTATTTTGTGTTTTAGGTTCTTCCGACGGAATAAAAGTATAGCAGATTTTGTAATGAATTTCCGCCATCTCTTATTAAATGTGATTTGAAGACAAACTGTTTTTGGCCGAACCATTTCAAAATTTAATTAAATTTTAATCCACTTTTCTTTTCCTTTGTTGCATTGTTTATTCAGTGCATTTTCGATTTGTACAATTTAAAGTTTTACTAATCTTTAATCCATGAATTATGTGCTTTACCATATGCTTCACTAGGGACGTTACCGAATGAATTGCTGTTAAATTTTTGAACCAAGGACGATGAATTTGAGAGTAGTTTTCAATACACAGCACCAATAGTCCCTGTTTGGGTATCTGTGCGCAAACGCGTATTAAGGAATTGGCCAGTTGACAAGCTTGCTAGGCAAAGCTGTGCAAATTGGCATAACCCAGCATTAGCACAGGCGACGTTCTTCAGGATCAGGTTACAAATACTTAGATACTGCACACCGATTTAGCAATAGGTTGAAGTGGGGTTGGGCGACAGTACTTTTTGTACCTCACTTAGGCTTAGGATGCTTTGTTATCGAGATAATCAAAGAAGTAACTGCCAAAAGCTATTTATCTCAATTTTACTAGTCCCGGGCAATGGCCCCGAAGAAGATGTTGTAGGCTTTGTTGTAGTCGTTTCAGGTGCGTCCAGTCTTTCTGCGATTACCCGCACACAATCTGCGATAAGAAGCTTTACCGATGGTCTTATTTCCACGTGTGAGATATCTGCCAAGTGTGCGTTATCTTCTTCTATGATCTTGCAACTAAAACGTCGGTACGATGCGTCAACCTCTAGTCTTATATTATGTAAGCCAATAAAGGTCCTTATAAGGAAACTAAAGAACACAGATGGGCATTTTCTGATGGCTAATAATCCTCACTGTTTCACAGAATGAGCGGTTTTTCCCGTACATTGGCTAAATGAGTCGTGTGATCTATTGAGTATGGAAGCATGGGGTTGAATTTTTCCTCGCCAATTCGCCACTTTTACAATTCCTCTTAATATCCAAGCGTCCTAGGACATACGTATGTGTATTAATTTTATTCTATAAAGTTGGCCTATCTCGATCAGAGATGTACGGCATTCAGTAAGGGAATTTGCATTGCGTTTATGTGAGTGTAAACCTGTTAGGGCTGCCTGACTGCCACTGAAGAAAAATACTCGTTTATAATCTCTAGGTCTGTGTTCAAGAACTCGTCCTGCCTCCTACATGGCAAGCACTTCTATTTTCGATGATGATTTAATTAGAATATCTGAATTACAAGAGATTCCTTTGATCCATGAATAGGTTTCTTTGAGTCTAACTGCTGCTACCCGTGTAATTTCATCAAGCGGAGGTAGATGACTGATGGTAATTGGGGTGTACGGGGGCGTGAGACAACGGGGCGCCTACACAATTTTGCGCTCGTTGTATGCAAACCTAACCCCATCCTTCATTAAGTCAACTGAAAAGTTAATTGGTATAACATAATTCTAGGCCCAAAACAGATCAAACAAATTTTACTGAAATCTGTCTAGTAGTAACGGCTATTATTTTAGCTATACAGATGAAGGCTTGCCGAAAATTTGCAGATCGATTCCTCTACGACTATGTCTTACAAAATTTTTTAAAAAACTTTCACAGTGAAATTATTATTCTGTAGGGTATTTTATTGTTGTAAACTGAATAAAAAATATAACCACATAACCAGATAACCTGATAACCAGGCAAGTGTGAACAAACACAATATTCCTGTAGGAGAGAAGAGAGTTCCGATTTTTTAGCAATAAAAATGTAATGTTGACAAGGACATTATTGTTGTTTTGGATTGTTTTTTTTTGTGTCCCCTGTGGCATTTTGTATACGAATATGCTATAAGGTATTTTTTGGTAGGATAAATTCATTTCTGCACATATCTTTTTCTTAAAACTTCCACCAGAGTGCACAACAGTGAAAAATTTGGCATCTTCTTCGAAGCCTATTTTAGCAATTTGGCAAACTACAAATTGATTTTACACCCATGGTTTCTTCGGAAAATCTGCTTAGGACTACACGCAGAATCCTCCTATGCTGTATGCGCAAGTTAAAAACAAAATCGACCTGCCCTAATGCAAGTGCACTCATTTATTTGGCTGGCAGTTGTCATAAAAATTTCCTAATTTTCTGCTTCTCTTGCCGTCATGCAACAAACTAGTACTCTGTTAACTGCCAATGAAACTATGTATGAGGAAGTATTTTCTTTTGCTGTTTAATATTTACCCATATACATACTTTCAATCACACATAGCACATATATATGTATGTATATGGGCTAGCTAGTACTAATTCCATTTGCCACTTACCATTGTTTTGCTTTGTTATTTTATCTTACTTGTTCATTTGCAACAAGGTCATTGTGGCTTTTTGTGTATGAAAAAGCTTTGTAGTTTAGTAGTACAACGCTAAGTTTTTTGATTTTTGTGGGTCTGTATGTAAGTCCTAGTTACATTTTATTGTTTGTTGTGTGCACCTTGACATCATTATTTCGATTATTGGGGTTTTTTTTTATTCTTTAGGGAAAATCTTTGTCACACATACTTTTTTGTGATATCGACATTTATTAACAGTTACAACGTGTTTTCTTTTTCGTTTTTAGTACACTGCCAAAGTTTATTTATTTTTGCTCCTTTTTGTATACTTTTTACAGACATAAAGCAAAATTTTCAAACAATTTATGCTTAGAGCAAAATTAACTTTAGTTGCGAGTGGCGTTGGAAAATTAAGTTAAGTTAAGCACTTCCTACTGAGTTATTAATTTGAAGAAGAACACAGTCTAAAAGGCTAAAGCCAAGCAACTAAAACTTGAAGCACAGCGGTATTGTATATAGTAAAATGTAAAATGATGCTGGGCCGTACTTGGGCCTTTCATCTACTTTAGACGAAAGGAAGATTTACCTGAAAATGCCGGAGAAAGCTTGCGTGCTCTCAAGGCACCCATTGAGGACAACACCGACGGCAGTGCTCCACAATATTTCACATTCACCCGCGAACCAAGGCATTAGCTAAGCTTGTATGATCACAGTAGTAAAGCATAGTTCTTGACAGGCCGAATAGACCATTTGATCATACACTTCACTTCGGAAAGATCTCTTGATCGTTGGCGAAATATGTGGTCGCGTAGATGCAACGAAAGAACACACTATTGCACGGAAGAAAGAGTAGGACGTTCTTTAATCTACCAGACAACTTAATTGTTATCCATTTCGAAATTCTGGCAATAATGCTTCGCTAGCGACGAACGTACCAATTCCCTTGTAGGAAATTACACGATCTACTCATGTAGGACCATGCAGACTATTGTAGATTCTTTCACAGGAATCTATGGCTGAAGGGATCTTACTTACAATTATATCACATCGATATTTGTTGATATCGATAAGAAAAGGTCAATCATGACTTGAAGTGAAATGAGGTATGGTAATTTTTTCCCTTGGTATGCAGCTACAGTAGCACGACCTTACTCAATTCCGACTCATTCCTCCCGTTCGAGCACTCTGGTCAATGTGAGCAACCCATGTGCGAGATGTCAGCAGGAAGTGCGCTCAACGTTTTACAGCTGAAATCATAACCGATGGTCAATTTGCTCCCCACTCGACTTTCACATCTGCTCGCAGAAGACTCCCTTCAACAAGCCGACGTATGCGAGCAGTGGAACCACATTTCCAGCAGATTACCATCCCCAAAGAAGAACTCGGATTTCAGCAAGCCCGAAAGAACAACTGGTGCTATGAGGAATGTCACGAAGCCGCAGAGGGAAAGGATGTCGCCTATAGGGCCACGGCGAAAATCGGGTGCAATGCGAGTTATGTGGGACTGAAATAGAGAGAGAAATGTTGATCGACAGGAAAAATGCCCAATAATTTCGTCAGAATTAAGGAAAGTTTGAAGACCAGAGCGAACTCCTGTAAAAATAGACACGGCAACCCAGTGAATGATGTTCAGAACTTAAATTATGGAGGAAACCGTTTTCTATTCTGCTATGGTAAATTCACCATAACTCACGAAACCACGAAACTAATACGGCTCTGCTAAATGGTTTTGTGCATTACTATCAGCTGCGTTTTAATTGGGAAGGACTTTTCCGAATCGTTTGATGCAAAACAAGGACTAAGAGACTTTATTCAATCGGTCCTGCAGCTGTAGTATTTTAAAATATATACCACAAATCATAAAAATTCGCTTTTTCAATATAAATTAACACTTTCTAGGTCAAAGGGGTATTTCCGACCCTGGTCCAAGAAATTTTTTTTGAGTTGCCACCTTTTGTCTACCTAAAGACCAGAGAAATTTTAATTACACTATCGATGGAAGATAGAAGGGCATGATCTAGACAGAAGACAATTTTACACATAATATGTCACAATGTCGATGCAAGTTGTTCTGAAATTTTCATCGCCGTCGTTTATATCAACTCGCTTTTTCCTTTTTCCTGATTTCAGTACAAACTACATAGTATGTCACTTACATATTTTGTTTTTCCGTGAAAATTGTATTACTTAGTTCACGTACATGTGAAAATTCGAACATTTTATAAGATCCACATATTGTAGTGTCATAACATATGACAGCAGTGTCCAAGCTTATAAATGCCCATACATATTTGTATGTAATATGTATATTAGGGAGGTCCCTAAATGTAGGGAGCAAATTTTTACATCCGATTTCCTAAGCCTCAACCCCTACGTCGAAGCTGCTATAGTCGAAGATATCTCATATAAATTTTGGTCCCGATTGAAGTCGGTTAAGGTGTGTCGCACAGGGGTCAAAGTTCAGATTACCCTACGACGACGTCTTAACCGAGGCATCACGACTTAATCGAATATAATCGGGACCCAAATTTGTATGTGATATCTTCGATTATGTTAGTATCGATTTTGGGTATTAGATGAAAAAAATAATAATTTTAATTTTATGAGTCTCCATAGAGGAATCCGAACTTTGCCCCCTTTGCGACACACGCCTTAACCGTCTCCAATGAGGACCAAAATTTATATGTGATATCTAAGATAGTGGTGTTACCGATTGAAGGGGGGAGACTGAAAAAATCGTTCATTTGATTTTTGAAGACCACCCTAATGTCCATATATTTCTATATATACACAAGTGCATTACGAGCCATATGTAGTCACACATGCAGCCCCATATGCATCGTAAAACTCTACCACCACCCTATATGTACATACTAGGGTGTTTGACTCCGTTTTTATAATACCGAATAAACCGGATTTTTTTTTCATCGAACAAACCGTGTTTTGTTAGCGCATACAAATCTTCACCTGCCATTAAAAGTTTTAAGATTTTTGAAGTTTTGAAGGTTTTTCGTTTTTTTAAGGGAAACCCATAAACAGTTTTAAAATTATATCCTAGGTTATTTGGGGATGAACCGTACATCATTTTTGATTCGAATAAATCAAAGTTTGGCGCTTAAACATTTGCTACGTGTTAAGTCGAGCTTCTCCTCAAGGATGGATGGAATGGAGAGGTCTATACTTTTACTCCACCTGGCGGGAAGCTATTTCAGGGCAGAAGTACATTCGGAGGTTTGCCAGTGTCTGCAGAGGAGCGACTGCTATTTGAAAAAATAACTTTTTTTGATGTTGCTGGGACCAGAAATTGAACCATCGAGCTCCCGAGTGGCAGTAAGCACACGGAAAGAGCACACTCAAATCTGAAAAAAGTAAGAAAAAATGCAATAAAAAGTGAACTTTTCCCTGATTTTTATTTGTTTTACTTTTGATCTAAAAAAACTTTAAACTGAAACTGTAAATAGTTTTATTGTAAATTCTGTACATGACTTCATACCAACATAAGCATTTTCACTGTGCACTCAGAAAAAAAATTCCTTGATGCTAGGAAAAAAGTATATTATTTTAAGAATATATTACTTTGAAATTGCTCCAAAGACATGGCTGCTTTAATCTGAGTAAACGATTTGACTCAGTTTAAGGAAAACACAATTTCTTAGTTTTCAGTACTATTTTCTTTCTTCTTAGGCAAAAATAACTTGCTGTGAAAGGAATAAGTATGTGATTTTGCTCGCGGCGCTCAAACAATCGCAATGGCCGACAGAGCAAAGCTCTGGAGTGCTACTCGAGAGATGCAAGGTTCGAGTCCCAGAGCAGGAAAATTAATTTTTAATATTTTTTAATTTTTAACCGACTTCCAAAAAAAGAGGAGGTTATCAGTTCGTCGGAATATTTTTTTTTTTTTTTTTATGTATGTTACCGCATAACTTTGGACCACGTCAACCGATTTCGATAATTCGATAATAATTTTGCATCAAAAAGGTAGTGTCTCAGAGGTGGTTCCATACTAATCTGGTTAAGATCCGATCAGCGGATCATGAGATATATATATATATTTTTTTTTTTATATGAGAGTTGAAGTCGGTTTTTTTTTTGCTAAAAATTACTTGTTTAGTTATTTTTTTTTATCGGAATTTTTTAAATTATATGTATTAAAAAAAAAAATATTTCATTTATTTTTCTGTGGTATTTGAGCATTTAGGTTTTGCGTTTGAAATTAATTTTACAATTTGTAATTTATATTTGAATTGGAGTAATTTACTTACGTATTTAACCTCCAACCGGACTCGAACGGCAATCTCAGAAGTATACGCGACGCCACAGCCGACATTTGCCAGGAAATCATTTAACTTCGTCTTAACAGCGCTGACAAAATTATTACTTTTATTGAGTAAGTTTACTTTCTCAAAATTGCAATTGAAAACCGGTTTTGAAAAAAGGTGAATATTTAATCGAACACCCTAATGCATGCATATGCAAGTGCGTTGATCAATCGGTAATTCAACAGCAACTGTGCTATGCATTCGCTCGATGACATTATAAAATAATGTTATTACAACATTATATGCACTGCAAGAACCAGACTAACAAATAAATAATAAAAAAAAACATGAAAAAGGCGAGCTGCAATCAGTTGCACTTGAATGCAAACGCAACTGCAATGACCTCAAACAACGCGCAGTGGTTGCAATTGCTAAAAATGTATTGCGGTTTGCACATAAATGTGTTAGTTACTGAAATGTGTGTATGCGTATGAAGTTTTCCTGTCAGCAAATGCCATATCATTTATGTAAAATCAAAATTGTTTACACAACATCAAATGCTGCTGTGGGAATATTTTTGAATGCAGCACGTGACATAATTTTTAACTACTCAATATTTGGATAGAGTTTCTATTTATTTGAGTGGCATTGTATGTTATTCAAATAACTATGTAGACTCTCACAGATATACAATTATTTTAAAAATATAGGGATATATTTTCATAAATATTAAGTAATTACTAGAGCTGTCGCATACTTCTTGATTCCTATTTTTACATAAAGTTATTTCTTTTTCGTAGTAAAACTTAATAATTAAAAAGAAAAAAAACACAATTATGTTCTACTCAAAAATGGTTTTTGGGCCTCCGGATCCCAAGCGCGAAATGGATACAACGAAAGCCTACTGCAGTAGATACCCAGTATATTACAAATGCGATGGAAATTATATATCTCCCGATTGTATCCGAAAAACCAGATCTGATGAAGTTAAAAACGCTTTATATCAGGGCAACCACCCAGCAAACTATACGGGCTATTTGATTTACTAGAAAAAATAAAAACAATTACACGCCTTCGAAAAATAGGGCAGGACCACTACTGCTACCTGGAAAAAGCTGACAAAGTTGCATCATATCGGGCTATTAGCTGACGAGTTAGCCTTGATCATCAAACTCCTGGAAGTGCTTTTTCTTAAAATGTTGCTTCTTGTTGCATTTATAGAGAATAAGGAGGATCTTATTCCCAATCACCAATTTGGATTTAGAAGAGGGCACAGAAAATTGAAAATGTTCATAGGCTTGTCGATAATATTCGGACAGCATTTGATCAAAAGAAATACTGCACTGCTGCTCTTGCCTAAGTAAGTAGTACTTAATGTGACCAACCCCACTTCTTTCGGCAGCACTGCACTTTTTGTTAGCCGCTGTACTTCTTAATGCGCAGTGCAGTCAAATCTATTTCTTTGTAATATTTTGTACTTCAGGTACTGTACTTCTCTGACGTTCTCGACGATCGTCACATGACTTGGGCGATAAATTCGTTAAACCCCTTCAAGTCGCCAGGGACCGATGGCATCAGACCTGCGGAGCTGCAAAGAGCTCTGGAAGTGTCGTGCAATTGGCTTAGAGGGTAGTCAGTATTGCGTTCATTCCGAAGACCGGAAAAGGCTCTCTCCACTAGGGATTTAAGAACTATCAGTCTGTCTTCGTTTTTGCTAAAAACGCTGTAGAGACTGATATACCTGCACATAAGAAACGCGTTACACTTTTCTGCGTGACAGAACTGTCGTGGTGGAGTGGGGAAGCGCCTGCACTCAGCAAAGTTCTGGAGGAACTGGAAAAAGTGGGCTGTCGGGTGATCGCCTATGCAGATGATCTTGCACTTTTGGTTAAGGGACGATTTCTAGACACCCTGTTTGATCTGGTTCATGGTTACCTTAACCACGTATCTAGAAGAGGGCTACATTTGTAAAGCAACTGAAGCGTTTACAACGTTTAGGAACCACACCTACACTGGCACTTAACGTCATGTTGAACACCACGCCTGCGGATATTGCCGCAGCACGAATCGATATTAGGCTCAGGGAAACCAATTGTTAACTGGCGCGAAAGCTGAACACTCTGAAGTTCTGGAGGGCTTTGATTTCGTCCCTGAACATATAGACTACAGCGCCTCCGAAATGGCGCGAAGAAGCTACTTCTCTACCTGCATTCCCTCAAGAGAGGACTGAATAGGGCGGTGTTACTGAAAGAAGGGGCAGTAAACTTACATAATGAATTTTTCAAAAGGCATAGGAACGCCGCACAGTGTTTCGACTATATGGAGGCAGATGGAAATAATAGTACACCTACACCGATTTCACTGAAACTTGACATGTGCTCTAGTTTTACTTAGAAATAGAGAATTGTAAATTTGTAAAGATGGAATAATTGCCACGCCCTCTACTCTTGTGGGCGGAAACATTAAATCTCATCCGATTTCGATGAAATTTAGTTTGTAGTCTTTATTTTATTAGAAAAACCTAAATATAAAATATGGAGAAGATTGGAAAACAAAGGTTATACAATAAAATGACTTAGTTGTCAATACTCGCTTTTTTCCCAATATCTGGTGGGATTTTTTCATTGTTTGAAAAATTCTTTTCGCTAAATTATGCAAAAAGAAGCTGAAAATAAAAAATTAAGAAAATCAAAAATTACATATATTTGCAAAGTCGCGCGCAAAGATCAAATTATATATTCGAAAAGTACATAAAATTCTCTAAAATATTAGTCTAATTTCAAGACCTGACGGACCGGTACTCACACTTTTTTTTACTAATAATCTTTAGCATCTATATTTCAAAGTAAATTTTTTGGTAAGAAAATAGGAAAATACCAAATAAATGATAAATACCTTCACCTGAATATTCCATGACATTTAGATAATTAATTACAATTGAAAAAGAAACACTTTCTGTAATGGGTTCAGCGCCAAATGCAACTAAACTGATTAGTCGGTATCGCGCCCATTCCCGTATTTTTTTGGAAATGTATCGTTCGTGAAGAAGCGGGGTGAGTAAATAATGTAAAATTTGGTACTTATGACTTTTACGATTCCCTCTCTAAGTCAAACCGGTTTTTTTTTACCAACTGTCACCATGCCTTTTTTCTACCTGCCTCCGTATAGTCGAAACACTGTGCGCCGAAAGGGTGGTCCGTACTCACAACGAAGCTCCTTGCAAAAATTTTGCAAGGCGATTTCGAAAAACCATTTTGTTTGGTGGAACGTAGACGTCACCTTTTTTCTTTTTTCCACATGTCTTCGGTATTTGCAGTCGGAACTTAAAATATTATATATCGATGTTTTTATCTCAAGGAGGCAATTTTTTTTCATTCCGAAGCTTATTGACCTCAAGTACCCCATTCTAGTACTCAGTTCTTGTCGCCCTATCGTACCACCCTAATTTCAGTAAACTAAAGCTAAACTTTTTCTAAGAGAGTATTTCGATTATTCCTTTGCCCCACAGGAATGTATTGCCTAATGTTGGTATCATAAAAATATGTAGGTTCGGCCAAAAACCAATTTTTGTTTCAAGCTTTTATTTAACTTGCTCTGTATGCATGTATTGTAAGTATGTTTGTTAGGGGCAAATCTTGCAATAAATTTTTGCCCAACTTCTCGATGACCTAGAGACTTGAAACTTTATAGTTGGCTTAGAACCCGATGAAATGAACTTAAAAGAGGAGTTATTCCTAAAGGTGGCGCAGAAGTATATTAACTACAAGAAAAGGAATAATTCCAGTAAAAATTCTGCCGATAGGTGGCGCACGGGTCTATATATTTGGTGAACTGCTAGTTATGGTCAGATTTCGTTCATATTTAGAATGTTTGCTTTAAAAATATTTGTTTTTACTATTTCCCTTTTTTTTAACTACCTTCCAAAGATACTGTAAACTTGACGTATACTAAATTTTTTTGTACATATAGACTGCCTATGAGAACTGGTTTATCTTCGTAAACTGTCAAAGACATTTCCACCATCCACAGTTCTCATCCTGTTATACTCTTCTTTTATTTTATCTTGAGAAGAAAAATCGCGCAATCCTTTCAACTTCAGCTGACATTTAGCCTCCTTCAGTGCCGGCTTTGATGGCACAATTTGTTGCTATACTCCACTTTCGCTCCGGCAAGTGATGCCATGGTTTTCGCTGCCGATAGGCGCATCACAATATGTGTACATAAAAATTTTCAGAATAACTTATAGCACAAATTTACATACATACATGTAACTATTTATACTCTTGGCTGCCTGGCTGTCTATCACATGAATATGGCGAAGTATATTTACTAAAGCTCCGTACAAATAACGGTTTCCGTCGGCTTGTCATACTTTCCTACTTCCTGCTAACGCTCATATACATATTTACACGCGTAAATATACATATTTGTGTTTACTCTCACACAGCATGGATATCTTCGCCTTAAGCTTCTATATACCATCTGCCTTATGGAAATTTGTTCAGCAGCATATTGTCGTTTGCCGGAAAATGTCGGCTTCCGCCACTTCATATTTTCCTGGGCAACATGCGGTTACCGGGCGGTGCAGTGGGCGTTGGGATTATGTGAAGGTGTGGATGTTTCTGCCTTCGCAGAATTAAATCAATGCAATTCAGAGCAATTCTCCTCTTACTCTAGCTTAGCTTAGTTCAGCTGGCTTCGGTTAGGCTCAGTTCAATTCAATTTCGTTGTATTCAACTCAGTCCAAACAGGTTTTTTACAGTTGAGTTGCTCACTTTAATGGTTGCTTGTACGACTACTCGCAACTGAGATAACTATCATTGCTGGCGGTTGTTGTTTCATTGCTTTTCACTTTCCTGCCGCACATACACACATACATATTTACCATTTACATACAAATTAAAAGCAAAATGTCCAACACTTCCTACGCATTTGCTTCCTGATCGTTTTAGCATTTTCTCGTTTACGTCGATTTCTCTGCGTTAATTTCCCAGCATCAGTTTGGTTTGGCTGCTGACTGGCGGCGATTTAAGCAGCAGGAAGGTGAATGCTGAAATGAACATTATAGCCACAAATAAACATGTATGTAAATGTTTCTTGGCATGGACATGAGTGCATGGAGTGAATGCTGTTACTCTTTTGCGAAATGAAATCATATTATCCGATTATACTTAGACCCCTTTCAGACAGGTCAAGTCATGCTTTCAAGTCTGCTCGTTCGTAGGCGAAGGAGGTGAGACGAATGTACTCTTGCCCTCTCTTCTCACCTCCTTCGCCCACGAACCGGTGCATACGTACATTAGGGTGGTGAAAAAAAAAATTAAAGTCCTCACCTCCTAGGATTTTTCTATACCGAAAAAATGTAACCCAATTTTTTTCTTTTTGAAATCAAAAAATATTTAGAGGTCGCTCAAAGCGCTTAAAGTTTTCAAAGTATTTTATATGAAAAAAAAACAACTTTTCGTAGAAATGTTATAGGATTCTTGAATATCGATATTTATCGATTGGAAAACTTGTATCCCTTTTAGGAGATTTCTAATAAAAGTACCCGGTTGTTTCTTTTTAATTTTTTTATCCTAAGGATTTTTTATTGTCCCCAAGTACATTTTTTGGTGGACGTATAAAATATAGTTACTATGAAAAAATGGTTAAATAAACAATGCGGTATTATTATTGGGAATCTCCCGAAGAGTAGCAAAGTTTTCCGATCGACAAATATTGATTTTTCATTTCTACGAAAATATGTTTTTTCCCCATATAAAATACATGGACAACTTTGAGCTCTTTGGTCGACCTCTAATCTAGGGGGTGAGAGCTTACAAATTCCGACTTTACTTTTTCACATGCTTTTTGGTCCACCCTACTAGACATACAGTACTAAATTCCTTCCATTAACTATTTACTTAGCATATTTACAACATATTGGCTTTAATTTGAAAAATATGCACGCACGCGTTGCATACATAAATACATATTTATTCATTCGCCACATATGTATTGTTGATCAGATTATATTTAGGAAATCATGGCTTCGTTTAATCCTAAATTATTTTTATATGACTTGTATTTGTTTTCATAATGTTTTTCTACATGATTAGACGGTTTTTTTTCTATTTTAGTTTAGTGCTGCTTGCATTGTACATAGGTGTCCCCTTCATTAGATATGAATAGTAAATTCCTTCTGCTTATCATTAATATATGATTAACACTTTTACATAAACATATACATATATGTATATTAGACTGCATCACCAAAAAAGTTGCGGTTTTTCCGCCGGGATTACAAAATCTATTATACTTTAAGACGGTCACCAAAATATTTCGGAAAAATATTAAGATTTTAAGAGAGCTGGACCGATTTGAAAATACCTCCAAAAATGGAGTTTTTTATGAATAAAAATAGTTTCTTAAAGAACTTTTTGAAAAAAGTCCCCTCAGATGACAAAAAAGACTAGGCTTAAAAATCTGCATAAAAATATTTCCAGGCTGGTGTGAAATTTATTGCCTTCCATAAGGCAAGGCAATGACGACCTTTTATTTGTTTTCGATAAGTTAAAATTGTACTCTAATAATAATTGCACTCTATGTAGTACTTATTAGCAATTGAGTGCACAGTGAGCCTATAATAGCACCTATTTAATTATGTATGTACATATGCACCAAAAAAAATATTAACATCGAAAACCATCTCGGTAAAAACATTGATGGTCCTATTTATAATCCTACTAATGCATATCGTCGCCTGTGTAAAAGATTGTCGTATGTTAATTTGGGCAGGTTGTGGGAAATCGCGATTGAAGTTTGAAATGCAATTTCTCATAAACGCGAAGATAGTTTTCTCCAAAGTCTCTGAAAATGTTACTAGTTCACAAAATTATTAGATTATTTAATTTTTAATGTTTACTGTTAATTAATTTTGAGTTTATGCAGGATTTTCTTTAGTAAAATTTTGTCGTAAGCGTTAATTGTCCACAATTTGGCAGCCACTTTGTATGAAGTACGACGAAATGTGATCAAAATTTCTACTAAATTAACGACACTTTGTACTCAATATCTCCGAAACTAAAGAAGATATCGAAAAATGGAGAGCGCGCGTTTTTAAGATATTTATTAGTTTAATATGACTGCACCACTAACTAAATTTTTACTCAATTATCGAAAAAATTTTAGTAAATATCTCGGAAACTAAAGTAGATATCTAACAAATGATAACTCCAATCGAAAGAACTTATTTCAAAATATATAACTGCATCTAGAACTAAAAATCGTCAAAATTGCGCTTACGACAATCTTTTACCCAGGTGACAATATGTAGGTACGTCTTACACCGTGCGACAGTCAATTTAACACACACTCAAAATCAATATATGCGCGAAACTACGGGCCAAAAATAGTAATACTTCGTTTTTAGTTTCTTTCTCTCCGATGTCAGGATTTTTTTAATAGGACGTTGAAGTGTTAAAGATCTGATTAATTAAAAATTATTTCTTTTCAATTACTCAGTGCAATATAATATACATATGTAAAAACATGGGCAGAAAATAAAAGATAAAGTTCTGCGGAATTAAAAGGGATTAAATGAGTTTGGTGCATACTGATGAATAGATATTTTAATTTCGATGAAAACATACTTGTCGTCCCCACTGCGGTTATAGTATATCTGCTACAATTTTAACGAGATTCTAAAATTAACCCCGCCACCTTGCTCCGCCTACGATGTAATTCTATTTTTCTAGTTTGTATAGCCATAGGCTCTCAGCATTCGTAATACGAAATCATAGTTCGGAAGAGTTGGTAAACTCTGCTCCAGCTCCTCGAAAGAAAACAATTTGACGTAGGCCTCTATATAAAACGTAAAAAGTACAATTAATCTCAAAAATATAAACTTTCGTTCGCCGATTTAGTACAATTTCCTAATTTTTAACCGACTTCCAAAAAAGGAGGAGGTTATCAGTTCGTCGGAATCTTTTTTTTTTTTTTTTTTATGTATGTTACCGCATAACTTTGGACCACGTCAACCGATTTCGATAATTCTAATTGCATCGGAAAGGTAGTGTGTCAGAGGTGGTCCCATACTAATCTGGTTAAGATCCGATCATGATCATATATATATATATATTTTTTTTATATGGGAGTTGAAGTCGGTTTTTTTTTTGCTAAAAATTACTAGTAAATATAACCAATGGATACACGTATGTACATGGCGTATGAGTAACATTATTTCCTGCTCATACTATTTCACAGTGTTGCCGTTTAGGTTACTTTTAACCAATTTTGGTAATTTTTTTCTTGCCTGTGAAGTTGTTAAGATCTTTCCCATTTTGGTTATTTTTAACATTTACTGCAGTTTCTAACTTCTGTATACATACAATAATTAAATCTTTGAAAAATAGTATAAATAAATACATTTATTCTGCTCAATATGGTTATTTAACTTAAGTTCTTACTACTAAAATGGCAACTCAATATTCGACTTATTCCGATAATAATCATGTGTACATATGCAAAAAACAGAAAAAGTTCGAAGGTGCAACTATTATCGGTTCGTGTCTTTAATAAATCGCGGTGAATTAATCGCCAAGTTTTTGAAACGGCCCTGCGTTACACCATTTCTATGTTCTTTTCATACACCTACATAGTATGCACCTGAAATGACATTTGAATAATACGAGAGTCATTAAGAAGCCGCGAAAAATTATTAGAATTCCGCGCAAAATTGGTGTTTCAAGTTAATTTATACGGGCTCAATTCTATGGATAAGTGAGAAAAGAATACACAATTTTGGTTTTATTTTGCATATGTATTTCTAAAAAACTTTTAAATTAGTTTCGTTATAAGACATAGGCCAGTTACACCTGTCGAGGTTGAGGAGAGTAGCAGCAACAGTGGCAGCCCCAGCAGTGAAACCAAGTGAGAATATTTGGAATCATTGTGTTAATATTACTTACATATGTATGTATTTGTTTTATAATATTCAGAATACATAATATACATGGTCGGCTAAAGACTTTATAAATACCTCGTATATGCGGAATCCAATACCACGTCATGTATGTACAATAGAAAAGGGATTTGGTAATTATTTTTCCATTACTGCTTACTTTATTAATTTAAGTTAAGATTAATAATAATAATCTTATAGCAAGTAGGTTCAAGGGAAATACCCATATATGTAATACTTCTATA
>NW_023458556.1:22222106-22225597 GCF_013731165.1 Rhagoletis pomonella
TCGACGGGCACTTTGTTGCATTGTTGCTATGGTTAATTGTTGTTGGGGGGGTTTTTTTATGCTAGTGGTCGCTAGTCGTTGCCGTCTGGTTGAGCTGGTTGATTTCGCTCGGTTGAAAGATGGAGCGGTTGGTCGGTTGGTTGGTTAGCTGGTTGGTTTGTTTGATTTCGCATTCGCATTTTGATGTTCCATTGGCCTGAATATTTCAATTAGTTGCAATTAGTATTGTTGCTGTGGCGTTTGTGGGCAATATGGCGATTGTACTCAATTGGCCATTAAAGTGGCGAACGGCAACAAACTACAACAGCAAAAGCGTAGGTACTTACGCATCAATAAAGCAACGCACATAAGTACTACTCGTAGTCGCTGGTAAAATGCAATACAATCAAAGAATGCAACTTCAACAAGTGTTGTCATTGTTATTATTTTAAGCTCTGCGGTTGGGGGGTTGGTATTTTTATTGTTGTTCGATTTAATGTTGCTGTACGCTTTATTGTTGCATTCAGTGTATGCCAGTGGACATATGTACATACTATAAATAAATATATGTTTGTATATATGTATGTATGTGCATGTGTGCGTTCATATTATTGCAGTTGTTTGCATTTAATTGCCGTTACTGGTACTGCACTACTGGTCATTGTTGTTATGCGCGTATTTTCCATTTTATTTTTTTAATTTTCCTTACGGCAACTACAGTTGGAGCCGTTCTATGCTCGCTGCAATAGTTTGTATTGTTGTTTTTTTTTCAGCTGTTGTTGCTATTGCTGGCACTTCTTTTAAAGCGGCGAGATACTTTTTTGATAGTTCTGCCATTGTTTCCTTTTTCTTTGGTTTTGTTTTTAACTACTGTTATCAGCAGCTTGTTCCCACGTTTGCCCTTTTTCACCCAACGCGTTGTTTTTCTATTTTTTTTTTTTAGCTTGGCTCTTTGTTCCGCTTCCGGTGTTGCAATTTCTGTTGCTTTCTTTCTCAGCCACCGACAAGTAATTATTTCAATTGTTGTGGCTCAGAAAATCTGTTGTTTTACGAGCATTACTTTGCTCTGCTGTGAATGAAGCTCTCTACCAATACATATATGTACACACATATATATAATCTACATACATTTACATATATTAGACCGTATCACAAAAAAAGCTCAATTTATTGCAAATGATTTTGAACTCTCACTATGAAAGTATTTCAGCAGTGTTATTTTCTTTTTTCGGCATCCTGTAAAAATATGTACATAAATCGGTTACATTTTTATAACCGTTTTATAGATTATTATCAGATTACGTTTTTAGATCATAAAAGATTTAAATCGGTTACAAAAACACAGCCTCTATCACAACGTTTAAAAATGGTCGAAAAATAAATAAATACAAAGTAGTTACCGGTTATTTCTGATCAAAAAAATCATATCACAAAATACCAATTAGAGATGTTCGATAAAATAAAAAGCATCGAATAACGATTAAAAATGATGGAAGAAATAAAAATCAGTCAGTGTCAATGGAATTATGTCGTTAAAAAAAAAAATATTGTGAATCGTTAATATATTAGCCTACGAAGTACCTCAGTATTCAGTGAAACAAAATAAAACACTTAAAAAATATGTTAATTTACAAAATACAAAAAAAAAATACTCTCCATTTGATACCCATATCATGAAGTTTTATTTAGTTTGTAACTAATTTCGAATAGGCGGCAACCTTATACAAATGTTCGCAGAAATAGCACCTATCTCAATTTTAGTCTAATAAAGTGCAAATTTCAAATAGCAAAAAACTACTGTTGATTTTAGATTTTTTTTACGAACTTCTTAGTTTCGGGTATTGCGCAATTTCTTCCACATAAAAATAGATTTTTTTCATGCGTTATATGGAAGAAAATGCGCAACACCCTTGCCGAAAAAAATTTAAAAAGTTAACGGTAATATTTAGTTATGTACTTGAAATTTGCACTTTGTTATATTAAAATTGAATATTCTACAAAGCTGCACACTTAAAAAACTCTGAATAAAAAGTTTAAAATTTTAATGAAAATTTATCGGAATTTGATTAATTTTTGTGGCACTGTCAATTTCTTACGGATCATAGAATACATATTAAGAAAAAAAAAAATTATTAAAAATCAATGTGATTTTCTAACGTCTTGAAGTTTGAATTTTAACCTACTAACATTTAATGGGCTATATAACTGCATATCTAAAATTTTTTTAAAAATGTTTAATAAAAAGTTGAAAATTTTTGAGTTTATTCCTACAGCCGATTTCACGAAAGCAATTAAAGTGAAATTGACAGAAAATTTATTTTTATTGAATAAATTTGTTGTCCACGTCGACCGATTTCGATAATTCTTCGTAAAGAAAGTGTCTCAGAGGTGGTCCCATACTAATTTAGGATTTGCTTGACTAAGCCAGATTGAACCTCAGATATGCAACAGCGAGCTTTCGTCGCATTGCTTGATGCATTCAAACCTTAGCTGTAAATCAGTGGTGCTCAGAGAGAGCTTTCACTCTGTGTGCGCCCATATAAAACTGTGATGGGCTCCGCCTTGCCGTGAGCAAGGCTCCTTTAAGCTTTCTATACATTTTGAATAGTCCCGTGCAGAATAAAAGCTCTCTCTGCACATCGCTACACCGAGCTTTGAAGAGTTCCGCCCGCGGGCGCTGTTTTGAGCATCACCGCTGTAAATAGACAAGGATTTGAGTCGATGTTGGCTACTCGGGTAGAAAGCACGTCAAGAACGCTCTAAGCATATCTTCTGGTTCTTCGTTCTTTGTTCAGGGGACACCCAAGTGGCTTTAAGGATGTTTCGAGGCTGGCATCTGGTACTACATACTAACAAAATACAATGTTCCGTGCCACGGTGAAGTCGAGCTGCCTGTCTCAGTTGTCGCAGGTTTTTGTCACGAAGGTTGCATTCGTATATCATTAAAACATAATATCTATCTCATAGCTATTTTACGATCATTGAGGAGCCTAATGGCATACAGCACTTAGCCGATTCGCCACAAAATAATAAACCGCTAGACCGGACGTGAACTATTAGCTTAAGTACACAAAATGCTACCATTGATTGAAACCTCATTAGAGAATGGAAAAGGCGTAAAGGCCATTTGACGCTTACGTGCGCTCGACGATTTGGCCAAAGTTTTAATAAAGCGAAAAGAACAATGAAGAACAAATTTTTGTAGGTTTTTATGTATTAAGCACAGGAGATACGTGAAAGTTTTTACGCTGCTGGACACTTAGGCCGAGATACTTACATATGTACATGCATGCATTTGAGTGTCTTTGTGTCTTTCAGGATACTCTACGGTAAGCAATATTGTTCTCCACAAAACGTAGATACTGATAACCAATAATAGATAATGGCATTTTGGTGTTACATTCGATTACTTTTGCTGTGCTGCATGCAGTTGATGTGGCACGTTGCACGAACGAATAACAAACAACCAAGCAAGCAGCATAAAGGCACGAGAGTATTTCAGAGGCAAAAAA
>NW_023458556.1:22225697-22228777 GCF_013731165.1 Rhagoletis pomonella
AAAGAGAACGACCGCAAAAGCAAATGCATTCTCGCAGCTGTATAGTACACACCTATATACATTGTACATACATTTACATATATTAGACCGTATCACAAAAAAAAGCTCAATTTATTCCAAATGATTTTGAACTCTCACTATGAAAGTATTTGCAGTGTTATTTTCTTTTTTCGGCATCCTGTAAAAATATGTACATAAATCGGTTACATTTTTATAACCGTTTTATAGATTATTATCAGATTTCGTTTTTAGATCATAAAAGATTTAAATCGGTTACAAAAACACAGCCTCTATCACAACGTTTAAAAATGGTCGAAAAAAATATAAATGCAAAGTAGTTACCGGTTATTTCTAATCAAAAAAAATCATATCACAAAATACCAATTAGAGATGCTCGATAAAATAAAAAGCATCGAATAACGATTAAAAAAGATGGAAGAAATAAACATCAGCTGTCAATGGAATTATGTCGTTAAAAAAAAAAAAATATTGTGAATCGTTAATATATTAGCCTACGAAGTAAAGTCAGTTAAACAAAATAAAAAACTTAAAAAAATAAGTTAATTTACAAAATACAAAAAAAAGGTTAATTTACAGCACCTCAGCACTCTACAAAAAGAATGTTTTGGAAACAAATTTAAAAAATGGTTACTTTTTGAATCTAACAGTTTAAAAAAATATCTGACATTAAAAATTATGTGGCAACTCTATTAAAAAATACGCCAGGTCGAGGAGTATATACTATATATTGAGTGTAAGTGTAACGGGTATACATACATACATACCTATAAAAAAATTGTAGTTGAAATTAATAAGATACAAATCGGTATTAAAAAAACGTGGCAACTCTGAAATAAAATATTTTTGGATGAAAGTTCTCCAAAATACCTTTCATTTGATATCCATATTAAGTTTTTTTAGTTAAATTTTGTAGAATCGAAAATAAGTGGCAACCTTGCACTAATATCTTAATGGAGAACACTTATTATACAGGCAAAGCATTGATTAAAGGCTTTATTTTAGTACCTTTAAAGAGTAATATTGTATCACAATTTTCTAAACAAATAATTTAAAAAATATACGATGGTAAATAGGTGGCAACCCTATTGAGAAATATTTCTGAATTGGAGGTTTTCAAAATACTTTCCGTTTAATACCCATATTATGAAGTTTTATTTAGTTAATAACTTATTTCGAATAGGTGGCAACCTTATACAAATGTTCCCAGAAATAGCACCTATCTCAATTTTAGTCTAATAAAGTGCAAGTTTCAAATAGCAAAAAAACTACTATTGATTTTAGATTTTTTTGTTTCGACGAACTTTTTATTCAGAGTTTTTCTTATTATACACTTTTGTGGCCCATTCAATTTTAATTTAACAAATTGCAAGTTTCGGGTGTTGCGCAATTTCTTCCACATAAAAATAAATTTTGTTCATGCGTTATATGGAAGAAAATGCGCAACACCCTCGTCGAAAAAATTTTCAGAAATTAACGGTAATATTTAGTTAGTTGAAATTTGCACTTTGTTATATTAAAATTGAATAGGCTACAAAACTGCACACTAAAAAAACTCTGAATAAAAAGTTTGAAATTTTAATGAAAATTTATTGAAATTTTATTATTTTTAGTGGCACTGTCATTTTCTTACAGATCATACAATACATATTAAGAAAACAAAAATTTTTGAAAATTAATTTGATTTTCTACCATCTTGAAATTTGAATTTTAACCTACTAAAATTAATGGGCTATACAAGTATGTAACTGCATATGTAAAATTTTTCTAAAAATGTTTAATAAAAAGTTTAAAATTTTTGGGTATAATTGTTACAGCGAATTTCACGAAAGCGATTAACGTGAAATTGACAGAAAGTTTATTTTTATTGAGTAAATTTTTTGTCCTATTTGACCCTCAAATGACACTATGGAGGTTAGCAAATCTCGGATTCGGGTTCAGCGAACTAAATACGCAATTTTACTATATTTTGCCAACAGCTTCGGGAATACATTCATTTTTTATGTGTATCTGGTGTTACCAGATTTCCTGTCTATTTTTTCTTTCCCTTGAAAAGACGTCTCTCTTTCTTCCTTTCTGCCGGAACCGCTCAGTGGTTGCGTTAACCTCTTAAGCAGCAGTAATAACGGATTGTGAGATGGAATCTCACTGCTTATTTATGTACAGGCAATTAGGATTTATTTGACTAAGCCAGATTGAAAGTCGGTTACGAAACTTCACGGCTGTACATTGAACCTCAGCTTTGCAACAGCAAACTTTAGTCGCATTCCTTGATGCATTCGAGCCTTAGCTGTAGATCAGTGATGCTCAGAGGGAGCTTCTAAGATGTTTCGAGGCTGGCATTTGGTACAACATACTAACAAAATACCATGTTCCGTGCCACGGTGAAATCGAGCAGCCTGTCTCAGTTGTCGCAGGTTTTGTCACGAAGGTTGCATTCGTATACCATTAAAACATAATATCTATCTCATAGCTATTTTACGATCATTGAGGAGCCTAATGGCATACAGCACTTAGCCAATTCGCCACAAAATAATAAACCGCTAGCCCGGCCGAACAAACGGAAGACGTGAACTATTAGCTTAAGTACACAAAATGCTACCATTGATTGAAACCTCATTAGAGAATGGAAAAGGCGTAAAAGCCATTTGACGCTTACGTGCGCTCGACGATTTGGCCAAAGTTTTAATAAAGCGAAAAGAACAATGAAGAACAAATTTTTGTAGGTTTGTATGTATTAAGCACAGGAGATACGTGAAAGTTTTTACGCTGCTGGACACTTAGGCCGAGATACTTACATATGTACATGCATGCATTTGAGTGTCTTTGTGTCATTCAGGATACTCTACGCTAAGCAATATTGTTCTCCACAAAACGTAGATACTGATAACCAATAATAGATAATGGCATTTTGGTGTTACATTCGATTACTTTTGTTGTGCTGCATGCAGTTGATGTGGCACGTTGCACGAACGAATAACAAACAACCAAGCAAGCAGCATAAAGGCATGAGACTATTTCAGAGGCAAAAAACAATAGACAAAAGCCACATGCATGGGGGA
>NW_023458556.1:22228877-22258860 GCF_013731165.1 Rhagoletis pomonella
AAAAAACAATAGACAAAAGCCACATGCATGGGGGATTAGCGGAGTTACGAGTATGAAGAATGGTTTTGATGGAAAATAGCAAGGGCGGCGGTAAGTATTTGACTTTCACCAATTTTTAGCGTTCTTCATCTGATTTTCTATACGAAAACGAGCACAACCGGGAATGCTGGGACGCTTCAATTCCAAACATGGCAGTGATAGCAGATAAGGGCAGCTAAATAAGTAAGTCACGCAGTGAATATTGGAGAAGTGCGTGCTCCACCATTATTCACGAGCAAACATGCTACACACACGCATATACATATGTTCATTCAGTGGTAACCACAATACGCCATTAGTGTTTGGTGGACCTACGTGTAGACGAAAATGAAAAATCGAACGTATGGCATGCGATACACCCACTTAACAGTGCTAAACTCACGAACATTTACCGCTACGCGTCATGTATTACTGTCGCTTAGTAAATTTACTTTACGCTCACATCTGCTTTGCGGTCGCAATACCCGACAAGTATCAGCGTCAGCATCAGAATCCGCTTCGACACGAGGTCCATGCTTAAACTGCTGTTGCAGCTGCTTTAAACCCACTTCAATAACGTTGTAATCCAATATATTACTTGCAACATGCAAGCTCACTCACACATGCATCCAACGTCCATCGCAACCACATTGGCAAATATGTATGTATGTACATACAGTGACTCAAACAAATGACCTCGTGTTAATTTTCTTCAAATATTTGTAATGTGTTTCGAGCTACATTTTGTTTTGTTATTTTTCTATAAAAATATCGTCCAAGCTTTAACCAAACTTATCCTCAAAAAAATTCTCAAAAAATCAGCGGAATGTTTTAGCCGTTTAAAACTGGCACTTGATTAGACTAAAATTTTATGGGCCATAAAACTACATACCCAAAAATTTTCTAAAGATTCAGAATAAAAAGTTGAAATTTTGATGAAAATTTGTTGAATTTTCCGAAATTTTTTAAAAAAGTTTGAATCTGTGATTCATACGGTTGGTTAAAGCTTGGACGATATTTTTATAGAAAAATAACACAAAAAAAAATTTAGCTCAAAAAACATTACGAATATTTCAAGAAAATCAACACGTGGTCATTTGTTTGAGTCACTTTATGTTTGTGAATTGAATGGACAAGCGGGCGTGCAACCGCGCACACGTGCCGCACAGCAATCAGCCGCTCCGCTATCTCTATGCCACCCTGCACTTTCGCTTATTGCCTGGGATGCTGGACTTGTGCTTATTTATTGACAAGCGCATGCAGTGGGCGAGGGTGAAGGCGAGCTCCAGCACTCGTGTGCGCTTATCGCATACAAATTTTGCTTTTGTTGCAGCGAACGCATCAAGTAATAGCGGCCGCAGCCATAACAAAAATGTGAAAATAAAAATAAATACCGCTTGTATGCGTACGTGTGTGAATGCGCATTCCCAAATATTGTACACGCATATGTACATATGTATGTACATATGTATGTATGATGTTCGAAAAGACATTAATCTAGTGCAACCCCATATTGGCTGATTGTCCCTGTTCAAGCCAATATATATGTACTCACATATGTATGTATCAATGTATGTGCATATGTGTGTGTTTAAGCGTGCATGTCGTAGGTGCTGAAAATATATTGGTTTGATTATTATCATCGCCACCAAATTTTGTCTGCCACCCCGCTAGTTGCGTACTGACGCTGCAGTTGCAGTTACATTCTCACACATCCGCCATCATTTGCTTGCTATCAATGAACATTTATCAATTGTAATTGATCCATTTCCCTTTATTTGCTTTCCTCCTGCTCCTTTGTAACACCCTTCCCCGTTCATGTACATTCTCTTTTCTTTTTTTTTGTGCGCCACCCTTTGCTTGACGCACTTTATTGCTCAAAAACTAATTGGTGACGCACTGCATTTCCTTAGAATGTAATTGGTATCTAATAGATTGTCTCGGCAATGAAGATATTTTTAGTAAATATTTTACTGTTTCCAATTGAAGAAACATTTTAATTTCGAGCATATGAAGGGAAGTGCCTGTCTTTTCCTCCCACCACTCTCGAGTGCTTACTGGCTTTCGAAGAGGAAAAACTGGGACTATTGAATGGATCCGGTCTGAAAAAGGCAATTAACTAACCTTCTCATGCCAACTCATCGGCGATCTCAGCGCATGTCCAAGCAGTCTTTAACCAGATTCGAATTTATAATTTGACGCAGGTAAAGATTGCCCTGAAACACCATAAGCTACCTCCCCATGGAAGTCGCAAATTTAGTATCAGGTCCATACAAAACTGTGCCTGATCTGTACTCCATTTAGCAGCAGTCTTTAGATGGTCCAAGTTGCAGCTCCCTCGCGAGTTTCAGTATTCGACATCAGCGGAGTACTCAAGCACTGTACCTTAAGAAGTAGTCGAGTCAAGGTTTGATTTATACCTTGTTGTAGAAGCTTAGGCCAATTTAAGAGCTCGCCTATTAACTTCCGATTCAGTGCTGCGGAATATTCCCGTAACTATAATTGTCAGGATATTTGGTGATCCAAGAGCATCGCAACCACGCTTATGTAGTCTGATTATGAGCTCTTCTAACAAACTTGAGTGTTGTGCAAGGATGAGGTGATTTCGCGCTCGCAAAACATACATGTCTATCCAACGAACAATGGTAAGAACCAAGTCCCTTTGAAACAATGCTCTCGATATAGAATCATGTTTAAAACACATTCAAATCTTCCTCGTGATCGTTAGTTTTCTACAACTTTAATACTTTACATCACCTAACAAAAATCTCGAGTTTGTTCTTGTTATTGATAGTTAGAAATCGGCAAATTTTTTATAAACTTCTTATGAACTGCATATAATCTGTGCAAGCGTACAACCCTGAGTGAAGAAATTGGTACATCCATCACTATTAATGCGTCCAAAGGAACGCGTTCTTTGGCTATCTCGTCAGCTCTGTCCTAGGTAGACGGTTTTAGCCGCATCTTGCCTTCTTGTAGCCTCCTTACAATCCGCGACGATCATCGAATTTACATATATAATATGAAACTAGCGCCCTTAATGGCTGCTTACTGTCCATGAAAATGTTTATCCGATTGCTTGACAGGGTAATTTTATGTGGTACCTCTGCCGCTTGCTTTGTTTCAAAGACTTCGGCTTGATAGATATCGCAATTACCTGGAATTTCCGGTTAGGTGCAGCTTCTTTCGGCCAGTTGGTACCACCTTACAGTGGTTGCTCCTGTATGGAGCAATGGTAAAAAAATGATTTCCTCCGAATCTAAATGCACAAAGGCAAAGACGCAATCAAAGGAAACGAAGAGGACAAAGCAATATAAAAATATAAACAAAGGTCAAATATTTGGCCTAAGAGGAAGGCGGAGATAAATAAGAAAAGAAGATAGAGATCAAGCCGATGATAATGACAAAGAGCAAGATAAATACGACAGTGAAAATTAAAGATTGAAGATAAAAAGAAGAGAAAGATAACGTTAAAAAGGAAGAGGAAAAAGAAAATGAAGATGAAAATTAATTTTAGGATTGAAGTAAACACAAAGAATGAGATTAGGATTAAAACAAAGGCAAAGGCAAAGGCGGAGATAAAGACAACGACGAAGAGAAAGAGAAAAAAATATAAAGATAAAGACAAGGACAAAGACAAAATTTAGAGATAAAGACACAGACCAAAATAAAGATAACAACTAACCGGAGCTCAACTCACTGTAACTCACCTCAACTCACTTATCTCATCTCACTCCGCACACACACATATTTAACCTGACCTTAACTCATGTATTGCTAACTTCTCCTATTCTGGAGTTTTCTCTATTAAGTTTCACTTCTTCAGCGCATGGGTACTATACGCACTCCGCTTTTTTTTCAAGAAACATGCTAAAGCTAATTTTAGCCCTAATAAAAAACCTTTAGGTACTCTGCGCGCCAAATTATAACGATTTTAAAGCCATTTGGGTGTCCCCTAATCAAAGAAAAAACAATCAAATTGATCACAATATGATAGACTTAAAAAATGGTTCAACCCTTTTAAAAATTTACAGGAGCTTTATTAACCGGTAACAAAAAGCTTCTTACCAGTGCAGGATAGACCTTTTATCTAATATCAAAGTATGCACAAATGATAAAAAATACGTATTTTTGTTTGGGGAAACATTTTCCCTTTTGAGGGCGTAGGCAACACTCTTCAAGCAAACGCTGTATTCAACCGTTCAACCAATTCGCCGCACAGTAGTGGCATACTTTTAGGCAAACTCCCACACATGCATAACAGCAGCCACATACACACACCCATACGCATCAGCTGTTCGAAGAAAACGCTCTTCGCTGGAAGCAAACAACAACAGTACAGAGCAATTTTAGAAAAGAGAGACACAACGGCATTTCAAATAGCTGAATCGCATGCGAGAGCTGATTTCCGACAATACCACAAAAAACCAAGAGTACTGCCAGCTGCAAGCAATTTCGCCCCTCCTCACTAACACTTCACTAAAATAAAACAACAATTTACCATGCGCTGTAGCAGCTGCCTGCCCAACCAACATACTAGCGCTGCTACGGCGACGCTGACGTTGCCTGCTTTCTGCTGTTTTCGTCTTTCGCTTGCTTCGTCACGAATGCTGTTGTTTCTGCTGCTGCGACAGCTGCCTGGCACTTCAGTTGTTTTATAAACGCCGGTCGAAGCTGTTGTTTAAACGCGGGAAGTGTGTAAACTATGTTGGAATTTTTATTTATTGGTGTTCGCTACCAAAATTAAATAATAATAACAACAACAATACGAAAAGTGAAATGCATTCGAATTTTCGATTAAAGAAGTAATAATGACGAATAAAGTAAAAGAAAAAAAACGCGTTGAAGTGAATTCGTTTGCTTAGTGAGTGATGAATTGAGAAATTTGCCGCTAAAAAAAGAACGTGTTTAATACAAAAATTTTACATTTGCTGGCAGTTTTTGTTTACATTTTCATGCTGCTGCAGTAAATTTCTTTTGTTTTTGATAAAATAAGGTGAATATAAAGTTGAAAATATGTACATACATACAAAGAAATAAAGTATCAAACGAAATTAAAGTGAAGCATTTGTCGAAAAAAGGCGGCGATGCAGAAGTAAAAGAATAAGCAAAGGCAGTATAATCGAAGTAAAGTGAAAGAAAGTAACTCGGAGACTAGTGTTTGGGTGGCAAACGTGGAAAAAAACAACAACAACAATAGCAAAGCAGAAGCAGAAAATGCAAGTGTGGCGAAGTGGAAATGTAGGTACATACATGCATACATACATATGTACATATGTAGCTGGCATTTATTTGTATGATGAGCAACAGCGTTGATGCGCTCTGGAATTGTTACAAATTAATTTAAATGGAGTAGAGGTAGTCGATAAATGTAGTGAAAACAAAACGCGTAGAAAATTGCTTGCAATGCAATAAAATACAAAAGTGTGCGAAGAAAATACATTTGAAACAGTGAAATGGATTTAGTGTGAATGGAACGAAGAAAATTAATAAGACCGAAGTGAAAAAAGTGAAATTGTAAAACAAAAAAAAATAATAATAATAATACGTAATTGTTTAATTGAAATTAATTGATACGCGAATTGAAAACTATTAGTGCAACAGCCATTATAAACGAGTTAGTTGAATATTCAAATCGAAAAGGTAAATAAATTACTGTTTTTTTTTTAGATTTTCAAGTTGATTTACAGGCGAGTTGGTAGACAAATTTAACGAGTTATTAAACATTCATCTCTATGCCTGCAAAACGAGAAGGCCGGAAATGGGATTAGACCCCATTCAGATTAGCTGGTAGGTATGTGGGTTTTCTGTCATGCGTACCTATGAACTTTATGTAAACCAACAATTAATTCAATGCATCATCACTTTAGGTAGGCACAGTGGTGGCAGAAAATAATCGTTATTTCGATTTTTTTTTGCGCTATGATCTTTTTTGTAATTTTTAATTTTTTGATCGATTGTAATCGTTACATATGTAAGATTTCATTTTTTTAGATCGTTATTTTGTGTTTTTGTTTTATCTAAAATATGTAATTTAATTTTAATTTATCCTTGGATTCACAAATGATATAGTGTTTTTTCGACGCCCTTTTAATATTTATCTTAGGGACGGTAATCATTATTTTATGATTTTTATATTTTTCACCTAAAAATAATAATTATTGAGTTTTACTTTTTCGCTCAGAGCTAATAATTGTTATCGAGTTTTATTTTTCTAGATCATTGTAATTTACAGTAGGGCGTACAAACACAAATACATTAGTATAGTTAAATTAATTTTCAGACGATTACAACTTGTTGATTTTTTTGTTTTGTTAAAATTCAAGAAAATAGAGATTTATCCATAATTCCGATCCCGTACTATGTCGGACTTATCAGAAGTTGTCAGAAGTAGTTGCCGTACCCACCTGTACCTATAGTAAATTTCTTCAGTATGCACTAGTGGTGGCAAACAATCGATGGCACTATCGATGGTATCATCTTTGCACAGTGCAAATTTCAAACTTAAGTTTTGCTTAAACTTTTATTTTAATATTTCATTTACATAATTTGTTTATAAATTAAATAAATTTTACTTTTCAAACAGGCGGCAACCCTCTTTGAAATTCAATTTCAAAGTTCAAACTAAAATCTTTTTAAACCTCTTGCCTCTGATACTGTGTTACAAATTTCAATTAACTGATGAATTAAATTGAATTAGATTTTTTTAATACCTGGCAACTCTACTAAATACCGTTCAGAAATAAATCCTTGTCAAACCCATAAACGATTGATACCCATCTTTTAGTTATTCATTTCACTATTTAAATAATTTGAATTTAACTTTTCCAATAGCTGGCAATACTCTTCAAACATATCGAACACATTTTTAATGTTCAAACTAAAGATTTCTTAGCACTGTTTTGTTTGACAACCATATTTAACTTTTGCATATAACTTGTTTATAAGTTAACTAAATTTGACTTTTGAAACAGGTGGTAACTCCCTTAAAAAATATTGTGGTACCAATCTTATTAACCTAGTTGACTTAATTTAAATTCAATTTGATTTTTCGATTGATACGAATTGTAGCGTGCGCCTTGATGTTGTCACACAAAAGGTAGAGACGGATCTACAGTTTTACGTCACTTCCGAACGGTGATTGTATTTTTATTAGTACCTGTTTTTCATGGCAGAATAGGTCCAGTCGGAGGTTTGCCATTGCCCGCCGAGAGGCGACCGCTATCAGAAACAAATGTTTTTGTTTTATTTTTTTATGTTGGTCGGAAACTAGGCTCGAACCCAGGCCCTTCGGAAGACTAGTGCCCACTGCTAACCACTACCCCACAGCGGCCGCCAAATAGTAATTTGTTATAAGTGACAAGAAAAACGAAAAATTTATATAAAATGATGTACAAGAAATGGAAAAGAAATTTTCTTTTATTAAAATTTCTTAAATCAGTTTGCAGACTCGACGAAATTTGCAGTTAAAGTGCTTTGTCAAGCAACAGAAATAATGAAAACTATTCTAAGCTTAAAGCGAAAAATAAAAAAGTTCGATTTTATTTTTCAGCAAAATCTATTCATATCTACTAGCGGAAAGTAAATTTTCTCATGAGTACCAAAACTTTTAAGCTCGTTAACACGAAACCATTAAAATAATAGCATCTTTAAATGGTAAAATAAATGTTTACAATTTGCAATTATAGAAAGAATTAAAATAGAATTGCCTTTAGCATTTGAAAATGAATGCCTTTTAAGTGCATACAGTTGGAGTGACTAAGGCATCGCACCGCAATTGACCTCTCCACCAAACCCCCCACTTCGTGCCATAATACACGCCCTACCTCATCGTTTATCGTAAACGCTGTTGAAGTGACTGGCTCAACCGGTTTCAAAATACTCGTATTTGCAACCACACATATGAGTGTATGTACCAACAACCAGCTAGTCAAAATGTCAGTTAGTCAGCCAGAAAACCGATGCAATAACCAGTAAACGACTTCAGTTCAGCTTCATTGGGACTATTGCATATTTAGCTGGAAGATCATTTTGTAGTTGATCCAAAGCGATTATTGAATAAGAGAAAAAATATATGTACATACTTGTACATTTGTATGTTTGATGTTTGTACTTACCTCTTTACAAAAGCATGTTTTATACTCCTTTAAAATGGCAATTAGGGTTACTATCTATATATATGTATGTAATAGACCGTACCAACTTACAAGCAAACAAAAAAACTTACACCTCTGAATAAGAAGTATTTTTGCAGCGCAATTTCGAAAAAAAAAAATTTTTGCCGAGCCTAGGGTCGCCCTTTTAGATTTTTCGGTGACATCTAAATATATATGGTCCTGTGCAATAACGACACAATTCAAAATTCAAAAAAACAAAAACTGTTACTACTGTTAAGTGGCTCTTGTCTTAAATCCTTTTCTAATCAACTTCCATTACTTACTAAAGTAAGCAGTAAGGACTGCTAAAGTAAGTACAAAAGATTAGACATGGATTCGACAAGGATTAGAGACATGAGCCACTTAACAGTAGTAACAGTTTTTTTCTTGAATTTTGAATTGTGTCGTTATTGCACAGGACCATCGATATGTATATTCGGAAATAAAAAAATGTTACTAGTGGAATTATAAAAATACTTCCTTAGCAAAATGCTTATTTAGAAACTTTCATTGGATATAATTATAGGAGTAGGGTGCTACGTTAATTAATTAATTAATTAGTGTGATAAAAAAAGGGTACCTACTTCAGCTCAATGAACTATGGAACTAAAAAATTTTCTCCTCAAGGCAAAAACATGGATGTATCATTATTTAAAATCCGACTGTAAATACCGAAGATGTGGGGGACCCCAAGGTTCGGCAAAAAACGAGATTATCTTCGAAAGTTTTAAGATTTTTGGCGAGATTTTGAACAAAAAAATGTAACTGTAAATACCAAAGAAATAACAAAAACGCCTAGCCCTACCATATTTAATTTAAGATCGACTGTAAATGCCGAAGATACCTATAAGAAAATTTTAAGAAGATGACCCCTACTTCACCAAAAGATAAAAATCGAAATTGCCTTGGAATCGAAACACTTCTTTGGTAAAAGTTTTAAAATTTTTGGCGAGATTTGGAACAAAACAAAAAAATGTTTCCTCGAGAGAAAAAAACAGCGGTATATAATACTGTAAGATCCGACTGTAAATACCAAAGAAAGGTATAAGTAAAAATGTAAAAAGCGTCGCAAAAGTTCAGCATAAAAAAATTTAGTCAGGGGTGTATTTTTTCAGTACGGTCTCCTATGACCATACATGTACATATGTATTAATATTTATTTAGATTCTGTCCATTCTGCTCCATAGTTTTCTAATGCTTTTTACTTGGCAGACTCGTCGTTCCCAGCTACAATTTATCGTCCGTCGAGTTAGTAATTTTCATAGTGATTCAATATAAAATATTTACACTCCCTTCACTTTGCACTTCGAGTGCGCTTGTTTTCACAACTGCTTTTCGAGTGCACTAGTTTCAAGCATTTATTTATTTATTTTAATTTATTATTATTTCATTATTCTGGTCTTTGTTTACCTACTGCTGTGCTTTGTTAGCTCATTTCAAGTGACAAAGCTGTATCAGACATTTGTTTATTGTTGTTTTTTTTTATCATGCTGTTCTGACAGACAAGAAAGACTCTTCTAAACGAAATACAAAAAGGAATGTCAATACAAAAAAAAATCATTGAAAAAAACCAAAACAAAACATAAAAATATGCATATAAAATATTACAAGTTTTTATGCTAATTCAAAAAAGTCTGCTTATAAATTGAAATGCCTTAATGATGAAAAATATGCGAAATTCTTCATTCTTCTTAAACATATGAATCATAGTGTCAAAAGTTTTTGAGGGTGTTGTGGCAAAAATTAAAGCAAAACCAAAAGTAAAAAAAAAAATTGAAGAAAGAAATTAAAAATTATCTTCGAAAATCCCCCTCGCGGGTAATACCTACGTATGTACCTCAAATGTAGTCTGCTTCAACCCACGCGCTTACCTTTGTTCACAGTGAAACCCCATTGCTGCACACCCTCCTTGTCCCCGCTTGGGTGAGTTATTGGCAAACATGAACAACCAGTTTTTAAGCGTCATCAGCGCCAAACGCTTAGGCCAGCAGCACACACAGGCGGCAGCGCGGCCATGGTGAAGTTTGAGCGCTGTTCAATGGGGCAGGGAAAAAACGTCAAACAGGCGGCATCGACCAGCCACTTCAGGCTACAGCAACAACCAACACAACCACACTATGTAGTTTGAAAGGCTTTTAAAAGTCATTCATTGCAATAAAACCGCAAGCAATGAGCCAAAATATAATATCTATAAAACAAACAGCAAAGCGCCTCCAAAACTCGTTTTTGGACACAGTCGTCGTCTCCTGTGCGCGTGCATACATACATACAAAAAGTCACATACATATTTATATATGTACATAGTTTATACCGCTCTTTTGCTAAAAGACCCTCACAACCTAAAAAACGCCATTTTTCGGGACTTGCGTTTACAGTTTTCACTTAATATACTCCACGCACTGACACTTAGCTGCCAAAGCGCTTCTAATGTTTATACTAGACAAGATTTGTATATTTATATAATATTATTTTACGCGTAATTCTGCATCATTATCCCAAAACTGCTATTTATGAGTTGTGACCGTCTTTTAGTAAAGGAGCGATGTGTATTTGCTGTGTTCCCTGTTTTAACTATTGATGTTGTTGCTGCTGCTGCTGCTCCATGTGCTTGTCTTCATCTGTTTATACTTGTAGTATTTACCAATGTTTTTGTTGTTATTGTCACTGATTTTTCTGGTATTTTATTATTCTCATACTGTCTTTGTTGATTTATGTGCTTCTTCTGCATTTCTTTCACGAGCTCTTATTTTTTGTTCTTTCTTTTATGTGTTTTTTTTATTCTTTTTACGTTGTCTTATTCTTTGTTGTTCCTCCATCCATCCATCTACCATCTAGTTATCCAAAGAGCGAGCCAGACATAACTTCACTTTACTCAATATTTCTTGCTTATCTTTGCTTTAAACTACCTTCTCTCTGGCCTTAGCATGTCTTCTCCTGTATTTTTTCGCCCAGTACTGCTGTCATTGCTCCTCATTCTTCATATGTATGTAGCCTTACCAAGTGTTGTCATTTAATATAAGTAAATAGTTGGTCTGCCTGGATAACTTTGGCTGCTTGGCGGCTAGCTGTCCTCTGCTTGTGGTGTGTGGGGAAAATACACCAGGGGTCGAAAAAATAGCAGCTGTAGCCGGGAAAAAATTAATTTGAAATTTCCACGCTGTTTATTATATACGATTCCTTTCTCCAAGTTCTTTATATCCTTGATGAGCTCTTCAGTGACTTGAGGGCTAAATCTGAAGAGTATGCTACAGGAAAGAACTATTCGTTGCCAAATTCAAGTTGCGTGCATTTTTTAAAGTCTCTTCTGTGGTACTTTTTGGTAGGTCATTGTTCTAGCGGACGATACATTTTTAGTTTCTTATTTTTGTAATAGGCGCCTTTGCTGTTATACTCTTTTCAAAGTAATCATTAACAACGCACTATACAATAATTGTAATTAAGTAACGTATAAATTAACAATAACAACCACGCTGCCAAGTAAAATAGCGGCGAATCGGCTGCACTTGATAGCTGTAGGTTGAATAAGGAAATGGATTAGCAACAAGAGCTTACGCGGTGTGTATAGCTCAGTGGTTAGCACTTCTGACTTTGCACATCGATGATGCGGGTTCGATCCCTGATGAAGTCTAGAAAAAGACCTCTTCATGTAAATAAATACATACGTAATTGAAGACGGAGGAAGATTGTACTTAATATCAGTCTCGCATGAAAGAAGATATTTAAACCTAACCTATACTGGTCTTCCATATCGACATACTACAGTTGAGCAGCTAGATGTACAGTTACCTATGCCTACACAACATTACAGTAGTCTAGTTAAATAAATTTTAAGTTGAGATAGTTTTCGGCAGAAGTAACCACCCACCCTTTGGAATTGTTGTTTAAAAAAGAGATAGCTTTTTCATATCCAAATATTTTTATGGAAAACTAAAATCGCTGATTCACATAATTTATCTGTACGTTCATTTCTGGTATGGTAACCTCAATGTTGGCAAGGATATTTGGAGATATTTGCGCGTATATTTGCATTAAAAGTGTCCTTGAACCTAAACATCATTTTCTTTAACTTTAGTCACGTTCAAACCCTACAAAGTTCTTGGAGTAGGCTTCGAAAAAATCATAGATTATTTTTAATTTTTCACGATCCATTTTTTTCTGTTAATTCTTGCTTGTGAAATCATAAGGACTGATATTATTTTAGACACTACTATTAGGAATTTGCTTAGCTAAACTAAATGTGTGTGTACCTACATTAGGGTGCCTCACCGAAAATTACAACGGCATTATAGAATTGATAGAATTTAAAGATTTCCACCAATATACTTATGTATATAATTCGTAAACATACTAAGATTTACGTGGATCGATTGCAACTAAAATTTCATTATTTTGATAAAATTTCTAAACATTTTTACGCATACCTTTTAAGATTAAACTGCTCTATCTTTGGTAATTTTTTGGTAAAATAAATTATAAAAACTAATTTTATTCACAAAAAACTCGATCGTCCAGCTCACCTAAGTCATAATATTTTTGCGAGAAGACACAAAATAAAGAAAAATATAACTCCGATGGAAAAACAGTATTGATTTTTTTTATGAAGAGTGATGCACCCTAATGTACATACTTAAAAGAAATAAAAACTTTTCCTCGGAATAGTCATAAAATGTTGGCACATTTATTTTAGGATATATTCTCCGCTGCTATTATTTTGAGCAGTGTTGTATAAGTACATAGATCATCGTATGCCATTATTTATGTTGTGGTGGTGGTGGTTGGTGGCTGCATGCTTCCACGCGCTCTCACCATTTCCCTCTCCTAAGCGGCAGTGCATCTTTTCCTTTTTATGGCATTCTTGTTGTTTCTTTTCGTATCTTTTTTTTTGTTGTTAATGGCTTTTCTTTTTTTTTCTATTATTATTTATACCACCGTTTCTTGAATCCACTTCTCTTGCTTTCATAAACACAACACACACTCATATACAACGCTTGATTGCATCTTCTTGCATTACTTCGGAACCATAAACTCCTGCTGACTCAATATTTGTGGAGATCGCTTGTTGGTTTGTTGGTTGCTGTACCCATAATGTCGCTGCAGCTTCCTCGCTTTACCTCACTTCTTACTGGCATTGTTTCTTTGGTCGCTGCTACTCCTTCAATCTCAGCATACATACGTTTACCATCGAATCACCATCCAGTTAGATTGGCTTCGCTCTCAAGCGCAAGTACTTGTTTTTATGTTCTTCTCCGCTTTGCTCGTGGTGTTCGCATTATTGTATTTACTTATTTCCTTTTTTGGCCGGTCAATCACTTATTCCATGGCCTGTTTCCTTTCGTAGATGCTTTGAAGAAGTTTATGTCCAAATTTATCTCGCTTTTAAGCTGCGCTTTGCAATTTCTGATTTGTTTGCAAAATGCATTTTTTTTCTTGGTTTTCTCCCTATTCAGCGTGTCTTGCACACAGTTCTGTTCTTCACACAGTTTATGTCAGTATCTGTTTTGTATAGACACGAAGTAGCATTAAGCAAAAGAAAAATATGTACTAAAAAATCTTCAATTTCAACAGGTGTTAATTAAAATATGTTTTTATCTCTCTTCTTGCAGCAATTCTCAACGCTTTTAGTGAATTATATTAAATGCAAAAGTATTCCATGATTCGCTTAAACCTGAAAAAAATTCAATGCAACTCAAAAAAAAATTCTCAGAAAAGTCATTACAAAACGTGCTGAATGAATACAAAAAAAATACGCTTGTGTATAACGTGAAAGCATCGGTTACTTGGGATTGATTACATTTCTGCGGATTTGGCAGTTCTTCAATTCGTTGGAAAATAAATCCATTGTGAGTGGTTCGTTTGTGCAAAATTGTTCAACAGACAGATTGACATAACCGGTTTTCGCTTGAGGTGAGTTTAAGCTGTGATTTATTTATTGAAGTACTTATATGGATAAAAGCTATTGTGTTCAAGTATGTATATATGTACATACATACATACATATGTGTGTATAAATTTTAATACTAATGTTATTGATTTAACGGAAAAGCGGAATACATACTCTTTATGCAATTGCTAAATTGCTATATATTTTAATAATTTTTTTTTTTTTTGTTGGAAATCTGGGTTTAGAAAGAACTAAAAAGTGGAAAATGTTTTCGCGGTCTATGAAGCTTCAAAAAACTCTACATTTTAAAGAAGATACTTCGCTACAAGGGGTATTACACAATTTGTTGACATACATTTTATATGTACCAATGATGGACATATTTAAATACTTTAGTTTTTGAAGTAAGAACCTCTTTCGAGGTGTCAAAATACTAAAAGGAAAGATGTTAAGCTACATACTTAAAGATGTCTACGTAAATATTAAAGCAAAAGGTTATCTTTTTTTTTGTGATTTTAACAAAAACATAGGTATAAATGTTGTAAGACTCTTAAAACAATTTAAATTATACTCATATACTTATTTATATTCCTACATATCGACGCCTCTCTAGCGAGACAGTCAGCCGCCTCATTACCCTCTATTCCCTTATGGCCGGGTACCCACGCTAACCTATGTACATACTTTATTATTTACCAAAACACAAATAGCTAAATACTTTTGAACTTTAAGGCCAGTATGCAGCTCTCAAGAAAACGGTCAAGAAAAAAATTGCCATTATTTCGCGTGTGTGTCCAAGGAATTTTGACATCTCATACTTCACAGCCTGTTGCCTCATTCTTTCTTCAAGAAATAATAGAACGGTCATATATTTCTGTTGCAAACATGGGTTGCCTTGTGCTTTTTTTCCCCAAAAAAACTTTAGAAACCCGTAGTAGATAGCGCAAAACAATTTCTTAGACACCACGGCATAACACTGTGCGACAAAAACACAAAATTTTTAAAACGTACAAAATAAATCAATATACATACTCACAAAACTAGGAGCCAAATATAGTGAAACTGCGTTTTTAGTTTTTCTCTCTGACATCCGGATTTTTTTTTAAAGGACTTTGAAATTCCCTTTAATTTAATTTTATTTAAAAGATTTGGTGCACTGTAGAGTAACAATATGGGTATCAGTTAAAAGGAAAAATTCTGTAGAATTAAAAAAAAGTTATTTTTTGTTGCACCAGGACAAATAAATGTTGAAAATCTCATTTTAAAACTTTATCCTTGAATATCCTTGGAAATTTCCAATATTTATTTTTGAAAAAATTTATATCAAGGACTAATATGTAAACTACCATATCCTCGAATTTCGTCCTTCTAACTTTATTAGTTTTAGATACAAAAAATTTTACACTTCTCTTTATAAGATATCGATAGTTACAATATACATAAAAGAAGATACTGGAATTATTACACTCTACAGCACTCCGCTGGGTATTGGACCAAACCAATTTTTTTAAGAGATTGAGTCATAGGTAAAACAGCAATTTCTCCGTTTTTCGAAGTTAGCCTCCGAAACCGAGATATGAGCATTCGAAGTTCGAAATAGAATCTTTGGTAAAAATTATTTTTTATTATTATATGTAAATAACTAAAACACTAAAAATACATTTATACAAATATTTAAATGGTTTATAACTTTTTTTTTGCACAATTATATTACAGTGCTATAAGGGGGCAAAGGGCGGGTCTTCGAAAAATTAATAACCTTATATTTCAAACAATTTTGAACTGATTTTTAAAAAGTTGGTATCGTTGTAAACATGATTAGACCCCCTTATTCTCTTCTGATATGCATATTTGTATACTTTGTATGTAAACATTTGAGAAAAAAGATTTAAAAGGAAAAAATACCTTTAAAAAAATAAATATTTTAAACAAACAAATTACTAACCGATTTTTAAAAAATTGATACCGTTGTTAACGAAATCAAATCTTCTTTCTTCTGATATGCGTATTTCTATACAAAATTGTATACAAAAATTTGAGAAAAAACACTTAAAAGGAAAAAATACCTTTTTTAATAAAAGAAAAAATTAACAAAGAATGATGCCCAGTAGAGGATTTCCCCCTTACCTATCCCTATATCTCTTGAAACCATTCTGAATTTCTGGCGAACCCTAGCAGACCCTCCCTCCTTCCAAGAAATGCCTAGAAAGTTCTGCATGAATTCTATCTTCTCCTCCTATCTACAGCTTGACAATAAGTCGTTATTGCGGGCTGCCAATTTGCGCGCCATGTATTCCGTCAATATTTCCGTGAGGCCGAACGTTCGATTTTGTGCACCTGAGCAAACTCTGTGCTCTTTATTCATCGAGTACTGACTGAAGTTAAGACGATACAGTGCACGTGTGCTTAAGCTTCTCTGGTCATATCTTCAACTAGTGAAAACAAGAATTGCGAAGGAGGTTGTATGGTTTGGCCTAGTTCCTTTAAAATTATCTGAGATCACTTTCTTTCCCGGAATACCACTATCACAGACCCAGTAAAACGCTATATTTTTCGATGTGGTTTTAGGCATTGCAGATCGATAATGCTTACCAACTTTCTGCAGTATATCTCAGTCTGGAATACTCTTCAGTAAGCTGGGAGTCTTTGGATCTAAACATAGATCTTATTACAGTGGCTATTTCGGAAGATCGGGATCTTGTCCCCGCTAAGAACGTTATTAAGGTACCAGTCACTTCTGTCGGGGAAAATGGTATTCGAAGTGGTGGCCAGAGTCTGTCCTTCTCTATTGTACTCGTACAAGAGTAGAGCGCGGATAATGAAAGGTTTGCACCATTAAGTAATGAAGTTTGAAAGTTGTCCATCCTAATTCGCCTTTTGAGCGGAACCAGCTGAGTTTTCTGCGGATTAAATCCTACAAGTTCAAGCAACTTACTTTTCAATACGGTTTCATCGAATGAAAGCAGTTTTTGTCGTTCTTGAGTAAAATCGGCTTTTGTCAATGCGGTTCTTGTGTAGTTATAAAAAAGGTAATAGATGAAAAAGATATAAGGTTTTTATCAATTCAATGCCCTAATTGAAATGGTCGCGCGAATCACAAAATCACAGAAAATGACTGTGTTAATCTGTGGTTAAAATTTGAAAAAGTAATGCCTTTTTACCCAAAGAACAGCAAGTATGCAAAAAGAGATGTAAATAAAAAAAGTTTAGCTATATATAAAAAGTGTCATTGTGGTCACCTCGCATAAATTGTAAATCGGCTTTAAAGCCATAATCTGTGCTTTGGTTAACAACGAAAATAAAAATGTTTTTTAGTAATTTCATATAAACCCAAGGATTGAAACTTTCTATGCGTACATAAAAACCTAATCTTTTGTATTTTTTCATGGCAAAAAAATTAAATAATTCGCAATAATACTTAATAACCACTTTTCCTGTTCAATTTCCAGTTTCATATCAAATTTCAATTTCAATTCGTGGCTTGCGTTTTTTTTGTATTCATAAATACATATCTACGTATATATTTCTGCAAAGAAAAACAGAAAAAAGTGTTTATTTTTCCAACAATGATCGGCTCTTGTCAAGCAATCACAAACCTTCCAGCGCATTTGTGCTGTGTTTCGGATAAAAAAATCACCACTCATATCCGTCTATCGGCCATTAATATTTACTTAACACATTTTTATACCCGAGCGCACTTGTGCACAAGGGTATATTAATTTTGTTCACATAACGGTTGTTTGTAACAGCCAAAACGAATCGAGATAGATATAGACAAATGTATACATAAATGATCAGGATAAAAAAAGAAATCGATTAAGCCATGTCTGTCTGTCCGTCCGTCCGTCCGTCTGTCCGTCTGTCCGTCTGTCCGTCTGTCCGTGTACACGATAACTCGAGCAAAAATTGAGATATCTCAACGAAATTTGGTATGTAGGTTTCCCTTAATCCAAGGTAGGTTGCTATTGAAAATGGGCGAAATCGGACTGTAACCACGCCCACTTCCCATATAACGGTAATTTCCAGAAATACGAAAACTGCGATATTTTAGTAACTACTGAAGATAAATCACTCAAAATTGGTATTTACAATAATTTTTTGACAAAAAATAATAATATTATACATTTTTGGAAAATGGGCGTAGCCACGCCCACTTATGGTTACATGTGTATATCTTGGTAACCGCTGTACCAATTTCTACCAAACTTGGCACAGTTGTCGGCCTTCGTACAGCATACAAAATCGCCTAAAATTTTTAAAATCGGACGATAACCACGCCCACATCCCATATAACGGTAATTTAGAGAAATACAAAATCTTCGATAAATCAGTAGATATTGAAGCTAATTTATTCAAAATTGATGCTTGCAACAATTCTTTACCAAGAAATACGTTTGTGATAAATTTTTGGAAAATGGGCGTGGCACCGCCCACTTATGATCACATATATGTATCTCAGTAACCGTTCTACCAATTTGTACCAAACTCGGTGTGGTTATTGTGCTTGCCACATATAAGCAAACCGTTGAAAATTATTGAAATCGGACTAAAATAACGGCCGCTTCTCATATAACGGTAAATTTCAGAACTGCTTGAAACTTCAAAATTTCGAAATCTAAGGACTCTAATTTACTCAAAATTGATACGCCCCGGCTTACCATATAGCCGTAGCTTTCGGTAAGGCGAAAAACATATATTTAATACGTGCGCCGGGTATTTAATGTTCGGCTCTGCCCGAACTTAGGCTTTCTTACTTGTTATCATTGCAAATGTCAATTATTTATTATTGACGCACTAAATAAAAATTTATTATCTATAAAACATACACAGTAAAAAAATAAAACATCAAATAAAGAGCCCACAAAGCATTTCCTGCAGGTGTTATACATATAAATGCTATGTTCGTAAAATGTGTAAATAATAAATTCATTATAAAAGGGCCATGGGCGCTTTCAAGTGTTCCGCGTACAAGAAACTCTAACTTGGTCAAAACTCGTAAGAATAAAAGGAAATTTGGAGAATTTCCGCTTCGTCCGATTTTTATTATTAAAAATGTTTATAAACAACTATTTAAATGTGCGCGTGTTATTGTAACCTGGAGTATCAGACCTTGTTTTATGATTTACGGCACTCATATATGTGCACTAGGTTACATTTGTGTGCACATTAGGATGTCTCGCCAAATTATGTTGCATTCTCCCCGAGCGAATCATAAATTCTCCTCTACTTACTCGTTTTCACAAAAAAGTTGCATTAATTTTTATAAGTCTATGATTACCTCCTAAAGTAGATGCATACGCGTTATCTCGGGAAAATACCTATGGTAAAATTGTTTCCCTACAAAGGCTTTAAACCAACATCAAAAGAGGAAAGAGAAAGGTCGAAATTCAACCAAGAACTCTAAACGTTTTCTATACTTAGCCCTTTAATAACTTGTATAATGAGGTTAGAGTAGTTTAAGCGTTGGTCCAGCGAGAGATCACTCAGCTATTTCTTATTTGGCCCACTTTGTTGCCACTTGGTATATTTTTCGTCGAAGAAGGAAATGCTGAAACTATTCCCCCTTATCAACCTCGAAACACTGTGCACTGGACTGTGCTCGGTTGAGAGCGCCTGTCGAAACCGAGAACTGGTGATTGGCCAGCTTCATGTATGTGGATCCTTCATCCGTTGCTTTAGGTAAGAGGCCGAAGTTTCCCAAGGTTGCAGAGTGATACTCCGGTTTGAAGAAGAAACCAGACTATGAGAGGTCTGAATGGCGCCACTAATTTCAACAAAGCCGCCCCTTGTACGTAGTCTAACTTCTTAACTGCTGTAGGCTTTTCAAGTGATTTCCTCTTGACAATTATTCCATAAAAGATAGTTGGCTTGATTATCTATATACATAATACGCGAACGAATTTTTTTGTCCAGGATAAAAGATCTGTACCGTTCGCCCGATTTTCAAAAATTAGATGTCAAGTTAAAGCGCTTGGTCTGCCGATGTGCAAACTGGTTTTAGCTTTTTGAAAAGAGTTGCCACCTATTGAAAAATTTAGTTAAAATTATTTAATAATCAATGCCATCAAATCCGCACCGTTGTTTCGATTTTCCAAAATGATTCGTCAAACTAAAAACTTTTTTGAAAAGTTGCCACCTTTTAAAAATTATATTAAAATTATTTAAAAAAATAAATTAATTATTACAAACTCGGTATCAATCGAAATGGTTTTGAAAAGCTTTGTTTCATAGCTGAACTATAGGAGGGCTGCCACCTGTTTACATAATCATATTAGGCTAGAGAAATATGTATCACCATATGGTGAAGACTGCTCTTCCTAATGTACATACGTACGTTTAACTCTTGAGTGTTCATATTTTCGTGTTATAAATATGTACATACGAATTCATATACTTACACAATAAATTTCTTAGTAAAAACTTCAGTTTTTCTTTTCCTTTTTTCACTCAAGAACCCAAAAGACATAACCACCAAGGTAAATTGCCACCGATCCCATTCGGGTACAACGCGCTGCGGTTGGTTCATCGAAATTGAAGTAAAATAATTTAATATTTGCTCGCATTTACTTTGTTTAACTTGCACTTAAGCAATGGAGGTAGAACCGATGGCTGGAGAAGAGGTAGAACCGATGGCTAGAAAGAAGAAGAGGTGACTATGCAGCACTGTCAGCGTTTTACTTTACTGATTTGTGCGCTCGTTTGCGGGTTCATTCGTTCTTTTGTATTTTCTTTTATTATCGGTTATCAACTTCACATTAAGTATCCGTTGCACCTTTTTTTGTTTCTTCTACCCGCAGAAAGCAATGAAAGCCGTGCAAGCTGGCAACAACTGCCGGTGTAGAGTCGGTCTTATCACGCCCGACAGCCTGAGTATCTAAGCGATATAAAAAACTCGTATCTAGTACTTGCGAACGAGGAGAAGCGACGGCAATGGAGGAGTAATAATGTACTGAAAAAAACTAACATTAAAACAGCAAAACAAAAAAAAAAGAATAATAATAAAGAATATCACACCGCGAACAAACGCAAACGTTTCGTCGTGCACGCCTCTCTCAAGAAATTGTTTTTGTTTTCGTGTTCGAACTTTTGCTGGCGTTATCAATCTATTTATTGCCTTTGATTGTTTGCTGCTGCCCCTATTCGATGAAACCTTTTTCTACGAATTAAATTGCTTTTTTTCGTAAAATTGTTTGTTCTTTTTTGTATGCGCTGCATTTTTCCCGCTTGCCGTTATACTGATTCTATTTTGTCTTATCAGCACAAAAATAGCAATTGCGGCGATGAAAAAACGTTTTGTATTTACTAGGTGCGGGTGGATAAAATCAATGGGCGCGCATTGCAGTGTTAAAAATAGTTTTAACGAATTGAGCGCGAAATTTGAGTTGAAAGCTAATGGGAATGTGAATGCGGGCGTCTGATGGCCGATGTGTTTGTTGGTTGGCTGTGCTTTTTGGGCAAAATTTTTTATTTCTTTCGGAAAATTACTACAGTGTTTCCAACCAAAACAAAGAGCCTTCTTAGAAATAATTTGTATATACAAGTTAAAGGCATATTTGATAAGTTAAAGACCTTTTGATTCAAAATTTTTTTTCGACAAGACAGCGCTGTATTTCTCAATATATGCTGCTTTTTTCTTCAAAAATTTGGTCCAGCGTTTGTCCAATTTTTTTTACCCCTACACCTACAGTTTTACGCCGATTTCGAACGTCGATTGTGTTTTTATGAGAAGGTGATTTTGATGGCAGAAATACACTCGGTTGGCCATTGCTTGCCGATGGGCGACCGCTATTCGAAAAACCTTTTTTTTTGTTTTTGAAGTTGATCGGCAACTGGGCTCGAACCCAGGCGCTGTGGAATAATAGCATGTTAGCACACTCTGCTGACCACTACATTCTTCAAAAGCAAAATACAATTTTCTCGTATTTTTATCTTCCAAGGATATACCAGGACCACTAGTTTTTGTAAACTAGTGAAGATAATCTTGCAAATTATTTCTAGTAAATTTTTTAAATGCATTTCTTGTCTTTTATTAGCTACCAGATAAATGTTATTTTGCTATTTCCGAAACATGTTGCCTTCTCATTTCCCCCTTGTTACTGCGGGTAATGAAAAAGTTAAATTTTTGGTAGAAAAGAAAGCGCCATTACACTAAAAAAAATAGGGTAAAAGAAGCGCCTAAAAATTAAAGTGCAAAAAGTGTTTCCTAACTAACTGATATTGCAACGTTCACTTAAATGACTTCAAAATTGGGTCAATGGAAAGCATGTTTTCTTTTAAAGCAAAATACTTTCTGTTGCAGAAACTCATTATGTAAGTACCATTAAAATTTTGTTCTTCTAAAGTTGTCTTCAAGTTCTAGAATAAACATATTTTTTTCATTTTTATGTATTTCGTTAAATAATTAAAAAGTATTGCACACTTTCTTAAACATTCGCAAAAGCACCGCGAAAAGAGAACACCAAAAAGATAACAGCCGATTATGTGTAAAGTTAATATGAATAGTCGCGGAAATTCAAAGAGGAAAAGTCGTAAAGGTGCGCGCAAGAACGTGACAGTAGCGAAAATCTTGGAAATACTTGCAAAAGTGTTAGATAATTGTGAAAGTTTGAGAATATGTCCAAGCCAGAGACAGGCAAGGAATCTAAGAAAAAATTGGAGACACAAATTTTAAATCAACGAAAATCGATCAAATGAAAAATGTATAAAATGAGATTTTGTCATTTAGGCGGGTACGAGTATAAAGTTAATATATGTATGTATTTATATAAAAGTTAAATTTTTCTTTTTGCTTCGCGAAGCTTAGCACTTTTAGAAGCAGCATCAGGAAACTGAGTTCGTTGGTGGGTCCAATAATTTGGTACCCAACAAAATCATACAAAAAAAGAATTGAGAAAAGCAAAAGCCAAAGCTGGAAGCAGATACTCAGCTGAGAGCTCCGCAAAAGAGCCCACCAATTTGTCTGTTATGACGTAAACGGTACTCAGAAGCATGACGGGTAATAGAAACTTAAATAACACCTAAGAAAACTGGGGAACTGGCCTTCACAGGCACTGAATGTTATTTTCAACTGGACTCCTATTGATCTACATATACCGAAAGCAAGTCGCAACGTATTCAGCCGTGCTCATTTATTCAAAATACTCCATTATTGGAATACTCCAGTAGAAATCCCAAATCTTGGCTTTAAATATCCAGGTGGGGTTCTAACCACAAACCATGAATTGGGTAGAGGCCACGTTGCTGTTAAGGTGTCATCTGTATCTACTCTGACGGCTCACAGAAAACGCACGGTGGTATAGGGACAAGAGTCTATTCCGAAGAGCTTGACTCAGTCCCCGCGGCTAGAAAACCACGCCAGCATATTCCAAGCTATAATTCTAGAGGCTGGTAGGATACTTAATAACGCCTATTCTGATAATAGAGAGAAAGCACCTTTGGCTAAAGCGTCTAAAAAATCTGAACTAGTTGAAGAACGCAAGATCGGTCCAAGCTCGCTTTCAAAGGCAGCTTTTAAAACCAAAACTGATGTCCAGTTTTTAAACGACCATAATTTTATGTCTGGAATTCAATGACATAACCTTTGTACTCAGTTTTGAAATCATCGAAAAGTATTTATGTCCATTTTTTAAATTACTACAAAATTGCGCCCAGTTCTTCAGTTAACAAAAATGTGTCCAGCTGTTGAATGTTACATATATACATTGTTGTTTTTTAGTTAAAGAGAAACTAAACAAAAAAAAAACTATTTAGCATTCTGCCCTTGTCTAGTTTTTAAGTTAAGTTAAGTTCAATTCTTAAATGTCCAAAAATTATGGACCGTTTTTAAATGGCCCAAAATGTAGCCGGCGTTCCAATTACAAAATATGTAGCTGCATTTATTTTGAGTTTTTCAGTGAAAAAAGAGTTTTTTTTAAATCACTAGGAATTGTGTTCAGTTTTTCAGTTGCCAAACATTTATAGCCAGTTCTTCAAACTTTCAATTTTTATATAATTTTATGCCAAGACCAAGTGTCCATTTTACAACGCTTTTTCTTAATTTGCTAAAAATGTATGTTCTGTTTTTGGATGATCAAAATTTATGTCGTAAGTTTTACTTTCACTTGCCCATGTCGAAAATAAAATAACAAATCTAGTATAAATATTTAAATTCACACCTCTTTCCCTGCATTGCGCAAACTTTTCGGCGTACCCTCGGATGTACTTATGTACATACTTATATGCATACATATTTACCCCCGTACCTGAGTACTTATGGATGTGAAAAATATTCGATACAAAAAAAAATGTTACCAATTTTTTATCAGCGCACACTTGCGTTAACTGTTAATGTGCATTTACACTTCCCTGGCTAAGGAGTTTATCTACATAGTAGCTGTCTTTAAGTGCTTATGAGAAGATAGAAAATAAAGAAAGAAAGAAGCCCGCTGCTTCTACGATATCGGCATGTGTCGAGGGGCTGACAAAATCGATTTAACGATGGCAGTCTGCAAAGTGACACTTAGTAAATTCCAAGGAAAAATTCACTGTACTTATGCCAATATAACACGTTTTGTTGTTGTTGTTTAGTAATTTAGTAGTTGTATTTTTTGTTTTGTGTGTGTGCTCTCCAGGCAATGGGAGCTACCCAGAGGGGACTCTTCTCACTTCACATATACCAGACAACGGGAATCGCACTTATTTACATATGTTTATCAGTGTAAGGGCGCTGAGATAGCGTTCGTGATTTTTAGTGTATTGTTGGTCCGTATTTTTTTTTTTTAAGCAGCACGCATTATTGTCACCATCTTCAGTTGTTATCTGCGGAATGCCGCCGAGCGCACTTAAGCGTCTATCTATAGAATATGCAACTGCATTGCATGCATCACATAAATACATATGTATGTACAATAAGAACATGCTATATACATAAGTATGTAGTAAATATGATATGACATAAAAATAAGAATGTATGTGCCCACATATGTACATATAATCAATAACAGTTCTGATGGGCAAACAGCGTAAATTGCTTTTGGAATTTGTACTCAGTGTCAAAATACGATAAATGTAATGCAGCAAAGTATAAGCAATAAAAAAGAACTGAAGTAATATTGATAAATATGCTGTTACAGCAATGTGTTGTAAACAAACAAAAACAGTAACAACGAATAACCGTTGCAGCAGCAAATTGGTAATGCCTCACTTGTGCGCCTTGTAATTGATAATTTTAGTCAATTACTGAAGCCATTGTATGCACTCATTTGGGCGTACATACGTATGTATGTATGTATGTGTGTGCATATATTAGGGTGCATCACTTGCCATACAAGAACAATTTTTTACTTTTTTTCAATCGGGATTACATATAAAACTTGTTATATTGTTTATGGAACTCCGCCAAAATGTTTTGCAAAAATATTAAGAATTATGTGAGCTGAACCCATTTGGAAATGCCTCCAAAAATCGAATTTTTTGTATAGATAAAATTAGCTTTTACGTGTATTTGTTTCCAAAATTCACCTTAGATGATGGAAACTTTCCAGCTTAAAATGTCTGCATAAAAATTTTGTCAAATTTAGCAACGGAATCAAAGTAATGCAAATTTCAAATCGGTTTAGCTGACATAGGTATATTTTAATAATTTTCCGGAAATTTTTTTCGTGTGCCTTAAGATATAAGGATTTTTAGAATTCCGACGCAAAACCGCAACTTTTTCTGGTGAGGCACCCTAATGTATAAGTGCATATAGTTTCAAATACAACATATATATCAATTTCAAGGCGTAAGTACAGCAGTATGAGGTAAATTAGTGCTCACCAATTTATCCATACGCTAGCCTATCACCCTGTCCCCTATTCCCGCTATTATTGATTTTCAATTAAGTTTTATTTTTTTTTTTTTTGGGTGATCGTATTTCTGGCTGCGCTTAAAGTATGCGTTCCAAATTTGCTTTGTTGCTTTTTATTTCAGTTTTGGGTTTTCCTTCAAATTAATTTTTTCAACTTGTAATTCAATGCAATCACTAGTATCAATTTGCTATATTCATTATTAACTATTCCAAGTCACCGTAATTGAGCGGTAAAAAAGTGATCAAAATATTTGAGCTTTACTGCTTAATGGAACATAAAGCGACTGAGAGCTTGTCAACTCTCACAATAACGATATTGAAAAAAGGTTATGAAATTTAAATCAGTTCTTTAGCTGAAAAATTAAAGAGTGCGAAAATGCTTGTGATAGTCCCGAATATTCTGGTATCCACATTTCTTACGATGCATTCAATATCCCAATTTTATGCATAATGATTCAGAAGATTTATTGAAAAATGTGCGTACGAGGGCAGCTTGATAAGTCGGTGACTATACGAATAAAATATGCTTATTTTTTCGTCAAAAGTGCGTTTAATTTCTTTTTTATTGAAATATATTTGAGAAGTGTCTAATCAAAAGATTATATCTCCATTTCCGATAATATTTTTTAAGCGTTTTGGTTAAATAATATCTTCAAGATGAGCTACGTCTGAAATATGCACTAAACATTCCTTCACACATGTTCTATATACATGAAACTTTGAAACCAGGGACATTTCCATGCACCTCCTGTAAAATAATGTATAGCGGAAATATTGTCTTTTGATAAGACACTCCTTTCTTATTTCAGCGAGTTTCCTATGATGTTATCCCTTTGAAATAACATGTTTTCTCAAGATACTCAAAGAGGTGTTTGGCTAAGTCATAGCCTCTTCATTTTACCACCGACACACTCCTTCAGTTTCGGAAACAGAAAATAGTGGCCGGAGCCCGGATAAACAGAAAAAAGCTGATTGAGAGAGAACTTTGTAACCCAATTCCTACAGTTTTACAATTGCTCGGCGGCCTAAAAACTTAGCAATACGTATAAGTACACTTTTAATTTCAATATTCAACCGCGTTCAGGGTGTTATAAGGCGTTCTAGGGAATGTGGAAGGAGTGCAATTTGATTTTTGTATTCGTTTTCGGTTTCAACGGTCTAAAAAACTTAGGAATAGTGGGCGCAGTTTATATACCTGCAACTGCTTTTCGATTTTCTACCTAAAAGATTTCAATACCTATTTTCTGGAATTTGATATATTCACAAAACTAAGGCCTGAGTAATTGGAGAATAACTTTGATAAAGAAATTTTGCCGAAAAGACCACCCAAATAGAAGTTAAAAACCATAAAATAGGGTATAACACCTAAACAATTTTCCATTGTAGACAAAATTAAAAAAAAAAAAAAGTTGTATGTAGGCATGCAGAAAACTTAAAAACTAATGATGCTGTTCGATTCCACATAACCGAGAGGGGGTCAAACAGTACTCTCCGGCCATGCCTTTTTTGTGTAATTTTAAACTTCCTTTTTTTCTAAATAATTATTTTTATTCCTATACTGATGCATGTATAAGCAATGTATAATACTGTGAAGTTTCATAAAAATCCATGCTTGAGGCACACTAACTTCCAAAAAAACCTTTCACACTTACACAAGTACATACCTTCATATAATATTGGTGGGATTTATTTCAGAATTCCATATCGACTTCTTTATTTAAAATCCATCCGCTCTCATGAGGCTTAAGAAAATTGTAAGCTTATACGAAACAAAATTTTTAAATATTCACCAAAAATGTAATCCCCCACAACGGAGCTTTGCCAAAAATGCGCTAATTAAAACGAAAAATGATTAAATTTTAATATGTACTTCACTTCAAAAATCCGCTTTATTTTACCACCTCCATGCCAACCTACGCACAACATCATTTCCCCAAAGCATTTCAAAAATTCGATTTCCACCAAAATCACTGCAACTCACACTCGCCAAAATGCTGTAGATTACGAATTATTTCATATTTTGATTACATGGAAAATATGATAGATATTTTTCACGGAAGTAGCAGACAGACAGACAAACAATGCGTATGCATTTCTAGCATACAGCGCGGCGCCTCACGGTAAACACATGCATACATACATATGTACATATGCACATATATGACATGTTTGAACTCCCATATCTGTTTATGCTGGCAGGTCTACGATCAGAATTTGAATTATTACCATAGTCTCGTTTTTGGAATGGAATAATTTACTAGCTTTTATGAAAATAAATGTTTGGGATGCACAAATTTGAGCATGCATGCAAATGCATTACCAGCGAGGCGAAGCGAGGCGCGGCGATGCGATGTGTCAGTAGTGGCGGTGGCGAAACAATTGTTACAAATTCACAGCAGGCCATTATCGGCGCTGAGCATCTCCAGCAATGAGAGGGCAACATAGGTACATAGATAGTTGGTACCTGGACGGCAAATATGTAGGTATAGCGAGGAGTATGCATGCATATATATATAAGTCCACATATGTATATGTGAACTTTATACAATTATGTGTTTGTATTGTACATACATATGTACTGCATGTGTAGTATAGCAAGAGAGTTATCTAAACTGCCTTCCTAGTGCTGTTGTTACCTTGCTGCTGCGAAATTATGCGAGCGTTATTGTTCTTGTCCGAAATTGTGTAGGTCGGCGCAGAATTTCACTTATCTGGCTTTTCCTGTCCACTAACCAAATGCAGCTCGAGCCAAAAACACAATCGCGCCTAACATACAAACATTTTCCCAACAGCTGTGGTTTTGTCCCTTCAAACATACATGCACATGTATGTATGTATGTTTGTATTTATACATTCATTTAGGAACGCGTATGGCGCGCCTATCTGCCTGTGACAATCTTTACTTACCAACAATAGCAAAAATATACACCATTTGTTTGTCCTTTCGCATGCTCGCTTACCTGTTTCCGCGGTTAATTTTATTCGATTCAGCCATTCTGTTCTTATTTTGGTACTTGGTGGTACTTCAGTTGTTTGGTCGATTTGCTTGTTGTTGTTGCTAGATTACTTTGTTCCTGTCCTTTTCGATTACTTAGTGTGCGTTTTTCGTTAGGCTTTTGCTTTCAACACAATTTGTTTGGAACGAAAATTTCCTTCTGCCATGCATGTAGTTATGTATGAAGCGGCCTGCTCCTTCCTTGCAGCTATCGAAAGCATAGCACATTAAATAAAATGCGGAAAAGCCGAACAATGGCACTTTAATTACTTTTCTTTTTTCCATTTTCTTGAAGCGTGTTTCCCTTTGTTAAGCATAAAAAGTGTAGTAAGTAGTTAAGTATGGAATATCCTCAACATGTCTTGGCGTGAGAAAGCAATCATTAGGTTATTGTTGACATTGAACCGAAAATAAATTGCTGAGATAAAATTCTTGATGAACATAGTATATAAGTTTGAATGTATGTATGCCTAACGGAAACGTTTTAAAAAGCGACTGGTGCTAAATAGATACGAAGTAGTCGTAGCTAGTTGCAATTAAACAAATTTTGCAGATAATTATTCCAATTCAACCTCCTAACACTTAGTACATACATACAGTGGGGAAAATATAGCTGGGGGTATTTCAGTATTCTTAAGATATTTCCCTTTCTTTATTTAATGTTTATTATGACAGCGTACCTCGTTATCTGGCAAAAACCATGTAAGTCAAAATTTCAAACTTTTCAAAAATTTGCAAAATTCGACAAAGTTTCATCAAAATGTTGAGCTTTTTAATTAGATTTCTTAGATACAATCTGAGAATGCGGTTCTGTAGCCCATTCAAAATGCGAAGTAGCTATTTTAAGAAAGGTTTTGCACAATTTATCCATACAAAAAAATATACTTTGTAAGGAAGAAAATGCGTGAACAAAAAAAATGCCGAAAATTAGCGGTAAGTCCAGCCTACTTCAAATTTGCACTTTATTATATTAAAATTTAATGAGATACCAAGCTGGATCTCAACAAAGTTCTAAAAAAATACGATTAAAAAGTTTCAAATTTTTTATGAGCATTTGTTAAAAATATTCTGCAAAGTTTGGCATTTTCATTTACAAGGATTTTTTT
>NW_023458556.1:22258960-22259972 GCF_013731165.1 Rhagoletis pomonella
AAAAAAATAATAAACATTTTTTAAACAAAGAAAAACAGCCTAAACTTACAAAAATTTCTCTCCCTATTTACATTCTCGCCACCTCATACAAGTCGGATTCACTAAACTAGCGGGACAAAATGTAAAAATCAAAGTCATGCGAATTGCCTCAAAATGGCATGGCTTACTTCTCAATACAATAGATAACCGCTGTGAATCATATTTTGTTCTCTGATCTCTTTCGCCATATTGGATCAGCCATTTTGAATTTAAAAAATTCATGGTCAGATTCATAATCAGCGATCCCAAAACCCCCCAAGAGTAACAAGTTTCGAGCGAATTCAATCAATTTTGAAAAATTTTTCCGCCATATTGTATCCGCCATGTTGGATTTTTGAAACCTGACTGAAGATTTGTAATCAATGGCCCTAGTGGATACGAAGTGGTGTTGTCGCGCTGGATTCTCTCTATTCAGACCACTGTGCACCGTACGTTTTTCCTATAGTAAACAAATGTTTTTCTTTGACCTGTAATCAATAATTTTCGTGTTCAGTTTTGGCCGCATTCGCAAAATATTCTGCCATAAGTCCAATGTAAAACTTCAATTGTTCCATATAAGTATTACTCAATAAGGCTCTGTTCTATAATCAACCAACCCTTCCATTATTAGCCTTATTAAGACTCTATTTGTATTTCCTTTCATTGTCCTTTGATTGCCACATTGTTGTGTATGTAAATGTGCATAGATACATTTTGTTGCTGTTTATTTGTAGTGTCAACTCGTTACAAACACTGTTTGTGGCTAATCTGTTAATCTGCAGGGCAAATAGGTTTAATTGTGTATTTTAAATTCATGTAGATTTGTAAATTTCTATTTATGCCTATGGGCTTAATTATAAGCTAACAATGATGGGGGTATAAGTTAAATAAGCTTGCTGTTAATGGTCTGTGATCCTAAAATGTTTAGGTTAGTAGGTATGCGAGTTTTTTTTTTTAGTAAGGAACTTAGTATCTAATATTTCTAAGTTCGAAT
>NW_023458556.1:22260072-22276175 GCF_013731165.1 Rhagoletis pomonella
TTTTTTTTTAGTAAGGAACTTAGTATCTAATATTTCTAAGTTCGAATTTAGAACCAGTTGTGGTGAACATTCAGTTATATTCGCCTTTACTTTGATTTTCGATAGTCATTTAATTCGACAATCATTCGTACAATTAAATGTAACAATGAAAGTTCACTATCTCCGCTTCATATTTTCTAATGACTATAGATACTATGCGATAAAATACATGCGAAGCAATACAAATTTTTTTGCCGCGAGAAGTGACACAAAATAGTGTTGCGCTAATTGTAATCAAAAAAAAAAAAAAATGAAGAGCAATAAAAACAAATTTACATAAGAAAACGGATGATTATGAAAAACTAAAGTCATAGAGGTGTTTGTAAAAAATGTTAAAGTAAATATTTTAATATTGTGAAATTAAAATATTATTAACCTTACGTGTGTATTTTTATGTACTTACCAATAAATTAAATAGTTTGTACATTATTGGTATGTAAACAAAAACATTAACATGCAGCGATAATAATGCAAATTGACTCAGTCACCAGCCTACATAATTTCGAATGTTTTTTTTTTGTTGACGAAACAAAACATAAATTCAACTTCATTAATACAATTTGTTATGATTTCATGAAATCACTATTAACAAAAAAATTTGGCTTCAACCACTGGGACAGGGTTTTTTTGAACAATGATGTTAAAAAGAGAATAAAATGTGAAAACTACTAAAAAATTAAGCCTTTAAATGTCACAGATTTATCACATTACAAACTATTAAAAAATTGATAATATGGGTACGCATCGTGACCAGAAATAGATAAAAAAAAGGTCACAAGCATATTCGCTGAAATTCAAAAAGTCGCAACTACTAAAAAATTCAGAATTCATCTTTTGATTGATATGATGGATTTCATTCATTTACAATTCCCACATCATTTAATGAAAAAAAAAATATTTTTTAGTGACTACTTTTTCCATTTCAGTTACGATGTTGTTACGTCTTTTTGCATTTCAGGTGACGATATGTACGTATCGATGGCTGAGTGGAAGATCGACGTATCTCGGCAGCCAGTTCAAAAACGCCTTATCTTAGCAAATTTTTCAACAACCGCCGGGATAGGTCGATTTTCCACTCAGCCATCAATATAGATAGTGGGGCATGATTAAATGCAGTCAATTAGCTATTGTTGGATTATTGAATAATATTTAAATGTGACAGTGCGGATAAAAAATTCGTATTTACATAGTATGTATGTATGTTTGGGGCAACTCTGCCAGTGAAAATAAATAATTATAATTGATTCACTTGCATGTTTGTTTTAAACATAATGACATGTGTAAAGCAAAAATTGTGTGCAATTGAATTACAATTGCATTTACTAACATAGTAAAATATTGTTCGAAAGGAAGTGTAGATCAACTGTTATACCCAGATACGAAGTCTCAATAGTTCGTTAACTAGTAAGAGCTGGTATAGGGCTGATATTATTGTTTTTCAGCCGCGGTTTTTCTATTCGTACCTCGTCATGGTGCTACCATTCAGTAGCGTGGAAAAGTGTTCCCTCCATAATTTAAGTACGTTCTGAACATCGGTAACTAGGTCGCCATTGTTTTTCTTACAGGAGTACGCCCTGGTCTTGAAACCTTCCGTAAGTCGCTTAACTCTCTGGTAAAATTTTCGGGCATTCTTCCTGTCGGCCAGCATTTCAAGACCTTCGCACTCACGTATTTCGGCCTCTCTCTCCTTATTGCGGCAAATACGTCTCGCTTCCCTCATCCTTATAGCGGTCCCACATACTTAGCGCGCGTTGCACCCGATCGCAGCCTGGCCCTGTAGGCGGCATCTTTTTTCTCTACAGCTTCCTGACACTCCTCATTTTACCAGTTGTTCTTTCGGGCTCGCCGAAATCCGACTACTTCTTCGGCGGCGGTACTTAATGAGCGGGAAATGTGGTTCCACTGCTCGCATATGTCGGTCTGTTGAAGAGGGCTCTCTGAGAGCAGGTGTGACAGACGAGTAGCCAATGCCTTGGCTGTCTGTTGTGATTGCAGCTTTTCGACGTTAAGCTTTCCTTATATATTCGGGCGCACATTTTTTGCTGCACAGAGGCGGGTGCGTATCTTGGCTGCAACAAGATAATGGTACGAGTCGATGTTTGGACCTCGGAGTGTACGTACGTCCAAAACACTGGAAGCATGCCTTCCGTCTATCACAACATGGTCGATTTGGTTTCTCGTTTTTTGATCCGGAGACAGCCACATAGGTTGATTAATCATTTTATGCTTGCACCTAGTACTGCGTACTACCATGTTTCGGGCCCCGGCGAAATCGATCAGCCTCAATCCGTTGTCGGACGTTTTGTCGTGGAGGCAGAATTTTCCGACGGTGGTTCCAAAGAGCCCTTCCTTGCCCACCTTGGCATTGAAGTCGCCAAGCACGATTTTGATATCGTGGCGGGGTCAGCGCTCGTACGTGCGCTCCAAGCGCTCATAGAAGAGATACTTGGATACCTCATCCTTCTCTTCCGTTGGGGCATGGGCGCAGATGAGCGAGATGTTGAAGAATCTCGCTTTGATGCGGATTGTGGCTAGACGCTCGTCCACCAGGGTGAACGACAGTACTCGTCGACGGAGACTCTCTCCCACCACAAATCCAACACCGAATTTGCGCTCCTTTACATGGCAGCTGTAGTATACGTCGCAAGGCCCCAGGCATTGCTTGCCTTGCCCCGTCCAATGCATTTCTTGGATGGCGGTAATGTCAGCTTTCGTTCTTACGAGGACATCAACCAGCCGGGCAGAGGCACCTTCCCCATTAAGGGTCCGGATATTCCAAGTGCATGCCCTCAAATCGTAGTCTTTTAAACGTTTGCCGTGGTCGTCATCATAAGGGGGGCCCTCATCCCAGGCATTGTTTCGCTTCTTCACAGGAAGGGGTTTTTACGTGGCGGGTCCCAAACCCAGCGCACAACCCATTGCTGGGACGGGGGTGGTTTCGCAACCAAATACACGTTTATATAGCGAGCCGCTTGCTCCAAGACAGACACCCGCTTGCAGCCGCACCTACTGGTGAACAGACGCTGCAGACTTCAGTGAGCCCTTGAACCGAATAAGTCGGAGTGGCCCCACCGAAGCTCCCTCTCTTTCTGCCGTAACCCAAGGATCCACTCGGATTGGTTACCGCATTTTGCGCATGGGTTGCTCACATTGCCCAGAGTGCGCGAACGAGGACGCAAGAGTCGGGATTGAGTATAGCCGTGCAACTGTAACTGCATACGCAGCACAACGACTATACCCCATTGCACTCCAACTAAATGAGTGCTTGAGCATTTGAAGCTCCATGTCAATAAACGTGCTGACACATTGGTGAAAAGTCGGCAAGAAACTCGTAAAATAGACGTAAATAAATACACAAAAAAAAAAAAATACTTCTGCGTGACAGTGGAACTGACAAAAGTCTAGCCTCAAGAGCTTTGCTGGAGTGAAGGCATTAGATGCTCCTGAGCACCAGGCGAAAAGCCAAGCACACGCTAAACATTCTGTAGATACTTTTGCTAAAATACTGAACCACAAAGCTTCTGCACATGCCAAAAGTGCGCACACTCAAGGCGTTATGTCGCTTGTCATTTCGTTTGACTTTTCAAATTTATGTTTGAATATGAATTTTACGTTTTGCACTCAAGTGAAGTGTGTTTTGACGGCGCTGCGATGCGCGCGATGAAAATGGCTGCAAATGAAATTAAGAGTGTATGCATACGGAAAAGGCCACACAAACAGAATGCGAGAAGCAGCGGTATGCTCATATGTGGGAATGACGGATTTTCGATGATTCTGCTTTATTAGTAATTTTTTTTGTTGTGGCGCGCCGTTCCAATATTCAGCTGCAGATTTCTTTATAAGATTTCAATTTCAATTATGTTTTAGTGCAATATGCTTTTTTTTTGCTTCCCCATTGGCACGCGCAAATGCGTAGATATGAGTCGATTCAATTCATCACCATACAAAAAGAAATCTGCGCAATACAACAAAACACTTGAGCTGGATTTTCTGCTTTTCATTATTTCACTTTTTTATTAATTCTTCTTTTTTTTTGCATTTAACAATTTGTGCTTTATGCAAACATACAAAAGCATATGTGCCTATGGAGTTAACGAGTTCGAAATTAATAAACAACGTACAAAATCATTAAAAAGTGTGGAAGTGAGAGGGGCGCCAGAGCAGGGGGTTCGAAAGCACTTACATTGATATGCATGTTTGTCGGCATTTGTGCCAGCAGCTGAAAACCATCAGCCGGGAAAGTCATCACCGTCGAAAACAGACAGAGTGCCTGTTCGCAAATAAAAGTGTAAATAAAATGCAAAAAAATGGAAAGTATTGTTGTACACATAGTAAATGTGGCATATGTGGCGCATAAGCCGACAGCTAGTCGCCAGCACCATCAAGCGTTTTCACCCCACATACATATATATGTACATACGTCGAGGTAGCACCATAAACTCAACCACCCCTGTCATTACACTCACCCCTAATCGTGTCGAGGGTTTTTTCCCTTCTCCTCTTCCCCCTCCTCCGCCTTCTATGCTTGTCATCAACGTCATAATGGGGTGGCAGCAGACACCGCCTTCTCACTTTCATGCAGCAATTCAATGCCTCACCGCCAACAAATTGCTGGTGCTGCTGCTGCGCTCTCACGACTGGCGAGAGGCCAAAATAGCATGACAGCAGGGCATACAACAGTAAAAGATACCATGGGAAGTTAATGGTGGGGTCCTCTTTTTTTTTGAATTTGGTTCGGTAGTGGTGGTGGGCGCACTTGTTTTGGACGCATCGCCCATTTACTTAGTTACTTACTGCGATTTCATTACATTTTCTTTCATTTCCCACACCCTTAGCACATTTTTGTATGGAAATTTCCACCCCACTTACCTACATGGTGTAATGGTTATTGAACCTCAAATTACGTCTTACTATTTATGTTATGCGATGCAGTAGATGCAACTCCAATTGGGGTTGTTGCTGCGCAGTAAATGCGGAAATATCAATGGTAGGTTATATCGTCGGTCCCTACGAAGAGTAGCACATTTCACTATTCGCGTGGAAGACTAGCACATTTCACTATTAGCGTGGAAGACTAGCACATTTCATTATTCGCGTCGAAAAGTAGCACATTTCAGATTTTTGGGTGGAAGAGTAGCACATTTCATTATTTGCGTAGAAGACTAGCACATTTCAGATTTTTGCGTGGAAGACTAGCACATTTCAGAATTTTGCGTGGAAGAGTAGCACACTTCAGATTTTTGCGTGGAAGAGTAGCACATTTCAGATTTTTGCGTGGAAGAGTAGCATATATCACTATTTGCGTGGAAGACTAGCACATTTCAGATTTTTGCGTGGAAGACTAGCACATTTCAGATGTTTGCGTGGAAGAGTAGCACATTTAAACTAAATCATAAAAGCATAATTTATATTGGAAATTCTAGTGCTTATTTTATATTTGTGTAATTCTATTATAAAATTCATAAAATTCCGACGGTATATCCTATGATTCCTTTGATTATTTTTGTCGCATTTGCTACTATATAACGAATAAACACAATTTATTTTTATATGAAAGAAAACCGCAACAACGGAAATTTTTTAGCCACTTGAAACTTGCACATTATTGCAATAAAATTGAAAGGGCTTTAATTCTATATACTCAAAAAATTCTTAGAAAAAAATTATTTGACATTTGGATGAACATTTTTAGATTTTTTTAGTTTTCTATAAAGTTTTAAATTTGGGTTTATATCATGATTCAATAATACAAGGTTGTGTAATTTGTGACAGCTAAAATTTGACACTCCTCTATCTAGATTTGTATTTTGGAAGTAGGAGAAAGGGGAAGAATGTGATCGGATTTTGCGAAAACGGTAGTAGAATGGTACTACAAAAAGTACGCAAAGTATACAATTAGAAGTAAAATGTGTATTATTAATTCTATCCGAATTTGCAATATATTTGGTGTTTTAATGGAAATACTAAACAATACATAAAAATATGCATTTTTGAATTAAGTTATTCGTCATTTCCGGGAACAAATCTAGAATGCCGACCATTCAGCTATGCAAAAACTATAAATGCCGATCAATAGAACTTTTTATGCTCATTTCAGCCATGCCAAAATGATTTGGCGCAAGTAAAAAATGAAGAGGTTCTAGAAGGTTAAAGTTCAGTTTTTAGATATTTTAAATATTAATATCTTATGTAATTTATAACCAATTAAACAGCTAATGATGTCACCATAAAGGTCATTAATTTGTTCTTCAGCTGATGTACATAATTTATAGCTTTTTGTATTTTTAAACCAAAACCACTAAAAATCCAAGAAATATTATTTTTTCATGAAATAACCTTTTTTGAAAAAACTGCATAATTAATGGTAAAGAATTTTATATAATTTAGAAAGTACAAGTTATTATCTTTAATTCGATATTACATACTTTATCATGATCTACTTTTGGGTTTCAACAATTTAGTGATAATAAAAAATACAAATAAACCTCTTATATCTTCTATTTTTACCAGTGACAAATAAATTTGGTATCGTTGAAATCAGCGTAAAAAGTTCTATCAATCGGCATTTTTGGTTATTTTATAGCTAAACGGTCGCTATTCTACACTTGTTCTAGAAAATTACGCAAACGAAGGTGACGCCAACGAATATTTAGTATGAAGAATTTTTGGTTTTACTACTAATATCACTAGAAACTCTAGAGTAAGCAACATTATGCACAAGTAAAGGAGCCGATTTTATGTGTGGGAGTGAGAAGACTGTTTTATTACAAAACCTTTCTATTATTGAATCATGGGTTTATATGGACTTCTTCAGAGAATGAACTTTATTTTAATGAAAATTCTTAAAAATAAGTAAATAAAAATAAGCGGAAAACAATATCACTTTGAAATGAGGTGCTTTTGATATGACTGCATGTACATTAGGGTGGTCCAAAAACAGTAGTCGGAATTGTAATGCTCTCACTCCCTAGGATTGTTGTATATAGAAAAGTGTACCCATATTTTTTTTTTTTAAATCAAAAAATATTTAGTGGTCGTTCAAAGCGCTCAAAGTTTTCCATGTATTTTTGTATGGGAAAAAACAACTTTTCGTTGAAATGGTATAGAATTTTTGAAAATCAATATTTTTCGATCAGAAAACTCTGGTTATTTTCAGGAGACTTTCCAATTATTTATTTAACAATTTTTTAATACTAACGATTTTTTATTTGTCCCCCATTGCATTTTTCGGGGTTTTTGGGGTTTTTGGCGGACCTACAAATTATAGTTGCGATGAAAAAAGGTTGAATAAACAATTGGGTATTATTATTGGGAATCCTGCAGCTGAAAAAAGTTTTCCGATAGAAAAATAGTTTTTTTGAATTATATACCATTTCTACCAAAAGTGTTTTTCCCCATATAAAATATGTACATGGGAAACTTTGGGCGCTTTGAGCGACCTCTAACTATTTTTTGATTTCAAAATAAAAAATAGGGATATATTTTTTCGGTATAGAACAATCCTGGGGGGTGAGAGCATAAAAATTCCGACTTTACTTTATAAATAGATTCCCTGAGGAAGACGCGAATATGCGTCCAAACGAGTAGGAGGAAAATAAACGTTTATTCTTGTTGTAATAAAATACCGAAAAGCTCCATACACAACATTAAACTCTCAGCTTAGTCGAGAAGAAATAATTATTACATACACGTATGTTTGGTTTTTGTACGGCTGCTAGTACCACTTTATATGAATTCGCTATTCTTCTACGCGAGTATCTGAAATGTGCTACTCTTCCACGCAAAAATCTGAAATGTGCTAGTCTTCCACGCAAAAATCTGAAATGTGCAACTCTTCCACGCAAAAATCTGAAATGTGCTACTTTTCGACGCGAATAATGAAATGTGCTAGTCTTCCACGCTAATAGTGAAATGTGCTACTCTTCCACGCAAAAATCTGAAATGTGCTACTCTTCCACGCAAAATTCTGAAATGTGCTACTCTTCCACGCGAATAGTGAAATGTGCTAGTCTTCCACGCGAAAATCTGAAATGTGCTACTTTTCGACGCGAATAATGAAATGTGCTAGTCTTCGACGCGAAAAGTGAAATGTGCTAGTCTTCCACGGTAATTTGAGATGTGCTACTCTTCGTTGGGAGCGACGATATATACTATAGACAATATGCTTGCACAGCACAGTCGAGTTTGATTTCCTTACTCTGCGTGGCTATATATGAACATATCGCATCCTAAATCAAAAACAGTCATAACTCAAAATTTTTCAAAAATTATTTTTTCCTATAAAGTAAGTCCCTGTGGTATTACAAAGGGCCGAGTTGCAGCCCCAAGTATGCTGGCAAGTTGACCAACAGTTACGTACCCTTACCAGGTTGGATCGATCAGTGTGAAACCAAATCGAATTTTCTTGTACCGGGACTCCTTCTGACCATTACTCTCTACTTGGTATCTCTGTACGATAACGTTTACAGAAAGTGAGCGTTGTAACGCGGTAGTCCGATTTGTTCGGTAAGATTTGGTTATTAATGGTATTTAGTATGACCACTTCTCTATGCATTGCATGCCCAATCAATTTGTTAATGTGATATTCAGTTGAGGATGAGCTAATGGGCTCTGTAGGTATTGTATTGTCCGCAAAGCACCCTCGTACTATATATTCATTAGCGTTACCATTCTAGGGTTTATAATCTACAAAAATTTTGAAATAGTCCACTTTTTTAATAATATTTTTTCTCCTTTTTTTCAGGTATGGGCAACATAATTTTTCCAGAAGAGTACATAAAACGGTAAAACAGCTCTTTAAGGTTCTATGTTTCAACCAACTGCTCTCAATAACCGCCTTAAATAAATAAAAAACCGCAGTATAAGTATTTTCGCAGCACAAAATTGCCAACCCTTTACTTTTCAATTATCCTCCTCTACTTGTATACTTAAAAATGTATTTACCTTCTTGGTGTCTCCCCCTCGAAAAAAAAAATAATAAATAAATAAAAGTGTCACTCATGCCCCAATTTACTAGACAAAAGGCAAACATATGTACATTTGTATCACATACATACATACGTGCATATGTATACACGCATTATAAAATTATTTTGCGATAACTGCATTTTGATACCCTTTTGGTTGAGTCTACAAACCTTCCAGCAATCTCGGTACATTTCTTTGGCAAATATGTGTAAGAAAGAACACACATAATGGCAACAATAAAATCAAATTGATACACATTAGTCCATTTGACTGCAGAAGTGAAGGAGCAAGAGCTTACTTAAATAGCTTTTTTCCGGCTAAAGTAGCATGTGATTACTGCACGAGTTGCCATCATTTCGTAATTTAGTGCGGCTTCCATCGCCAAGGCATGACTGTACCCTTACTCTGATTTTCAAATTCTGCACTTTGTGGCACCTTCCACAGTCTTCATTTTAGACTTCATTCACCTCATTCGCTGAACTGCGTGTGTGTTGACTACAAATTTTCGATTTATATACAACTTTTACTTGTATGAGTACCCAATTTATATGCAATGTCGAGGAACTGAACAGTGCGGATACATATATGAATGTACGTTGACTGAGTGACGTTTTGTAAGGATTTGTGCTTTTTTCTACATTGCAATTTTTTATGAGCATAATAAATCTAACACAGTGGCGTACGTATACATAGTATACATCTGCATGATCAATGAATGTTTCCATACACATGTATGTATGTACATAAATTCTCTTCCATACTCACTTTTATGTATGTTCTGATTATATGGTCCCATATAAACTCCACGCGGGTAGTTCGCATGAACCCATTTCTTCTTGGTACAATTTATAGTTTCCTCTCAAGTTTTAAAGCTAAGAAACCCGCAGCACAAATGAAGCGCATCGCAGCAGCCATAACAGGTCGTAAGCGCGTTGTGTGCTTTCTTTTCGACTGCTGCGCTCTGACTCACATTAACGGAGTTCAAAGGAGTAGAAGGCGTAATCGTTGAAGATAAATTTCTTATTTAAGTTCTCGAATGAGTGGGGTTGAGTAAGTCGATTTGATGTTTTATTTTTTATTTGTGTACTGCTTTCGAGTAAACAAGCGATTTATCTACATTGTTGTGTTTCTTAGTATATACAAATTTATGTAGTTCAATTGAAAGGAGAACAAAGTTTTGTTGATAAAAACCGAAATCAATAAAGCGCATTTTAAGGGTTAAAGCAAGTAAATGTATTGTAACATAGGAATTTTTATGTTTTTTTGTTGGGCGGGAGGGTGTAATTTTCACCAGTTCTTTTCAATTTCTTTTAGCTCTCCACCCAACTATATAATTTACATTATTTTCAAAGCATAGGTTATATGTATGTACATATGTATATGTTTACTGGAATATCTTTGTTATCCAGTAATGAAATTTACGCCCAATTCAATACAAAGATAGCTAGAGTATTCATTCCCTTTGAGCGGGAGATGTGGTTCCGTCCATCTCGATTTGGAGACATCTATGCAGGCCGATTAATCCTTTTATATTGAAATCTATTATCGTGTAAATGTAAGATTCGGGATCCGGTGAATTCGCTTAGGCTCAGCCCGTTATCGGGCGCTTCGTCGTGGAGGCTGATTCAAAGGTCTCTTCTTTGCCCACTCTAACTTTGATGCGTATTGCTATGAGACGCTCGTCCGTCGAGCTTGCGCTGATTTATATGGCAGCTATGGTAGATGTAGCAAAGTCCTATGCTTTTGATACTTTGCCTCTTACATCGTATTTCTTGGATGACAACTAGCCGAGCGGAAACACCTGCCCCATTAAATCTTCAATTATTCCAGGTGCACACCCGCAAGTTGCTTAAACCTCGACACTTGAAACTTACATTTGATTATACCAAAATTGCATGGGCTACAAAACTGCATGTCCGAAATTATTCTTAAAATATTATTATTAACTTATTCACTACAGGTCATTAGGTTGGCGCACTCCCTTTTTGAACTATTTTTTTTTTTAATTTGTATAAAATTTTAAAATCGGATTTGCACGTAGAATATGATATATTTTTTATAAAAAAAAGGAACCAGCATTGAAAAAACCAAATGAAAATTCTAAATGCAAAGGATTAAAAAAGTGCGCTATTCAAATAACGAGGAGTGTATGTTATAAAAGTCTTCTTAATAATTATCAGAGAGAACTTATATTATAAAAATCTTCACATAAATATTATTAAAGAGAAAAAATTGTGTAAGTCTTTAAGGACTTGACTTGTTCAGTTCCATTTCGGGATAATCTCGGAATCCATCCGCGAATTGTTCGAGATCATTCCGCGAATCGTTCGGAATGAGTTCGGGACTAATTCGGAACGAGTCCTGAAAAGGGTAGCGAATATATACCAAAATAGTATCCAAAAATACGGAAAATATACCGAAAAAATACCGGAAAAGTACCGAAAAAGTCCTGAACTAGGTAGCCCTGAACGGTCGTTAAAAAGTCTCTTCGACAAGCAAAAAAATTGTCTCACTAATATTTAATTATGAAAAGTTAAAAAAAAAAATTATTTTCAAAAGACCTGGAAAATGTTTATGTTGCTTTAGTAATTATTGATTGACTTTTATGGTTTTCTCTTATAATAGATATGTCACTGATTTCTGCTCATATTCCTTGGTGTTTTAGGATAATTAAATTTAAAATTTATTGCACTCTAAGGTCGTTTTGAGATCTGTTTGTACAATTAGACAGATCTAATTAACGCCCAAGTTAAAAATTATAGAACGCATATTCTTGCCGTCTTACTATTTCTATAAGTATCTTCAATGATTAAAATTGCCAAAAAAAATTTCAGAATTTGAAATATTTAAATCGACCTCTCTACATTTGATGTTGGTATATATGTATTAAGTAAGGTACTTCCTTCAATCATTGCGGCAGCATACGCTTTTGTGTGCCCATCTCTTCCCCCAAAAAAAAAAAACGAATAGGTGCACATCGTTAGACACGTTTCGCTAAAAGTAAATTATTTTCACATTTCCCATTGCCTAGGCTGGCATTATGTCAGCCTATTTATTTAAATGCCTTTGAGCACCGCTGGTTAACCGAACAATGCCTAGCAACTTTTTAGCACTTAGCGCCACAAACAGCTGTGACTTTAGTCGAAAAGCTGCATCCATACATACGTATGTACATACATATGTGAATGTGCCCATTCAACTCCTTTCGTGTTTCACCTGCGCGCATGAAGTCGTTTTTATGTGCATACATATTTAAATATTTACATATGCACATTACGGTGGTTTAAAAGTGCATTTAAAAAAGTTAAGTCGGAATTTGTATTCTCTCACCCCTAGGATAGGAAAAAAATGTCCGCTATTTTTTTATTTTAAAAACAAAAAATATTTTCCGACTTTAGTTGTTTTGGACCACCCTAATGCACATACATAGATACGCACTTATATATTTATGTACAATTGAATGTACCACTTCAACTCACATACTAAGTACATACGAAATTTATGCCTATGCGACATTAAACAGCGAAATTTGTGACTATAATGGCAACTTGGTTGTATACATATACATATATAGAAGTGATTAACCATGCAAGAATATTTCTGAATCATTATTCATTTGTACCTTGTGCGTTTAAATCTAGCAGGACCAGCCTAAGGAATCCAGAAAGTGTCCATAATTTTTCGAAATCAATTCCACTTGAAAAAGACTCATTTTAGTAGGAGTTAGTGGGTTAAAATGTGCAAAAAAAATATTTGCTGATAAATTCTTCTATATGTTCCTAGAGAAAGAATTATGTTTGAAGTCAGTTTGGTCTTAAATTTGTAAATTGTTAAATTTGATTTTTTATCAAAAAACGAAAACTTTTTTTACTCGAAGTGGTTCTTCATTTTAAATAAAAAAAAAAATGTTGGCTATACTTGTTTTCAAGGTGGCAGCGTTTCCATAATCCGCAGAGTCCCGCAAATCAAGTTTTAAAATCATTAGTCCTTCATAACTTTGCTGAATGTAGGTACCATAAAACCTTTTATTGAGCATGTTTTTAGGTACTTATTTATACACATATCGGTGTTTTCAGGTGTAACACTGGGAACTATGCAAAAGAGGGGGTAAAAAATATTTTATTATTGTTAGCTTGAACATCAAAAATGCTTCCAATTCTACAGATTGGGAACACATTGAAAGAATCGCATTTTCTGCCTACTAATGTTGTAACAGCAGGACTCCCTCAAGGCTCAGTTTTGGGTCCAAAAGTATTGAACTTAATACTGCATGAAGTTATTCGACATCTCCGCCATAACAAGGTGAAAATTGTAGGGTTTGCCGATGCTATTGCTCTAATAGTGGTAGCTCTTGTCAAATATTCGGCTTACCTACGCGACTGAAAAAATGGCACAGATGCTAATAAGTATTTAAGTAGCCGGAAAACTCAGAACTCGGCAACAGTCATAGCAGGAATGATGGCTTTATTGCTTCGGAAAAGAGTCAAGTCGAGAAACGAAGAGAAACGTAGAACATGTAAAGCGCTAGTAAACACAAATACATTTTTTACACTTTTAAATTTCACAGTATAAAAAGTCAAAGGCACCTGCTCAATGTGGATTTGTCTAAAAAGTGACAAAGATAGCCCTCAAACTAACGCCCGGCAAACAATATAACGTTAAGACGTTTATTGGCTTAGAATCTCACTCTAATCCATTTGACCGTCGTGGTTAGGCTTTTTAATGTTTTCTTTAGTGGCAATATCATACTTCAATAAATTAAGGTCCGTTCATGGAATAATCAGGAAAAATATAAATGTTAAAATTGTGTACTTAGTTAATGAAGTCCGCTATTGAGTTTGGAGTCGCAAATCGAGGAAAACTGCGACCGGAAGTAGCTCTTTAACTCCTAATAAGAGTAGGCAAAAGCATAGACAGACGGTAGCATTGATCCAGATCAACTCGTTAATTCGGATTATCTCGGGGATTAACTTTTAGAGTCTATTCTCAAAACTCGTGCGGATCAGGGGAATTTGCGATGATGACACTGACCAAGACAGCCAGCTGTTGTTTATTGTGAATGAAAAAGAAACGAATTTGAATGAAAATTCAACGAAGTAAACGAGTTTGGCGTCGACGGTAGCCGAATAGTAAGAATTTTTACCTCAAATCAATAGAACCCAGTTTTGATCCAAACTTCGGGCTATTTTTAAAAATTATGTTCTTTGGTTTTTTATTAAATTTTTTTGGTTTTCGTACTTCACAGTTAATTGAATTTTGTAGATTTAAATTTTGTCTATTAAAAAAGAACACACACATATGTATAAGTAAATAAATTTGAAAAACATCGAAGCACCCAGTTTATACCAAATCCAGTTCAGTCCTGAATCTGAAATTTCCTACTAAGTATGTCAGTTGCCACTACAATCCGCTTAAGCAAATGTACATACATATTTTTGTGTGTGTGTAAGAATCGTTCTAATTTTTCGGAGTTTTCGTGAAATGATACTCATGCACCTTCATGTGTAGAAACAATTTTAATATATTTATTTTCTCGCTGTTGGCAAACGCACATAAGGCCATAAGGCCTTGTAAGTAGGTACATGCGTGTTGGTCTTTTGCTCGCGTGCACTTCCTGCACGAGTTGAATAATTTATGCAGCGGCATGTGTGCTATAAAAAAAAAATTAAAAGTAAGCGATTTTTCTGAAAATCTTGATAGCATTGCAGTAATTGTTAATGTTGCGGTTGGTGTTGAAAAAACGTATTGTTTCATTTTCATGCTCTTTACTCTTTGCTGTGTGTCGGTAATCGCATGAAAACAATAAACATAAAAATACGCACTCTAAGTTGCATAAATACGTACGTATGTATGTCTGTAGATTAGGGTGGTCCTTAAAATAAAATGATGTTTTTTTTTTAGATCTCGCCCCCTGAATCGGTAATGCCACAGTCACATATAAATTTTGGTCCCGATTGGAGACGGTTGAGGTATGTTGCAAAGGGGTCAAAGACCAGATGCCTCTAAGGACTCAAAAAATTAAAGAAATTTTTTTTTTCATTTAATACCCCAAATCGATACTACTAAAGTCGAGGATACCAAATATAAATTTTTGTTCCGATTGGAGCGGTTAAGACGTTTTCATAGGGTAATCTGAGCTTTGACCCCTGTGCGACATTCCTTAACCGACTTCCATCCGGACCAAATTGTATATGTCATATCTTCGACTATAGTAGGTTCGACGTAGGGGTTGAGGCTTGGGAAATCTGATGTAAAAATTTGCTTCCTACATTTAAGGACCACCCTAATGCAGATAGGTAACTATATAGAAATGTCCTTACTCATTAGTGTATGTGCTGTCACCAAAAACGAGGTAGTAAATTGAAATTTCTCAGCAAATTAACTGAGCACAAAAACTCATGTGGATACTCGTAGCGTGGTTGCCATTTTGGACAAAATTAACCAACGCGAGAGGGGAGGTATCTAGAGTAAACCCTGAATAAAATGTTCAACTGAAACAGTGAAAGTCTTCGTAGAAAGACAAATGGGGCCACGAGAAATATCATTTCGTGACAGCTAGGCAGCCCATTGGTTGGTATCGGGACATGAGGGTTCTGATGGCAATGAATGAGCTGACGTTTACGCAAAACTTGGGAGGCAACGGATTCTACAGAGCAGAGCTGCTAGGCTAGTGGAAGGATTCTCAAGCTGCCACCGAATGGCGGATGACAAAGCGATAAGGAAATCTAGAAAATTATAGCTCCCCCTAAATGAATCTTGAAACGACTTTTGAATTTTGGTACGGAAGGCCTGAGCACTTTCACAGGCTGCCTGACTGGACTGCAGGTTCTGTGACTCGAATATATTTCCCACGTATCATAGGTCAAAAACTCTAATATATTTCGTGGAGCGATTATCGTCTCCGTGCAGAATCTGAGACATGCCACGAACTGAAACGTTTAATTTTACAAGTGATCTAAGGTTGGAGTGAACTTTTATAGGGTCAGCAGAATAGATCCATAGTGTATAGGTCGAGTTTATTCGCTCAAATAAGTTTGTAAAAAAAAAACATTTTGTTTTTCTTAAGAAAAGGTATGTTGCAGTATTATAAAATAGTT
>NW_023458556.1:22276275-22279376 GCF_013731165.1 Rhagoletis pomonella
CAGCTCATTCATTGCCATCAGAACCCTCATGTCCCGATACCAACCAAAGGGCTACCTATGTTTAATCGTCCGCAAGTCTTGATCCTGCCTAGCTGTCACGAAATGATATTTCTCGTGGCCCCATTTGTCTTTCTACGAAGACTTTCACTGCTTCAGTTGAACATTTTATTCAGGGTTTACTCTAGATACCTCCCCTCTCGCGTTGGTTAATTTCCACATGAGTTTTTGTGCTCAGTTAATTTGCTGAGAAATTTCAATTTACTACCTCGTTTTTGGTGACACCACATACATTAATGAGTAAGGACATTTCTATATAGTTACGTATCTGCATTAGGGTGGTCCTTAAATGTAGGAAGCAAATTTTTACATCAGATTTTCCAAGCCCCAACCCCTACGTCGAAGCTACTATAGTCGAATATATCACATATACATTTTGGTCCGGATTGAAGTCGGTTAAGGTGTGTCGCTAAAGGGGTCAAATTTCAAATTACCCTATGAAGACGTCTTAACCGACTCCGATCCGAACAGAAATTTATATTTGATATCCTCGACTTAAGTAGTATCGATTTTGGGTATTAAATGAAGAAATGTTTCTTTAATTGTTCGAGTCCTTAGAGACATCTGGTCTTTGACCCCTTTGCGACATGCCTTAACCGTCTCCAATTGGGACCAAAATTTATATATGATATCTGTGACTGTGGCATTACCGATTCAGGGGGTAAGACCTAAAAAAATACTTCATTTTATTTTTAAGGACCACCCTAATCTACATACATACATACGTACGTATTTATGCAACTTAGAGTGCGTATTTTTATATTTATTGTTTTCATGCGATTACCGACGCACAGCAAAGAGTAAAGAGCATGAAAATGAAACAATAAGTTTTTTCAACACCAACCACAACATTAACAATTGCTACAATGCTATCAAGATTTTCAGAAAATCGCTTACATTTAATTTTTTTTTTATAGCACACATGCCGCTGCATAAATTATTCAACTCGTGCAGGAAGTGCACGCGAGCAAAAGACCAACACGCATGTACCTACTTTCAAGGCCTTATACGCGTTTGCCAACAGCGAGCAAATATATTAAAATTGTTTCTACACATGAAGGTGCAGGAGTATCATTTCACGAAAACTCCGAAAAATTAGAACGATTCTTACACACATACAAAAATATGTATGTACATTTGCTTAAGCGGATTGTAGTGGCAACTGACATACTTAGTAGGAAATTTTAGATTCAGGACTGAACTGGATTTGGTATAAACTGGGTGCTTCGATGTTTTTCAACTTTATTTACATATACATATATGTATGTACATATGGACACAAGCACATAGCAGCGAAGGCATCCGAGATTCGAAGGAGAGATCTGACTAAGCGAACCGCGTGGTACGGGGTAGGCAAGCCGAATATTTGACAAGAGCTACCACTAGGAGAGCAATAGCATCGGCAAACCCTACAATTTTCACCTTGTTATGGCGGAGATGTCGAATAACGCCATGCAGTATTAAGTCCTATACTTTGGACACAAAACTGAGCCTTGAGGGAATCCTGCTGTCACAACATTAGTAGGCAGAAAATGCAATGCTTTCCATGTGTTCCCAATCCGTAGAATTGGAAGCCTTTGGATGTTCAAGGTAACGATAATGAAATATTTGTTACCCCCTCTTTTGCATAGTTTCCAGTATTACACCTGAAAACACCGATATGTGCATAAATAAGTACCTAAAAACATGCTCAATAAAAGGTTTTATGGTACCTACATTCAGCAAAGTTATGAAGGACTGATGATTTTAAAACTTGATTTACGGAACTCTGGGGATTGTGGAAACGCCGGCACCTTGAAAACAAGCATAGTCAACGTCTTTTTTTTTCGTTTAAAATGGAGAACCACTTTGAGCCTCGAGCGAAAAAAGTTTTCGTTTTTTGATAAAAAATCAAATTTAACAATTTACGAATTTAAGACCAAACTGACTTCAAACATAATTCTTTCTCTAGGAACATATAGAAGAATTTATCAGCAAATATTTTCGTAGCACATTTTAACCCATTAACTCCTACTAAAATGAGTCTTTTTCAAGTGGAATTGATTTCGAAAAATTAAGGACACTTTCTGGATTCCTTAGGCTGGTCCTGCTAGATTTAAACGTACAATGTACAAATGAATAATGATTCAGAAAATTTCTTACATGGTTAATCACTTCTATATATGTATATGTATACAACCAAGTTGCCATTATAGTCATGTTATATGTGAGTTGAAGTGGTACATTCAGTTGTACACAAATATATAAGTGCGTATCTATGTATGTGCATTAGGGTGGTCCAAAACAACTAAAGTCGGAAAATATTTTTTGTTTTTAACCGACTTCCAAAAAATGAGGAGGTTATCAGTTCGTCGGAATATTTTTTTTTTAATTTTTTTTTTTTATGTATGTTACCGCATAACTTTGGACCACGTCAACCGATTTCGATAATTCTTTTTGCATCGGAAAGGTAGTGTCTCAGAGGTGGTCCCACTAATCTGGTTGAGATCCGATCCGTAACATACATAAAAAAAAAAAAAAAAAAAAAAAGATTCCGACGAACTGATAACCTCCTCCTTTTTTGGAAGTCGGTTAATAAAAAAATAGCGGACATTTTTTTTTCGTTATAGAACTATCCTAGGGGTGAGAGAATACAAATTCCGACTTAACTTTTTCACATGCACTTTTAAACCACCCTAATGTGCATATGTAAATATTTAAATATGTATGCACATAAAAACGACTTCATGCGCGCAGGTGAAACACGAAAGGAGTTGAATGGGCACTGTCACCGACATTAAGTTCAGCCGAACAGTGAAGATCTTATACTCTTAGCTAATCCCTTCTTACTATGTTTTCTCTTATGTTTTATGTATACAAGTATTTGCTATGTACATATGTGTGTACGTCAATCGGTATAGCTTTACCTAAGAATGTTGAAGTAAAGTAAAACAAGTTAATGATGTTTCCGTACATATATACAAATTTAGCGGTAAAGTCAGACCATAGACATGTTTTTGTACATAATTGCATTTGGGTATAAATGAAAGTCAAATTGTTAAATA
>NW_023458556.1:22279476-22282459 GCF_013731165.1 Rhagoletis pomonella
ACATCTGCAAATTTTACTTTGACAGATTACTGCTTTTGAATACATCTGCATACATCGATAGAGGAGTTACATACTTATATAAAAAATCGCATCTAAACAATCAGAGGTATGGAAGATATACTTTATATGACACCAATCTAAGTGATTTTCACCGCTATGTGATCGGTATGTAAACCGGTAACACAATTTATTGGGTTTAGTTTCGTACATAAAGGAGATATATGGCAAAAACTGGTATCTTAACAATCAGTGCTATAGGAGATAAAGCTTATACAGCATAGATTTTGACGATTTTCTCAGTAGACTTTGTATTATTATTTATAAAATATCTTACGAAATTTATCGGTTTTAGCTGTTCAAATAAAGGAGTTTTACAGTAAAATCCCATATCTGAACAATCAGATGTATGGAAGATATATGTTGTAGTCACCCGATCCTTGTTATTTCCACTGTAAGTATTCTGTTAATAATGAGTGAAAATGGTGCGGAATTTCATGATCCTAGCTGCATAAATGGAGGAGTTATGATAAAAGACCTCATATCTGAACAATCAGTTGTATGGGGGCTGCAGGTTATAGTGACCCGATCTTTGTTATTTTCGCTGTAAGTCTTCTGTTGATAATGAGTGAAAACAGCGCGAAATTTCATGGTCCTAGCTACATAAATGGATGAATTATAACGAAAAATCTCATATCTGAACAATCAGTTGTATGGGAGCTATAAGTTATAGTTACCCGATCTTTTTAATTTTCACTGTAAGTTTTTTGTTGATAATTATTGAAAACAGTGCGGAATTTCATGTTCCTAGCTATATAAATGGAGGAGTTATAACGCAAAATTTTATATCTGAACAATCAGTTGTATGGGAGCTATAGGTTATAGTGACCCGATCTTTGTAATTTTCACTGTAAGTATTCTGTTGATAATGGGTGCAAGTATTGCAAAATTTCATGTTCGTAGCTGCATAAATGGAGAAGTTATAATGAAAAATCTCATATCTGAACAATCAGTTGTATGGGAGCTATATGTTATAGTGGTCCGATTCTTCCGGTTCCGACAAATGATTAATACATTATAAAAATACACCCACCTACCAAATTTGATCCGGATATCTCGAAAACTGAGAGACTAGATTGCATACAAACAGACAGACAGACGGACAGACGGACAGACGGACAGGCGGACAGACGGACATGGCTAAATCAACTCAGCTCGACGTTTTGATCATATAAGTATACATTTTCATGGGTCTATCTCTTTTTGTTCTGGTACTTACAAACATCGGACCAAAGTTATAATACCATTTCATGCTCATGAAAGGTATAAAAAAATTTATAAAAAATTGATAAAGCCTCTAAAATCCCTGGAACGCCTCGAGTGACAGCTGTAATTTTTATGAAAATAAGTATATACATACATACTTATGTGTATCGTAAACTTTACTCACCACAATATTGCTTCACCAACTTATCGTTGAATGCATGCTAACATATGTACATATGTATATCAATAACAGCGAAAACTTCCCAGGACTTTCCAGGAATAAATTTGGGCTGAGTGCCGTCATACGAAAATCATACAAAATTTGGAGCTCCGTAAGCAAATGATTTAAAATGTTGGCGAGTGCGCGTGTTCACCAGATATTAGGTCATGCGAAAAGTCTCCGCGGATTTTGGAAAAAAATTCTTTCTAGAAAATAAATATAAATTACATAGGTATATGGTATCGTAAATTAAGAAGCATTTTTGCACATTCGACAGTTTGATATGGTAGTGACGATATGTTGGCCAAGCAACATTCATCAATTCGGGTAACCAAGTTTCGTCAATTCTTAGCGAATCATCAAAGATGTGTGTGGCCTGTGGTCATCTTTCTCGATTGCATCGTTCAGACGGTCAAGTTGTCCACGGTAGAGGACAATTCTCTCCCAAACCCACAAAACAGTCAACATAACCTTATCTACCGCCAATTTAGGCTTTGAAGCCTTGGACTATGATCGCTCGGGATAATTCTGTTCAAAAATGGTTCGATATCATTTCGGGTCAGTCGAGTTTTTCTCTGATGGCAATTCGGTCAATAAAATTTCTTTTTGCGTTAATTCATGTGCCGTCCAAATATCTTCAAAATTTTCACTAAAAATTTAGCCTGCAATGTCACCTTTCACTTGTCACCACACGTCAGTTTGATACGATTGCATTAGTGTTGCCAGATGTATGGCCATAAACACCACATAGTGGAAATAATCTGCAGATACTTTCCACACGACCCAATATTTGCCAGCTCTTTACTGGAGTACTTCAAGAACTCTTCAATTTTGGTGTTTGTTGCTTTGTGGCTGCTGATGTTGCTGGCAATTTCATAATTGTTTTTTCTATCACTACATATGTGTGAGTGTATTTGAGTTGTTGTCGTTGTTGATTTTTGTGCACAGCTGTCGCTTGGCACTCGAATTTCATGACGCGGAACTCAAGTGGAAAAGTTTGAAATGCGTAGGCCGAAAGTCGAAAAGTGTCCTGTTTCAGCAAATTTTGTTTCCTAATTGGCGTGCTATATTAGAGGCTGCATCTTTTTTTTTTTTGTGTTGCTGTTATTATTGTTGTTTATCGCTGCTTGCGTTTCACGCTTGTTGATCATTATTTTATTTTTTGACTCTTGATTTTTGTTGTCGGTTGCCACTCGTCTATTGGTGGTTGTTTATTTGTTTACTTTTGGCCTTGCAGAGCAAGCGACTCTAGTGCGGGTGAACACGCATCATGCATGTATTTATGCATGCGTATATATCAAAAAACTTATATACCCACACCATACACAGTACTGAGTCATGGTTGCCACTTACATCAAAAACTGTACCGGAATGTAAAAAATGTACCAAAATATGTATTAGCTATAGATTAATTTATTCAAACATTTTATAAATACACATCGCGTGTTTTATCAACTATTTTATAATACTGCAACATACCTTTTCTTAAGAAAAACAAAA
>NW_023458556.1:22282559-22308950 GCF_013731165.1 Rhagoletis pomonella
TTTTGTTTTTCTTAAGAAAAGGTATGTTGCAGTATTATAAAATAGTTCACAAAACACGCGATGTGTATTTTTAAAATGTTTGAATAATTAAATCTAAAGCTAAAACATATTTTGGGACATTTTTTACATTCCGGTACAGTTTTTGGTATACAAAAAAGAGGTAAGTGGCAACCATGACTCATTACTGTGTATGGTGTGGGTAAATAAGTTTTTTGATATATACGCATGCATAAATATATGCCTGATGCATGTTCCCCCGCACTAAAGTCGCTGACTCTCCATGGCCAAAAGTAAACAAATAAACAACCACCAATAGACGAGTGGCAACCGACAACAACCAACAACAATCAAGAGTCAAAAAATAAAATAATGATCAACAAGCGTGAAACGCAAACAGCGATAAACAACAATAATAACAGCAACACAAAAAAAAAAAGATGCAGCCTCTAATATAGCACGCCAATTAGGAAACAAAATTTGCTGAAACAGGACACTTTTCGACTTTCGGCCTACGCATTTCAAACTTTTCCACTTGAGTTCCGCGTCATGAAATTCGAGTGCCAAGCGACAGCTGTGCACAAAAATCAACAACGACAACAACTAAAATACACAAACACATATGTAGTGATAGAAACAACAATTATGAAATTGCCAGCAACATCAGCAGCCACAAAGCAACAAACACCAATATTGAAGAGTTCTTGAAGTACTCCAGTGAAGAGTTGGCAAATATTGGGTCATGTGGAAAGTATCTGCTGATTTTTTCCACTATCAAACTGACGTGCGGTGACAAGTGAAAGGTGACTTTGCAGACTAAATTTTTAGTGAAAATTGTGAAGATATTTAGACGGCACATGAATTAACGCAAAGAAATTTTATTGACCGAATTGCCATCAGAGAAAAACTCGCCTGAAACGAAATGATATTGAACCATTTTTGAACAAATTTATCCCAAGCGATCATAGTCCAAGGCTTCAAAGCCTAAATTGGCGGTAGATAGGGTTATGTTGACTGTTTTGTGGGTTAGAGAGGGTAATTGTCCTCTACCGTGGACAACTTGACCGTCTGAACGATGCAGTCGAAAAAGAGTGACCACAGGCCACACACATCTTTGATGAGTCGCTACGAATTGACGAAACTTGGTTACCCGAATTGACGAATGTTGCTTGGCCTGTCGAATGTGCAAAAATGCTTTTTTGATTATGATACCATATACCGATGTAATTTATATTTATTTTCCAGAAAGAATTTTTCATATGACCCAATATCTGGTGAACACGCGCACTCGCCAACATTTTAAATCATTTGCTTACGAGGCTCCGTATTTTGTATGATTTTCGTATGGCGACACTCAGCCCAAATTAATTCCTGGAAAGTCCTGGGAAGTTCTCGCTGCTATTGATATATGTACATATGTTAGCATGCATTCAACGATAAGTTGGTGAGGCAATATCGTGGTGAGTAAAGTTTACGATACACATAAGTATGTATGTATATATTTATTTTCATAAAAATTGAAGCTGTCACTTGAGGCATTCCAGGGATTTTAGAGACTTTATCAATTTTTTATTAATTTTTTTTATTTCAATTTGTGTGGCCATATTGCATTCTAATGCAGTTTTAAATGAGGTTATTCAACACTGCAATGCTTCCACAGCGGCCTGAATATCTGAAAAAATAGCAAAGCTGAATATTTTTATCAACCAACTATAGCGCTGGTGCCTTCATTGCTGTAACGGAACTAAAAAATATATCGAATCGGGCCGGCTCGATTAATCGATCTTCGAATTTTCGATTGTCCGAACCTGGGGTATTATTGCTTTCTCAGAGTATTTTGGTCAACCTGCCTCTAATATAACGTTAAGATCCAAAGGAAGGAGTAATCAGCATGTGCACCGATCGCTTTACCTGTAAAAAATCTTCCCTTATCGAGGGGTTTACTTGTGTTGCTAATTGGGCGCAGTTATCGAGAAGAAGAAGCGACTGATTTCTATTTTTTTTTACTTTAATCCTTTCTTGTCCGCCAGATGTCCAGAAACACCTGGATTTTGTTTTTTCAACGGTCTGCCTTCTTACCAGAAAATTTCATGAAATGTTTCATGTTGCTATTTTATCACTGCTAAAACTCTGTAAATGTTTTCTTAAAAAAATACTATGTACAAATATTTCAAAAACCATATGAACGCCTACTAAAATATAATTGTGTGCAGTAGCATTTATTTATTCTTACAGCATCTACAGAAATGGTAGATACATTTCTAGTATGCGCAAATAAAAATAAACAAATATTCTTATCCTTGTATTTTGTCCTTGCTCCATTTCTATTATTTGTCTAACTGACGGAAAATGCTGCTACACTTAATATTTTACCATACTCCGTAGATTAAAAAGCTCACACACTCACATACATACATATATATTTAAAGGCATTATACGTATGTATATGTGCTTAAGTTTGCAAATTTGTCTCTACATAAATATAAATTGCTATAAATAGTAAAATGGAGCTCAAGGTTCCAACTAGAGAGTTTATTAATATATTAAAAAAATAGTATTTATAAATGTATGTTTGCATATAAATATTAAAACATAAAGTGGTTTTCAGGCAAACATTAAAACATATGTATGTATGTATGTACGTAGGTATGTGGAAAAATGTTACGGCGAGAAAATCTCGATAGGTGGCGCTGGTATCGAGTTATTACTAAAAATCGTATTTATAATCCGATTTCGGTCATATTATATATGTATATGTATTGGTAAGGGGATGAAAAGCATCTCTGCGAAAAACTTATCAGCTGTGGAGCGCTGGAGCCGAATTATCTCTACCAATATATATTTTGAAAGCCATTTGGTTTCTGTTCGCAAAGCTCGAGAACGGCTGTTCCGAATTTTTTTAAATTTCGGACACCTTCGCGGAAATGACACTTTCGTTAAGTTATTTAAGACGACCTTGGAAGTATTCCTTCCGACGGCCACCAAACCACAATCGTGAATTGTTTATGAAAATGTTGGACAAAAACGTTTCAATAAAAAAATGTATTTTGGGCGGGACGAAGTTCGCCGGGTCTGCTAGTTTAGTATAAAAATAGTCAAAAAAAAAAATTAGATGACGAACAGTTTTATTCAGCGCAGTCCTTATGTATATAGTATACAAGTAATTCATAAACATTGTATGGAATACTGGCAAAAAAAATTTTTGCGGGAGCTTGTTAAAAAATTCCACTATTTTTTTAAGTTCACATAAATTTATATGTACATATTTGTATGCATGATTGTTTACATAAATATTTATACAAGTGCCCACTGGGAAAATAGGTAAGCACCTTACGAGGTAAGCCATGTTTTCTTTCAGTTTTTAGTACCAAAATTGTCATCATGGCCAATGTCAGCTACTAGTAAAGCACAAAATGAACACCTCCAACGACACATTACGTTGTCAGTTGCAAAGTAACGTGCAGCCGAAGTTATCTCCAAGCGCCGAACTACTCCGAGCGACTTCTCTGCATTACACGTAACTTACTTTGTAAAGCGGCTCAGAAGTATGTCTGATACCAAATGTACATTCTAAATTCCTACTTACATAAGGCGGCCATGCCTTTGTAAAAGTAAGGGACGTTCGGCAGGGAAATGGTAATGACTGCCAGGTGAAGAGTAAGTTGCTAATAAGGTATTATTACGTGCTCCTAATTCCCACTGGGTGAATACATACGTATGTGTGTATGTGTGCATTTGCTCACAATTCACACTTGCAATATGACAATAATCGTGTGCTGGTTTCAGTTTCATATTCGCAGTCACTTCTTTTTTAAATATATGTATATTTTTTTAATTTTTTTTACGAGTATTTTACACATATTTTAATTTTCTCCCGCAGCTTGCAATCGTTTCATATTTAAATTATTAAAACAGCGTACATTTGTAGGCAAAAACTTAAAAAAAAGTGTACAACAAAAAGAATATAAATAATATGCGTATGTAGTCGCTTGCTGCGTCGTGTCACAATGTCCTGCAGCATATATGTATGTACATATGTATGTATGCATTTCTTTTTGCTTACATTCTTTACACATCTGCTTTCCTTTTTTTTAATTGTATCACTGCGTGTTCATAACGCCTATATTATATTATAGCCACTTTGAGTTGGCAATTGTGGCCGCTGAACAGACGCCGCAGCGATGAAGGCCAGCTTACCACGAATTCTCACTTGCACAGTAAATGTGTATACATAAATACAAAAGTATAAGTGTAATGTTGTGCAAATTTACACATTTAATATGAGTATCCACATTGCGAAGTGCAAATGTATTCGCCCATACCTTTATAGCTACAGCTGAGCTCAGCAAAAGCCAGCTTATGACTTTTGCTATTTGCGTGCGTTTTCTCATTAATTTTCGCAAACACTGCAAAATATCTCGCAGTTATCCTTATGATGCCTTATACATATGCAGTGGCACGCACAAATTTAAGCTCTTACACATATTCGGTAAGTTATATATTAATGTACATTAGAACATACCAGAGTAAAAAGTTCACCATACACCTTTGGATTCTAAGCATTGAAACAAGTGCAGAATACGGAACGTTTTTCGAAAATTCCACCTTCGCCACCAAAAAGAAATGTTGTGGCCATGCCCACTTCTTCGTTTTTTTTTCTAGATTAACGGACCATATTCTGCACTTATGTCAAAGCATTTTGCAAGGCAATTTTGAAAAAAAAAAAAAAAAACATTTGGCCAGGTGGAGGGATCGCCTCTGTACATTACCTTTAATTAATTGTGTCCTCGAAACAAAAACATGGATATATCATACTGTAACCCGCTTAGAAAAATAACACATGTATATAATAAAACAAATTAGTTAAGAAGGCAATATGGAATATAATTTGCACCTAAAAATGTTCATGAATTTAAACTAAACACTGCTTTTTTATCTCTTTTATTCTAATTTTTTAATATTTTGTTCCTCAAAACATTTTTTTTATTTTTTTATTTATTTTTTTTTTTAAGTAGTTTCTTTCCAAAAAATATTTTTCCAAACATTGTTTTTCCTTAAAGAAATAATTTGTTGTAATATATAGTGGTAAATGGTTTTATAACTCCGGTAGATACTTATTACTTTTTTCGTAAAATTTTAAACTAGTTTTTCAACAAAAATAATTGTTTTTCACAAACTACTAATTATCCTAAAATTTGTATGAAGCAAATATTTTTTTTCTATATTTTTATTTCCAAAAATAATTTTTTCCGAATACATATATAATTTTTACTGCAAAAGTATTTTTTCTCAACAAAATATTTTTTCTAATATGTGATAATTTTTTTCTAATTCGGGTAAACATACACTTTTTTTCAGCAAAATTTTTTTCTAAATTCTGTTTTTTGGTAAAAAAATGTTTTTTTCCAAGAAGATATTCAAAAAGCTGTTTTTCAACAACCTTAAAATTTTCTGAAAAAACCTTATTTTGATAAATTTTTCTAATTTTGATCAAAATATTTCTTCCTAAAATTTCTTGATCAAAATAGCTAAATGAGTTTTAGGCACATTCTGAAAATAGAAAATAAAAGACTACTAAAACCATACAGTGTTTCCTTATGAGTGAAATCACTTTTTGGGAAATTTGTTTCCCTTGGTCCTAGAAAGGTGAAGATCCGGCTGTAAATGGCGAAGATATTACGAAACATTTTAAAACGTACATCAAAAAAATTTAGCAATTGCCTTGTAAAAATTCTTTAGATTCGTAGCCGTACGGCGAACTTTTTTTGGTCTGTAAGGTGGTATGATCTAATGCAAGTACATACTTAAATGTATATGTGTTCATATCCCAAACAGACTTTTACCTCAGAATGTCCGTTGGATCGGCATATTCAGTGCCAGAAACATTACCGCCAGCTATGTTTCCTTTATACGGCCGCTTGACACGCATCCTGGCACCTGCTGAGACCATCGATGCAAAAAGTACCAAATAACTAAGAAATTCTCGTTCACTTTGAATTCTCTGATGTTGTACGTTTCCAACTCGTGTCTGGCGGTATTCTTCATGCTTCGTCTTTGAGTCATTCCATACGACATTTAAAATTTTTCTGTACCTTTGAGAGACTCTTCTTTAGGGTTCCAAATAACAGAATTTACGCAAAATTTAATTCTTAGAAAAGCTCGTTTCCGCCTGTCCGAATCAAAAGTTTTAAAAATCGCGATTTTTATGCTTTAACAAATTTAAAAACAACGCTTAATATGCGCAGTCAGCGTGAAGTATTATTCAGATTTATTGCAGGGGAAAAAAACCGTATACTCATAACAATAAATTGAAAATAATTTTCATAAAACGAAATTTTGTTTGGGAAACATACATATGTACATAGTTACAGTTTTTTCTCATCTTTGTTTAATATTTCATAACTCCAAATTGCTTTGCATACAAATTTGTTTGTTTATTACTTTACTTGCTTGTATGTTGCACAAGATTGCTGACAGCATTATTGCATTTGCTTGCAACATTGCACACATAACTAATCGCCAAGCATGCGCACGCGGCATCAAAGTTCACCAGCAAGCAAACCGTCAACATTGCAAGCGCATGAGAGCTTACAAAAAAAAAAAATTAAAAATATGGTGACATGCCCAGGTGGCATAAAGGGTGACATAAATGTTTGCTTTCAGCTGACGGACCAGTCTAGCGCGACCATACTACACCGCCGAACATTTTTGGGAGAAAAAATTTCGCTTATGTGGTGCTGAGCTGGGAATTCCCGCAGCACGTCACCTCAACAGCTCATGTGGATGCTGTCATAAGCGGTGCATGTAGCTCTTTTCCTAGGAGTATGCCGCAACCAAGTCAAAGGAAGTTAGTTCATCAAAAAAATCTAACCAGTTTTGTCATGTTTATATATATCTATGTACATCCATGTCGTTGTACGTACATATTCGAACTACTAAATAACTTACACGACAACGGCTAACCGATTTGTAGTTGTAGCCCGTTAAAGTTTGTAACTTGTGCCGTGCTGTGTGCTGTGGCGTGTTGCATGCATCACTGCTCGACTTGATGAATCACGTGGAAGCTGTCGTTGAAGAAGGCTGTAGCAGAAAAGGTGAAAATAACTAACTATGTGACAGCCAGCTAAGCCAGTAATGCAAGAGTGAGCATGGAAGCAACATGTGTGTTTGTAAGTACATTAGGGTGGTCCAAATTCACGTAAAGTTGTCCATGTATTTTATATGGGGGAAAAACCACTTTCAATCAATATTTTTCGATAGGACAATATCCAAGAATTTTTTACCATTTCTACGAAAAATTGTTTTCCCCCCATTTAAAATACTTGGAAAACTTTTTGTGTATTTTTCCCCCGATATAGAACAATCCTAGGGGTTGAGAGCATTCAAATTCCGACCTTACTTATTTAGGACCACCCTAATGTACATATGTGCATATGTATGCGCAACATCAAAGCCCTCATCAGTTGTGTAATTTGGGTGTTTCCCACTTGTTTTGCTTTGTTCGTGCAAACTTTTCGCGCACAGATTTTGGTTGGCTGTCTCTTGTGTGGTGTTTTTGTAAATCTTTTCGTTCCTTTGACTGTATACATAAGCAAAGCCACAAGGCAGTGATTGCCATTTGCAGTAGATATTTTTTTCTTACATCGCTCGACAATCCGATATTTGCTTGCTAATTTAACAGGCATGTTATCACATATCTATATGTATGTATGTATGCATGTACGTATATGACAAAATAACCCAACAAGCAAAATAAGCTTAAAGAAAGTTTTTTTTTTAAGTTTTCAATTATAAACATTAAGCTTACAAAACGTTGATTTTTTGTTTATAAAACGCTTGAAAGTAAGCGTAATATAATCGAAAAGGAGCATTGGTTATAAGCGTAGAAATATAAACTTGTAATAAATGTTCAAAAGAAAGCTTCTTATAAGCGTAAGAGTGTGAACTTATAATAAAGGTTCAAAAAAAGTTGTTTATAAGCGTATGAATATAAACTTACTAAAAATTTTCAAAAGAAAGCTTTTTATACAAATTTGTATAACCCTTTATTTATTTAAAGATATTTCATTAAAAACTCATACATACATAGATTGCTTAACATCTAGAAACTAAAAGAAATGCGAATTTTTGGCGGACTCATCTACAGTCGCGAAAATATAAATAGGGAATAGACATTTTAGCATACATATTCACGATAACACACAAAAATTAAGCATAAAAAAGTTAATTATTACATCTTGTTGCGTGCTTTCAATTACATGCGGAAAAACGACATCGATGCAGCTATATATTCCGTTTCATCCCCACCATTCTCATTGATGAACTTTTCTGAAAAAAATTTAATACATTTTTAATTGAATGTTAAACTAAAAAAGGATAAGGAGAACTCATCATTTGAAGATTCGAATGCTCCACCGATTAGCGCAGCGGGTCCTGGATTTGATTTTTTTTTACCGCATCTGTTTTATTAAATTTTTTCTTTTAATAATATATTTTAAAAAACGTAAACACGTCACTTACGATTGAAAAAATTTATATTTACTACTTCATGTCGTTGGCATTTGCATTTCATTTATAAGTTTAAGTTATTTATAAACATTCGCTCTCAAAACTTATTAAACGTTTATTTGAAAAAACTTTTAATAAGCTTAATATTAAAAATGCTTATTTAACGCTTATTATAGCAAACTTACTTTAAGTTATTTTTAAAAACATTTACTGAAATGCTTGTTGGGAAGCTTTACAAGTCGGTGAACTGGAAAAATTAGAAATCTTGTATGTATGTATGTATGTAGTACGCTGTATTACACTATTGTAGATCTTTAATCCATAGAAGAAGGAATAATTGCACGCGAACAAGTCGAAAATTAACACAACGGTTGGCTGTTGTATCGTTTGTCCAGAGACCTCTGTGACTGTTTTAGGCAGAGCTGCTGACATTAAGGATGCAGTGGATTTTCTAACCAGCTATGTAAAGCTGATAATATCAATTATTTTGGCTCAAAATATATAAGTCGAGAATTGTCTTTGGCGTCAATCTGTAGTCCAACTATACTTATATCTGCGTATCACTTTAGTAAGGGGGACCACATATCACTCATTTACTTCAGTGGTGTCGTAATCCAAAAAATACAAATATATAGTTAAGAATGCAGAAATTATCGCCACCTCTTATTCTATGTGGTGTAAAAATTTCATAGCTGTATCGATCAGGGACGTGAACCGGATGAAAAATTTGGTCGGTTCGGTTCAGCGGTTCGAACCGTTGTTGCACTTTTGGATTGGTTCGTCAAAGCGGTTTTTTTGGTCTTTGAACCGGGGTTTCGGTTCGGTTCAACGGTTCGAAAAACAAAAAAATAAGGCCCAAATTTAAGTATCAAGTGCCAAGTGCAAAAACGCGCAAGTTTGAGGGTCAAGTGAGATGGGCTGCCTTTACATTTGATATTGTCACATGGTAAAAAACATGGTAGGTATTACCATATTTAACAAAATGAAGAAAAAGTGGGTACATTTATCTATTGAAAATTGGTTGAAACGAACCTTTAAACCTTTACAGAAAGTGGTTCGGTTTTCGGTTCGGATAAAACATTTGGAAAATTTCGGTTCGGTTAATGGTTCAGTTATTTAATAGAAAAAAGCGGTTTTCCGGTTCAAAACCGGTTCACGTCCCTGGTATCGATTACCAGTATCTCCCTAGAATGTCCAGCAAGCAAAAGCAAGCCAAGTGCAACCTCAACACTACCTCGCTGCAAACATGAGCCATATTTTAATAAAAAATCAACAAAAAATGTTTTCCATTACAAACATTGGAAATATTAAAAAAATTACCGTACACACAATTTTGAAGTTAATAATATATTGCCATAATTTATCTATAAGTTAAAAAGTTTTTGTTTGTGAAATGAGGTATATATTTGTATAAATATGTCCAACACTTTATTATATTTCTTATTTTTGGAAATGAAAATGTTATATAAAATGAAGCAAAAATATAGTTTTACACTAAAACCCGCTTAAGTACTTCACGAAAAATGTCAGCTTTCTGAGCTACTTAGACGGGGTGTACTTCAAAAAAACCGCTCTTAAGTACCCAAATGCAATGTTGTGTTATTTTCACAGGAATTAAATTCTTTAAAAAGTCATTGTGTATACATGATTTTATATACATACAAACAGTGTTGGACATATCATTTTTGACCAAATTTAAAATGATATTGCTTGCCACTTATGTTTAGTTTGTTAGTTTTAATCCAGTTTTTTTATACGGTTTAAAACCTGAATAAAAAACCATGATTAAACAAAAAAAACCGAGTTTTTGGAAACGGTGGCCATCCCTAATACCAACACCAAGTTTGTGATCCCTCTTCTCTCAACGGAAAAATGGATGTTGAACACCGTCAGGGAAGAAGAACTCAATTCATGTGTACATATGTAGATGGATCAAAGCTCGTCATAAATGTAGGTGACGGTGCTTATTCGGAACAGTTAGTTTTATGTCTCTGCCGCACATATATTGGCTGAGTCCCTAATCATTGCGCAATTTCCTCTTCAAGCAAAAGTCATAATGACTAGAGTTATTATGGGACTTGTTCCGATTGGATTACCCGCACCCTAAACCGACGACTGTATGTTTTGACGTAGAATACGTCTTACCTTAAGGTATGGGGGCTATGTTCAAATGTTGTAGTTGTAATTTTTAGAGCTTCACAAAAACGCTTATTGCACGAGAACTAATAAAGCGATTTCAAAGAAAAGTGTGGCGTTTCAAAGATAAAATTCCAAACCTGTCGACAGATTCATTTTTGTAAATAACCAATTCGGTTTCTGTCGTAAAAACAACGGTAAACATTGCCTTATTTTGGGGTCAATTTTGAGCCTTTTAAGTGCTCTAGCAACTTATTGTTGGCATATATAACTTTCATTTTCGGGATATAGGTTCTTTGGAGCAGTAGAAATATTATCGGGTACAAATTTTATATAAATTTAACAAATATTGAGCATTTTAAGGCAAAAAATTGTTGAAAAAATTTGCAAATTTTTTTCATTACCAAAATGCTCGAAAACCGCTCGAATGATTTTGTTTTTGTTTTCTTTAATCAAAAATTCAAGAGTTTTCCTTTCGTTTGGTATATGGGAAGTATTGGTTGATATCTTCTATATATGTTTATTTTATTCAAATATATGGGCATAAATGATTTTCCATACAAAATCACCTCGTCATTTTGCAAACACGTGCATATGTTGGAAGTGTGGGAAGGAGACAAAAAGTATGTATGCGTATGTAATGCGGCTTTTGATAAACAGAGGCGCGCTATTTATAACCTAATCGCAGCGTGTGTACATATGTAAATACATACATACGTACATATGTTGATTGCAGTTAATGTGGATCTGTTTCTATTTTTAGTAATCTATGTATGTCTATACATACATATGTACATACATATTATATATGTACATACATATATGAACACATGTATGCATAATACGCGAAGACTTTTCGAAGTGAAACAACATTTAGAAAAAGTCCAATCCAAGAATAAAAGTAAAGGTGAGGACGTACATAGATAAAGACAAGGATAAAGGCCAAGGTAAAAATAACACAAAAAACAATGGTATAAAATAAAAATAAAAATAGGGCTTTCGCTTATATTCTCATTGAGTTCTTTTCACTTAGAAGTATGTAAATTTGTAAAATTTTGGAAAAACCCTTTTTTTCTTAGTGTGTGATTTCGTTTTTGACTTGGATATGCTCTTAACCATACCACGTATTCTACGTTTAAATATAGCGGCTGTATCTCCGATACAGCCTGCAGGCCAAGACGAAGGCGCTGGACTGTTCCTTTTTTTTTTTAATAGGTTATTAGTGATTTTCTTTACTGAGAGATTTAAAATCCAACTAGGAATATGAAGCTCTAGAAATATCGGAAACCGGGCAATGAACTAAAAACATGTTTGCAGCTTTTAACATTAAATACACCTGGCAGGTATAAGAGATGAAGCGGATGAAGATAACTGAGGGCACTTTTGCTTGTTTTGTTGTTAAATTTTTTTCCCTTGAATCATTAAAGTTACTACATAGGGAACACTTGAGTTTAACCTTTTAACCATTTGGCCGCTTTATAGATTCACGGTTTTATTTTCTAACGTTGCTTCCATGAACTAGGTACAATGTTTCGCTGACCACCAGCATAAAAGTATTTTTTTTTTCACACTGCTTTACAACTGTTGAGGTCAAAGGTGGTTACAGCAGACACAAACTTTATAAACAGCGTAAAGTAAAATAACCAAAAATAAGTTAAAAATTCGTGGCAAAATACCCAAGCAACTGAGATAGCAATTAACTAACGCCCCACCAGCAGCCAAGCCGTGGTGCTATGTAGCTCTGAAAAAACTGTTAAAAAAAAATCAAATTGCTTCCAACCCAGCAACCCAGCAATGCAGCAATGCAACGCTGCCTGCCTATCCTTCGTTTGCTGCTTGCTTGCTTGCGTGTACAAAGTGCAATGGGCTGGGCTTTGGATTGGCGATAGAGCTTGTGCCAACTTGGTTGTTACGGCTCGGTTGAAAATTTGTGCTACGTAACAAATGCAAGAGTTAGTTTTACCTTTAAAGCACTGCAACGCAACTTTGACGTTGTTTATTTTAATAAGTTTTTGTTTAGCTTTGTTGTTTATTCACTACATATTTCGGCTGTGAAGTCTTTCGCTCTCTCTGGCGTTGGACTACAATTTCGTTTCGTGTTTTTATTTTTATTTTTTCTTCTTTTGACTCTTGCTACTTTTTGTAAATTGTTTCTATTTATGTTTAGACTAAAGGGTATTCACTTTTTGGCGTTTTTGTAATGCCAATTTCTGAGGCTTTTATTTTTTACTTTTGTTGCTTTTTGGTCCTCTTGTTTTTCAATATTTTATTCAACCATTTCTGAGGCCTCACTCGCTACAATTAGGGCTTTTTTCTGTCTTATTGTGTGCATTTTTCGCTTTTAGGTTTTTTATGCAAAGGTAAGTGTTTTTTGTTTTTTTTTTGTTTGTACTTTCTGATTATTTTAGTTTTTTAATTTTTTGCTTTTGTATTTCCTAAACTTAAATTGGGTTAATTACAGCTTTAACGTACGAATGGCTTTCATTTGTTTTCATTCTTGTTGATTACAATATATGTATGTAAATCCTCTCTTGCGTTTCATTTGTTTGCGCTGCTCTCCTGAGTGCACTACGGCGCATTAGTTGGCCGTCAGATACCCATACTTAATAGGTAGAAACTCGTATAATAGTTTTGCTACTACATTGCATTGCATTTTCATGTTGACTGCAATTTCATTGTGCTGGTATTTGTTTTCTCTCTATTGAATGTTTTGTTGTTATTGTTGCTCAGGCTGTTGTTGCTGCTGTTGTGGCGTGAAAGCCAGTCCCCACCCCTCCACCGCCCGTCATACTTCAATTAAAAACTTAATGAAGGTATTTTTTCGGTTTTTGTGTTTAGTTTATGTTTATGATGCCGTCATGGAGATAAGCCAAATGCATTGTTTGCCAGAACTAATTTGGAAGTTGTGCAATATAGTGCTCGTATCTTTCGAAAGTGTTGAATACATGCACGTGTGTGTAATGCATAGATATAAAAGTAGTTGATGATTTTGGTTGCCGCTAGCTATTGTTTATACATATGCAAGCAATTGTTTGGATTTAGGAATTATTTATCTTTATTTTATTGTTTCCCTTTTTTGTTAATTTTCTTTATTTTTATTTTTATGTTTTTTTTTTTGAAAATTAATGTCTTCCTATAAATTATTGCGGTTACAGAAATGCTTGGAGCTTTTTGGCTCATTTAAATAAGCTCATTAAAATAGATGAGCGTACAGATAAAGTGGTGGAAAAAATTTTAAATTCAGTTTTCCACGGAAGCCATTGGGCACTCAAACAACTTCTCAGTATTTTTTTAATGTTTTTGTTTTCACTGATTTGATGCTTATTTGCATATAAGCGGTTTGTTACACCAAATTTCAATGCATTTTTCTGCAAGAATTTGATTAAACCAAATAAGTGCCATTTTGATCGATAACACCGTGCGACAAAAACCAAAAAATTTCAAAGCTCACGATACAAGGTACTCGGGAAACTAAAACGTCAGGATTTTTTAAAAGGTCTTAGAAATTTCCAAGATATCGTCACTAGAATAGAGATGCGAGCTCAAAAGTTGACCGCGAAAAAATACGGGAAAAACGAAAAATTTCGGTGGAGAGAGACTCTTAACATGGTTGCCGGCGAAAAAAAGCGTTAACCTACAGTATCGGTCATATCTATAGCACGCCATTTCAAAGTGATATTGTGTGCCACTTATGTTTAGTTATTTATTTTTAAGAATTTTCAATTAAAATATAGTTCTTTTTCTAACAAACCCCATATAAACCCAAGCTTAATAATTTGTAGAAAACTTCAAAAAAGTCGAACAAATTTTCACCTAAGTTTCAAACTTTTTTCTCGGAAGTGTTAGAATTTTTTTGAGTACACAGTTTTTAAGCCACTGCAATTTTAGTCTGATACGAATTACCGTTAATTTTTTAGAATTTTTTTTATCGCATTGGCGTCCATATAATGAATAAACTCTATTTATTTGTATATGGATGAAAACCGCAACACCTTTGGCGAAAAAAATTCTAAAAAATCAACGGTAATTTTCAGTCACTTGAAACTTGCACATTATCAGACTAAAATTGCAGTGGCTAAAAAACTGTGCACTCAAAAAAATTCTAACACTTCCGAGAAAAAAGTTTGAAACTTAGGTGAAAATTCGTTGCACTTTTTTGAAGTTTTCTACAAATTGTTAAACTTGGGTTTATATGGGGTTTGTTAGAGAAAGAACTGTATTTTCATTGAAAATTCTTAAAAGTAAATAACTAAACATACATAAGTGGCACACAATACCACTTTGAAATGGCGTGCTACAGATATGACCGATACTGTATTTGACGGTGATCAATTACGTTTGCGGGTATAATAGTATTCAAATTCCTTAATAAGTTTTTGTGGAATCATACTGAAGTGACAGTCATTGGCCAGGTATGAATGGTTCAAACATTCGAGTAGGTATGGAAAATGCTCTCTCAATTTCTTCCCCCTGAAAAAGTATTGTTAGAAAGTCGAAATTCTACGGTGTGGTCGTGTATTTATACATATATTAGTCCTTAACGTTATTTTTAATTTTACTGAATTTTTTAAATAGTGTTTTAAATAAATCGTATGTTTAGCTCTACGTTATACCGAAGATTCCTCGATAAGCGTTAATTTGATGACTAAAGTTCAACTGGTGCTTTATGACAAGCTGCCTTTAATTATGAGTTAACGTTATCGGCGAATTCTGGAAATAATTTGCTTATAGTTAAAGGTTAAGCTTATTCTAAAAATTCTTTCAATTGCCTCAATCTTGTACTTCCTTCAATTAGTTATGATTTTGAGACAATGGAAAAGCCAAGTCTCTAACATTCATATCAAGAAAATAGCTTTATTTTTGCCAAAAAAAAGTCGTGCCACATGAAAGTTATGCAAATTCTGGCCTGTGCCGACGCTCAGTGACCGTTAAACCAGGGGCGTGAACTGGATGAAAAATTTTGTCGGTTCGGTTCAGCGGTTCGAACCGTTTTTGCACTTTTGGATTGGTTCGTCAAAGCGGTTTTTTTGGTCTTTGAACCGGGCTTTCGGTTCGGTTCAACGGTTCGAAAAAGAAACAAGTAATAAAGTCTAAGTTCGGGCGGAGCCGAACATTAAATACCCGGCACAAGTATTAAATATATGATTTTCACCTTACGGTATACCGTATGGTATACCGGTAGTGTATCAATTTTGAGTAATTTAGCGTCCTTAAATTTCGAAATATTGAAGTTTCAAGCATTTCTGGAATTTACCATTATATGAATTTAGTCTGATTTCAATAATTTTCAACATTTTGCTTTAATTTGGTAAGCACAATAACCATACCGAGTTTGGTATAAATTGGTAGACCGGTTACCGAGATACATATGTATATGTGATCATAAGTGGGCGGGGCCACGCCCGTTTTCCAAAATTATATCATAAGCGTATTTCTTTCTAAAGGATTGTCGCAAGCATCAATTTTGAATAAATTAGCTTTAATATTTACTGATTTATCGCATTTTTCGTATTTCTCCAAATTACCGTTATATGGGAGATAAGCGGTGGTTATTGTCCGATTGCGCCCATTTTCAATACCATCCGTCCTACGCCAGAAAGAAGTGCACGTACCAAGTTTCGTTAAGATATCTCAATTTTTACTCGAGTTCTCGTGTGCACAGACGGACGGACGGACGGACAGACAGTCACCGCTTAATCGATTTCTCTTTTCATTCTGATCACTTATGTATACATTTGTCTATATCTATCTCGATTCGTTTTACCTGTTACGAACAACCAGTGTTGCCAAGTTTTGAATTTGAAAAAACCCAAAAACCCAAGAAAATTCGCGTTTTTTCTCGAAAAAAGCACCAAATTTTTATATAAATATGCATATACTTTGTATGCATGAAAAATTGTATTGTAGGGATGCCGATTTAAATTAATAAAAATCAATATTTTTTGCTCGACGGTCGAATTTATTTTGTTTACTATAAATTCAAATATTTTCGTTCAAGCGACGTTAGGATTGTTGTTCTTATTTTCTAATTTGCAGCTGTGTCCAGCGTTGCCGGCTCGCTTAGATGTAAGCAAAATTGATTAATTTTTCTTGGATGTTTAAATGTTAAATTTTGCTTAGTTTTGCTTAATTTTTTCTACAATTCTTACCAAACGAAAGCGAAAACCAGAAATGAAGTTTCATGAACTATGTGGTAGTTTAATTCTACACTAAAGAACTTTTCTTTCCCACCGTTTAACACCTGAAACACAGCGAAATTTGATTTTCCTTTTTAATGTGTCTTACTTGAGCGTATTATCCATTGGCGCATAGTCGGAAAAATATTGTAGTGTCAAAAAAGCTGTCTACTCTTCAAACCCCACCCGATTTTGATTATACTCTTTTTTCAATAGGTTCGCTAGATATTAGGGCTATTCGCGATTCGGTGCATAAGAGCTGACAAATTTATGCAATTGCAGAAATATGCCATGGATTGTGAGCGACCTTTAATAAACTGTCATTGTAAAACTTGTTTAATCAACTGATAGAAATGTCAACCAGAGTTGCAATGCATAGCATTTTTATGCTATGGATTTTCGGTATTGCAAATTTGTCAAGCCATGACAAATGCAAATGCGTGTATTTTGTTTGTGTATTGCAAATAATTTGCAATACAAATTTGCAATGCAATGATGCTAGGCCATTTGCACCGGATTGCGAATAGCCCTATTAATTTTACTGTTAGGAGATGCTGCTGCTTTTTTGAATAGTCGTAGAAAAGTATAACAAATTCAGCCCAAAGGTCTAAAGAGCGATTCCTGGTCCCAGCAATGGGGAATTACCGAATGTAATTTTGACATGATTGAAAGTGCTGACACATATTTATATTGTTGATAAAAATATACTCTCTCGCTTATGATTGTCATTGTGACATGAGTTTGTTCTGATTTTTCAAAAGATGCTATAAATTTTGCCAACTGTTTGTTAAAATTTATAGATTTGGTGTCTTCAAACTAAAAACAAAAGCACCAAAAAATGCACCAAGCACTAAACTCTAAAATTTTTGCGTTTTGAATAAAGAAAAGCACAAGTGCGCTCGGGTATAAAAAATAACGCGCAAGTTTAAGTGTCAAGTGCAACAACGCACAAGGTTAAGGGTCAAGTGTCTGACAAATGATACAATTACATTTGTATTGTCACATGGTAAACAAACATGGTAGGTATTACCATGTTTAACAAAAAAAAAGTGGGTACATTTATCTATTAAAACTTAGTTGAAACGAACCTTTAAACCTTTATGGAAAGTGGTTCGGTTTTCGGTTCGGATCAAACATTTGTGGAAATTTCGGTTCGGTTAATGGTTCAGTTAATTAATAGAAAAAAGCGGTTTTCCGGTTCAATACCGGTTCGGTTCAAAACCAGTTCACGTCCCTGCGTTAAAGTCTTCAGTTGGCACCCAATACTGTACAGCAGGCACTGTGCATTGGCTCAAATAAAATGTCTCTACACATTTTTGCCACTATGTGGTGTTGAAACCCATTCATTTGGCAAACCTAATCCGATTTCGTCAAGCTGGCTACATTTTTGATCAAGACTTTTTCTGCAATTCGTCGCTCGTGCAAGAAGTTATGTTGATTTTAAAATTAGTCAAATATCCGAAGAAAAACGCTATGTGATGCTTTTAACGCTATAAACAAGTTGAAAATGCTGAAATAATATGCCAGAACATTTTCGAAGTGTGCGGTGCGAATGTTGTGAGTGAACGCTTTACCCAGTGGTGGTTTGGTCGATGTCGTTGTCCCGTCACTCGAAGAGTCGATGAAATAATGCAAATGCAAAAATCAACCACACAAAATTCTCAAGGACATGAAACAATCAATTCGATCCTCTACTGTAGAAAACTTAAACTTGTGAGTTTTTTCATCATCGTTTTAGATCTTTTTTCCAAGGTTCCACCCAAAATGACAAAATTGATTTAGTTTTTGGTGGTAATTCAGAGTGCAAGTTTTATCCGATTTTTCTTTCCTTAATACCAGTCTAAAGTTAGTAATTTGTATACATAATTACTAGATATTCCCATATTCCAACATACATATGTATGTATGTATATTTTCCCTGCTTCTTAAATTTTTTACCTTAACCCTAGAATGGTAAACATAGCCTGTGAGGCGCAACAATTTTTTGTTTTTGCGATATTTCCAGATCGGTCTCTCATATCACAGCATAGGTTCGTGCCTACTCAGTTAAGTGTTCTGTAAGCTTGTGTGCAGTACGTGTTTTGTTCAGCTCCATTATGTTGCAGAAATATTCATACTTGTGTCGCCTATGAGGCGATGTTTACCAATAAAGGTATGTTTTTTTTTTGTATAGGAAACTTTTTAATAACAAAATTTTTTCTAAGCCATAGGCATGATATTCTTTTTTAATATGTTAATTTGATCTAAAGGCTATAGGCTAAAAAAATTTTACAAAAATATCTCGCACGGAAAAATTTTATTTTTTTTTCAAAAGCTGTCTGTATACCACCCATTAAAAAAATGTGATCTACTAATATGACTGTAACAAATTTCAGATATAAAAAAAAAAAAAAATTTTTTATTAATTTTTGTTACAAAAGATATAATAAATACATATTTTCTTTTGTTTGAATAACATTTTTTTTTTATAAAGGTGATATGTGCGTTGTTTATAAAGGTAGCCTGATAGGCGATGTTTACCATTAAAGGGCTAAAAAGTATGTTTACCATTCCAGGGTTAAAAGTGCATAGTAAAAAATGAATTACTTTCATTGCGGAAATGCACTCAAATAGGTTAGAAAAATACTTTAATTCATCATTTGGTGAATAATATCCACAGAAAACGTTGTGGTGCTCAGGACTTGAATGCTATTAAAATATACTAAAATGCACAAGCTTACGCGGATTTTGGCACTAAATTTGGCTGAAGTCATAAATATTCCGCTGATGACCCCCATTTTAGCTAGCTTTGCTTTAGGATGTGCATATGTATTTTATTTAGCATTATTATTTTTATACTCCTTTTAAATAAAAAAATCTCAGCTTTCCAATAGCACTCGAAACTAAGTGAACAAATTTATTGCTCCAACGCAAAAGTGAGTTACTTCTTTCCTTAAGAGTTTCAGAGCTTTTTATACAGGTGTACACATAAACTACAACAGCAGTCCTTTCTTACACATTCCACTAGCCACACAAGCAAGTGAAACACCACCAGCATTTACGCTGCTATTCATCTCCATTATATACTATATGTATATGCGAATGCGCGTGTAGTAAAGTGAACATTTGTTTTAGGATAGTAAAGTGAGAAAGCGTGCTAGATTTAATGCTACCCATCTTCACTTTTTTCTTCTTGCCAGCTACTACTTACGCGCTTTTTGTTTATTACCACTAACAGTAAACAATTTTCACATGAGCGTAGTAAGTATAAACAAAAACAGAAAGTGCTCTTACTATGCAGCATTACATTACAACAATAATATTTACACTATTTTCTCACGGAGTTGTATGCTTTAAGTAATTTGTTCAAAAAGTAAAACAGAGCATACATATACATATACATACATATATGTACTTGCGGGCGTATGTGTGTGTGTGTGTGTGACTAAAAGTAAAAGTAATAGCAGTGCATGCTTCGAATTTAGTGTAATCAGTAAGCGCAAGTACCTTTGTTTATCTTACTCACTTTGCTCGACACTGCGAAGCTCCGAGCGTGGCACAACACGGCGTATACGCAACTAGCACTAAATACAAACTAAGTCAGGTTGTTTAAAAGTAATTTTTCTTGAGCGAATTTCTTATGCACAAACTGAAGACAACAGTAGAGCATAGCGGGCATAAAAAAGGGCCATAAAAAGGGGAGTAATTTTATAAACACTGCGTTGGAATGAAAGAATTGAGCCGCAACACGGCTGGCCACTTAGCCCCTAGGCATCGCAGTTTTATTGATTTCAGTGCGCTATGTTTAAGTGAATGTGTTTTCAAGCCTTCACCTAAGTATTTTCGCTTTGGCGTAGAAAAGTAATTAAGTACTTGCCCTTTTAAGCACTGTATTTAAGTGCAGTTATTAATGCATAGTTGACAAGTTGATAGATATGTTTCAGCACTGTTGTGTTGCTGCTCTGCAGTAAGTGGGTGAAGAGTACTAGAGTATAAATAGTGTTTGATATATTTTCCCTTCGCTTTCGGCCAACCAATATCTCTGCTGCTTGTGGCGAGAATACTTATTTAAAAACTCTTTGCTGTACCTAAAAAAAATTAGGAAAGATATTTTGAGAAAGAGGGGTTTAAATTAATAGCAAATAAATTAAATCAAAGCTCAAAAGATTTATTTACCCCCTACATCTATTTTTTCTATCGATAAGCTGTAGTGATTTGTCTTGTCAACTCAGTGAAGCTGAGTGAATGCATTTTTGATATCCCTTTAATAATTTACCTAAGAGTTCCAAGACGGAATTTAATTTACTGGCGAAAGCTCCTCGAATTTTTAAGCTTTGACCATTGTTTTTTATTATTTTATTCTTATCTTATTACATTAAACGGGCAATTCTGTTATATATATACATATATATATGTATATCCATAGGGTTCTCGGAAACGGCTCTAACGATTTTGATGAAATTTTGTACACAGATGATGTTTTGGATTTTAAGGTGATCTGAATAGGTATTCAGCCCTATTCTGCATTTCGACTCGAATCGAAATTTTCTCCGTTTTGCAACTTTGGTATTCTGCGTTCCGTTTCCTTTCGATCAATCTTCGAAATTTACGATTATACCTATTCTACATTTCGATCGTAGTTCCGTTTTTCTAAGTTGCAAATTTTTTGACGGAGAACGTTTCAATTGTTATTTTCGTGGGTTTAAATAATAAAATTTTATAAAAAATTTAAGTAAAATATACTGTGCATGATTGTAAAAGTCATAATAAATGAATTTTCTCAATTTCTGTGTTCTCGCGAGCGGTAATACGGGCAATACGAAAAATTGGCTCAAATAATGGCAACCAAAAGGGATGTCGACGTTTTCAAAGTGTAAGTCCAGGCGTTTTTGTTTACATTATCTATAAATAAGACTGTGAAATGCACTGAATGCAATTTATTCTTTTTATATAAAATTAATAGATGTATGCACATAGATACATACATACATAAAATGTGAAGTTACATAAAAAAGATGCTTTTATTATTGCACTCGTTTTTACTAAAAGAGGTGCGTATGTTGCCTCGAATTCGATTTGGTATGGAAAGATAAGCTTTGTTCTTCCCTTCCTCCTGACGGCTTACAAAATGGGATTCATTTGCGTTCAAATCTTCCACTGTAGTAAATGCAAATTTTGTGGAGTGCTCAATCAACGTTTATAATTTCACTGACTTTAAGCGATGAGTAATACAGTTCAAGATGAATTCCTTATGACTCTTCACTCATCTGAAAAAGATCAAACATGTCCCTAAATCTCCGCCTTTCAACTTCCGCATCAGCAATCTGGGACTCGTTCTTCTCTTCAAGCAATAACGCAGCGGCTATGGATTTCATTCTTATAATTATGTATCCACTTAAATTTTATTTTTAAATTACAGTGATGCTAGGTATATTTAGTTATTTTAAAATATTTACAAACTTTAACTTCATATGCTGCTATAGTTTGGTGGCAAATATTTCTTTGTTTTGTTTCGATTTCACACGTTCCTAGGCAAACAGCTGATTTCGAAAAATGTTTTCTCTCTTCCTCTTCTTCTTTCGTTTCGATTGTAACGCAGAATACCTAAGTTCGATTCCAGCGGAGCGGAATGTGGGAACGTAATCGAAATGCAGAATAGGGCTGACTATTTCCGAGAATACTCGTATAAGGTTGCCACCCATTCGAAATTAGTTACAAATTATGTAATTAAAACCTAATAATATGGGTGTCAAATGGAAGGTATTTTAAATGTTCCAAATTCAAAAATAGTTTTAATAGGGTTGCCACTTATTTTTAACCGCATATTTATTTAATTTTTTGTTTAGAAAAGAAAGCTAAAATATTACATCCATGTGTACCAAGAGAAGGTTATAGAAAATATTGTGTATTAGGATAATAGTGTAAGGTTGCCACTTATTTTAGATTCTACACAATTTATCTAAAACATCGCAATATGGATATGAAATAAAAAGTATAGTTGAGAGCTTTTGTCATAAAATATTATCCATCAGGGTTGCCACGCTTCTATGAAATTTCAATCAAAATTTTTTTTATGTATACACAGTACATATATGCTCAAGATATGTAACATTCATTCCAGCGTATTTCGGAATAGGGTTGCCGCCTAAATTTTAGAGTAGGGAATTTACTTAATAGGTATCGAAATCCTATTTTTTTTTTGTTTATTTCCAAAATATTTTTAAAGCTTTCCAAATCTTGAAAACTTTAAAAAGTATATGCACTCCGGGCAAATCTCGGTCAACCTGGTACTTTCCACTTATGTGTATACTGCTAAATGTTAAAAGAAATTAAAAAAGTCGTCGCTCATAAAATTATTTACTTTCTGAATTCAAATTTCTAAAGTGTTTCTCTTAAAAGATTAAAAAGTAGTCAAATTGTGTTTGACCTCTTGTTTAATTAACCTAATAACTATACGGAGCCAGTTTTACTTTTTGAAAATCGGGGCCCGAGTATTTTTACCCTAGTAGCAAAAGACTTAAATTTCCGCACCGTTCAGTATTGTCTGAATTTTCGAACAAATACTCTTCGGGATATTCAGGCCTGATTATTTGCTATATGATGCCAGGTTTCCCGTAAGAATGACAATTTAAAGCGAAAAATCATGAGATGTTTTAAAAACTCAGGACTTACGTACTTTTACCATTCAGGCCTGAAAAAAGGTATCAACCGCTGGGATACAAATATCATGCTATCGGTTAACTACCTCCTTGGCGCCAGCTATCAAACGCATTTGGCAATCGGAATTCACCAACTAAGTAAAGCTGCGAAAGTGGAATAGTTTAATAACTTAAGTGTAATTTATGCGCACCTCTGGCAATTAGACTTACGTATTTGGTAATACAACGAGCTGCGCGAATCAAAAGCAAAAAGCGAAAAAAAAATGGCTAAAATACTAGTAAATAATTGTTCGTGACACGCTCAAAGCAAATAATACTGAGCGCAAAAAAACATTAGAAAGAAAAATCGTAATGTCAACAAATGCCAAAGATATCAACAACGACTAAGTTGAGTGGCAAAAAAGGGGGAAAAAATATTTTTGCAACAAAATTACTCTAAGAAAAAACAAATATTTGTTCGCAATGCCAAGCAATCGATTGGGTTGGCGCCACCAGTTGCGTGTGCAAAGTTGGTGCTTATGAGTGACAGTACGCTAGGCGTATGGTACATTATCTATATAGTCATACATACACTACAACTTAAAACAACTATTACGGCTAGCGCAGTCGCATAGTTGGGGCGTCACCAAACAGTTGGCAACAGTCGGCAAATGCCAAGCGAGCGATGAAACTGTAGCTTTTGTTGCAAGTTTGTGTATTTTTTTATTATTGCTGTTGGGTTACGTGCGTAGCTGTCATAATTTTCTAACGGCCGCACGAGTCGTATATTCTCTACTGTCTCAGGAAGGTATGTAAATATAACAATGTGTTGCACGTGTGGCGGCAAGTCTGCTCACATACATACATACTTGCATGCCAGTTAATTTTTATGTGCCTAGAAATACATATTCACGCCATTTTAACGGCATTCTCTTAGCTTTTGTTTTGCTTGGCCTTCACGCGTCATAAGCCTTGTAACTGAGACTGAAACTGGAACTGGAAATGGTTGAGGTAGTGGAAATGAAACTGAAACTGAAAATGAGGCTTAAAGTACCCGTAGAAAGGTAGAAAGAAGCCAATCAGTGAATATTAAATCATAAGCGCGCCGGCTGCACATGTGTGTCTGTGTGTGCGTGCATGTGAGAATGTGGAAAATGCGAAGAATTTAAGAATGTATGAAGTATAAGCGAACTTGACAGTAGGTAAACATGTATATAGCTCTGGTATTTAGATATTTATGAGCGACAAATAGGCTTATGATACCACTAAATATAAAAAATATACACTGCCGGAACAAAGTATTGGCATAGCCAATTTTTCACAATATATGCAACAATTTTTATTCTATTATTTTTCCGCTAATTTTGTATAAAAATATGGTTCATTCTACAACAAAAAACATAAAAATATAATTCCTAAACTTTCTGCAAAACTTGCGAAAAATCAGCAGGTTTTCAACTTATTTTCAGATTTTTTAGAATTTTTTTGAGTATACAGTTTTGCAGCACATTACATTCTAGTAACAAAAAATGCAAGTTCGGAGTTAGGCAAAAATCGCATTGGTTTTTGAGAAATTTTTATTTATTTTTTTTTTTGTTGAAGGTGTTTTGCATTTTTTCCATATGTAGTTTCAATAAAAAATTTTTGTATAGAAGAGACTGCTTAAAAAAAAAATTGCCAAAAATCAACGGTAATTCCTAGCTACTTAAAACTGAAAAAATCTGAGTCAAATGTTGAAAATTTGCATGAAAATTTGAATTGAAATTGAATTTTCGCGAGTGTTACCCAAAGTTTAGGAATTATATTTTTATGGTTTTTGTTGTAGAATGAACCATATTTTTATACAAAATTTGCGGAAAAATATTAGAATAAAAATTGCTACATATATTGTGAAAATTTGCTGTACCAATACTTTGTTCTAGCAGTGTACGCAATGGTTGAACATTCCCTGCAGTGAAAAGCACAAATCCATTTCATGAACTATTATCTAAGGATGGAAGTCATACCTGTTCATTATGAACTTTAATTATACCAGTTCCTCGTAAACAAAAAGTAGATTTCTTAGTTCGTAGGAATTATAGTTCGTAAACTGCTATTTAATGGGGAATTCACACCAGTTCTCCCCGGTAAAAGGTCAAACCAGCCTGTAAAAATACCAGTTCATCAACGGGTATGATTCGAACAACTCATGCGAAAAACTTATCTGTTCAGCGACATCTGTCGTTGAATTGCCAAACTGGTATAATGCTACTAGTATAATTGACATATCGTACGACACCTCCATGTTGAAAATACCAGTTGCTTACATTGAAAAAGGATAGAACGTGAACTAGTTGGGCTAAAACGCAAACTGTTAGCATTCTAGTTCACAACTACCCTTAGCTCTCCCTGCAGGGTTGTTGCACTGCAATCACCATCACATGCATACACACATACACACTTACTTTTAATAGCTTCTGCTTTTCGCACTTATTTTCTGACAACGTTAAATACTTCCCACCAGTTGTCGCTTTATACACTAAAACAAGCTACTTTTTCAAATGAGTTTACGTTTAAGCATGTGAAAGCGTATGTATGCTTTGTCATGGTCGCGTGTTCACCGTATTTGTTGTCAATTATTTAATTGGTGCGCCGCGAATTGCTTTAATATCATAGAGATGACCTAACGCACTATGTTATTGTCTATTTATTGTCTGCCTGTCTGTATGTCTGTCTGAAGAGACAATGTTGACAAATTCCAGTTGTTCGAAATACATAAGTAGTTATTACCAACTGCTGCCACTTACCTACAAAGGTACTTTTCTAGTGGTTCTAATGAAATCGCCCAGTGACCTGACAGTTTACTGAATAAATGCGGCGCAAGGTCGCTTGTGGAATGTATACTGAACCAATACACAGCTTTGTATGTACAATGTACATATATATGTATGTATATACTGCGTTTATTATATCAATGC
>NW_023458556.1:22309050-22329149 GCF_013731165.1 Rhagoletis pomonella
AAAGGTATGAAGCCTTCGGCATAGCCGAAGACAGCGCTGCTCTTACTAGTTTTTATTTCAATTTGAGTGGCTGTTACAGATTTCGTGCACGAGCTTATATTACGTACTGCTATAGCTTAGAATGGTATAAACAATTCCGAGGACTGTTTTATAGCAACCATAATACAGTTTTAAGCATTTTAAAATATATGACTTAATCACTCAATGAATTTTAATGCAGTTTTATATATTTTACAGCTGAATCATTAAGCATATGCTCATATTGCATTATATTGCAGTTTTAAATGAGATTATTCAACACTGCAATGCTTCTACAGCGGCCTGACTATCTGAAAAATAGCAAAGCTGAAGATTTGTATCAACCAACTATAGCGCTGGTTCCTTCATTGCTGTAACGGAACTAAAAAATATATAGAATCGGGCGGGCTCGATTAATCGATCTTCGAATTTTCGATTGTCCGAACCTGGGGTATTATTGCTTTCTCAGAGTATTTTGGTCTACCTGCCTCTAATATAACGTTAAGATCCAAAGGAAGGAGTAATCAGCATGTGCACCGATCGCTTTACCTGTAAAAAATCTTCCCTTATCGAGGGGTTGACTTGGTGTTGCTAATTGGCAGTTATCGAGAAGAACAAGCGACTGACTTTCTATTTTTTTTACTTTAATCCTTTCTTGTCCGCCAGATGTCCAGAAACACCTGGATTTTGTTTTTTCAACGGTCTGCCTTCTTACCAGAAAATTTCATGAAATGTTTCATGTTGCTATTTTATCACTGCCAAAGCTCTGTAAATTTTTTCTCAAAAAAATACTTTTTATACAGATGTCAAAAACCATATGAACGCCTACTAAAATATAATTGTGTGCAGTAGCATTTATTTATTCTTACAGCATCTACATACATGGTAGATACATTTCTAGTATGCGCAAATAAAAATAAACAAATATTCTTATCCTTGTATTTTGTCCTTGCTCCATTTCTATTATTTCTCTAACTGACGGAAAATGCTGCTACACTTAATATTTTACCATACTCCGTAGATTAAAAAGCTCACACACTCACATACATACATATATATTTAAAGGCATTATACGTATGTGTGTTTAAGTTTGCAAATTTGTCTCTACATAAAAATTAATTGCTATAAATAGTAAAATGGAGCTCAAGGTTCCAACTAGTATTTTTCAATTCATTTTTTTTTTAGAACTCGTTTTTGCGAGAGTTTATTAATATATTAAAAAAATAGTATTTATAAATGTATGTTTGTATATAAATATTAAAACATAAAGTGGTTTTCAGGCAAACATTAAAACATATGTATGTAGTTGTGCGAAAAACTTATCAGCTAGGGAGCGTTGGAGTCGAATTATCTCTACTAATATATATTTTGGCAGACATTTGGCTTCTGTTCGCAAAGCTCGAGAACGGCTGTACTAATTTTTTTTTAATTTCGGACACCTTCGCGGAAATGACACTTTCGTTAAGTTATTTAAGACGACCTTGGAAGTATTCCTTACGACGACCACCAAACCACAACCGTGAATTGTTTATGAAAAAAAACGTTTCAATAAAAAAATGATTTTGGGCGGGACGAAGTTCGCCGGGTCTGCTAGTTTAGTATAAAAATAGTAAAAAAAAAAAATTAGATGACGAACAGTTTTATTCAGCGCAGTCCTTATGTATATAGTATATAAATAATTCAGCAAAACAAAAAAAAAAACGATTCTCTATATATCCAATAAACATTGTATGGAATACTGGCAAAATAAATTTTTGCGGGAGCTTGTTAAAAAATTCCACTATTTTTTTAAGTTCATATAAATTTATATGTACATATTTGTATGCATGATTGTTTACATAAATATTTATACAAGTGAATACATACGTATGTATATATGTGTAATCGTGTGCTGGTTTCAGTTTCATATTCGCAGTCACTTCATTTTTTAAATATATATTTTTTTAATTATTTTCACGAGTTTTTTACACATATTTTAATTTTCTCCCGCAGCTGGCAATCGTTTCATGTTTAAATTATTGAAACAGCCTACATTTGTAGGCAAAAACTAAAAAAAATGTGTACAACAAAAAGAATATAATATTCGTATGTAGTCGCTTGCTGCGTCGTGTCACATACTACGTTTATACGCATGCATAAGTCGCTTTAATTCATTTCGCCGCGATTCAAAACATATGTATAAACTGAATTTCAATTCGCTTTGAAAGAGCGAAGTGTTTTGGCTCACACTCCATTTCAAATCGGTAGTTTATTTCTCCAGACAGTTAGAAAGAGTGTATAAACACCGCTCTCACTCAAAGCAGAATAAAACTGGATTTTTATCACTTTCCATTATGTTTACTTATAAAATGTCAAAGAAAACAGCTTATTTTGTTTGCTTTTGAAGACGGTTACTTTGATGCCGATATAAAGCCGTAAGTATAAACACTAGAGCGAAATGTGTACGGTGTCAATGCGCTTTCAATTAAGTCGATTATTCTGTGCGTATAAACGTAGTAACAATGTCCTGCAGCATATATGTATGTATGTATGTATGTATGTATGTATGTATGCACAAATGTATGCATGCATTTCTTTTTGCTTACATTCTTCACACATCTGCATGCTTTTCTTTTTTTAATTGTTTCACTGCGTGTTCATAACGCCCATTTGTATTATAGCCACTTTGCGAGTTGGCAACTGTGGCCGCTGAACAGACGCCGCAGTGATGAAGGCCAGCTTACCACGAATTCGCACTTGCACAGTAAATGTGTATAAATACAAGAGTATAAGTGCAATGTTGTGCAAATTTACACATTTAATATGAGGTATCAACATTGCGAAGTGGAAATATATACGCCCATACGTTTGTAGCTACAGCTGAGCTCAGCAAGAGCCAGCTTATGACTTTTGCTATTTGCGTACGTTTTCTCATTAATTTTCGCAAACGCTGCAAAATATCTCGCATTTATCCTTATGATGCCTTATGCATATGTAGTGGCACGCACAAATTTAAGCTCTTACACATATTCGGTAAGTTACATACTAATGTACGTTAGAACAGACCAGAGAAAAAAGTTCACCATACACCTTAGAATTCAAAGCATTGGAACAAGTGCAGGATATGGCACGTTTTTCGAAAATTCCACCTTCGCCACCAAACAATTTTTAGACTATTAAAATCAGAAGAAATGGAGAGGCCATGCCCCTTTCTTCGTTTTTTTTTCTAGATCAATGGACCGTATTCTGGACTTATGACAAAGCATTTTGCAAGGCAATTTTGAAAAAAATAAATAAAATTTGGCCGAGTGGAGGGGTCGCCTCTGTACATTTTATCATTAATTAAAAAAAATATTGGTCCTCTGACAAAAACATGGATATATCATACTATAACCCGCTTAGGAAAAAAAAAATTATGATTTAAATTTTAAAATATGATTAACAGATGTCTAAATAAACAAATTCTTTAAGAAATCAATATAGAAAAAAATTTGCACCTAAATATTTTCATCAATTTAAACTAAAAACTACATTTTTATCTCTTTTATTCCACACTTTTTTAATATTTTTTTCCCCAAAACAGTTTTTTCAATTTTTTTTATTTTATTTTTTGGTTTTTTTTACGTTGTTTCTTTCCAAAATATATTTTTCCGAACAATGTTATTTAGGGGTAAATGGTTTTATTACTCCAGTAGATATTATTTTTTTCGTAAAAATTTAAACTAAATACAAAAAAACTACTTATTATCCTAAAATTTTTATAAAAAAAATATATTTTTTTTTATAAATTTTTATTCCCAAAAATATTTTTTACTACAAAAATAGTTTTTCTCGACAAAATATTTTCTAATATGTGTTCATTTTTTTCTATTTCGGGTAAAAATACACTTTTTTCCCTAAAAAAACTTTTTTTTAAATTATGTTTATTGGTAAAAATGGGTTTCCCAAAAAAGATTTTGAAAAAGCTGTTTCTTATAACTTTAAAATTTTCTAAAAAAATCTTATTTTGATAAATTTTTCTAATTTTGATCAAAATATTCTTCCTAAAATTTCCTGATCAAAATAGCTAAATGTGTTTGAGACACATTTCAAAAATAGAAAATAAAAGACTATTAAAAACGTAAGTGAAATTACTTTTTGGGAAATTTGTTTCCCTTGGTCCTAAAAGTGTGAAGATCCGACTGTAAATGGCGAAGATATTACGAAACATTTGAAAAAGCAAGCCCTACATCAAAAAAAAATTTCGCAATGGCCTTGTAAAAATTCTTTAGATTCGTAACCGTACGGCGACCTTCTTTTTGGTCTGTAAGGTGGTATGATCTAATGTAGGTACATATGTACTTTAATGCATATGTGTTCATATCCCAAACAGACTTTTACCTCAGAATGTCCTTTGGATCGGCATATTCAGTGCCAGAAACATTACCGCCAGCCGCTTGACACGCATCCTGGCACCTGCTGAGACCATCGATGCAAAAAGTACCAAATAACTAAGAAATTCTCGTTCACTTTGAATTCTCTGATGTTGTACGTTTCCAACTCGTGTCTGGCGGTATTCTTCATGCTTCGTCTTTGAGTCGTAACTTTGAGGGGATCTCCTTTAGGGTTCCAAAGAACAGAATTTACGCAAAATTTAATTCTTACAAAAGCTCGTTTCCGCCTGTCCGAATCAAAAGTTTTAAAAATCGCGATTTTTATGCTTTAACAAATTTAAAAACAACGTTTAATTTGCGCAGTCAGCGTGAAGTATTATTCAGATTTATTGCAGAGGAAAAAAACCGTATACTAATAACAATAAATTGAAAAAATTTTCATAAAACGAAATTTTGTTTGGGAAACATACATATGTACATAGTTACAGTTTTTTCTCATCTTTGTTTAATATTTCATAACTCCAAATTGCTTTGCATACAAATTTGTTTTTTTATTACTTTACTTGCTTGTATGTTGCACAAGATTGCTGACAGCATTATTGCATTTGCTTGCAACATTGCACACATAACTAATCGCCAAGCACGCGCACGCGGCATCAAAGTTCACCAGCAAGCAAACCGTCAACATTGCAAGCGCATGAGAGCTTACAAAAAAAAAATAAAAATTAAAAATATGGTGACATGCCCAGGTGGCATAAAGGGTGACATAAATGTTTGCTTTCAGCTGACGGACCAGTCTAGCGCGACCATACTACACCGCCGAACATTTTTGGGAGAAAAAATTTCGCTTATGTGATGTTGAGCTGGGAATTCCCGCAGCACGTCACCTCAACAGCTCATGTGGATGCTGTCATAAGCGGTGCATGAAGCTCTTTTGCTAGGAGTATGCCACAACCAAGTCAAAGGAAGTTAGTTCATCAAAAAAATCTAACCAGTTTTGTCATGTTTATATATATCTACATCCATGTCGTTGTACGTACATATTCGAACTACTAAATAACTTACACGACAACGGCTAACCGATTTGTAGTTGTAGCCCGTTAAAGTTTGTAACTTGTGCCGTGCTGTGTGCTGTGGCGTGTTGCATGCATCACTGCTCGACTTGATGAATCACGTGGAAGCTGTCGTTGAAGAAGGCTGTAGCAGAAAAGGTGAAAATAACTAACTATGTGACAGCCAGCTAAGCCAGTAATGCAAGAGTGAGCATGGAAGCAACATGTGTGTTTGTAAGTACATTAGGGTGGTCCAAAAATTCAAGAAAAGTTGTCCATGTATTTTATATGGGGGAAAAACCACTTTCCATCAATATTTTTCGATAGGACATTATCCAAGAATTTTTTACCATTTCTACGAAAAATTGTTTTCCCCCCATTGAAAATACTTGGAAAACTTTTTGTGTATTTTTTCCCCGATATAGAACAATCCTAGGGGTTGAGAGCATTCAAATTCCGACCTGACTTGTTTAGGACCACCCTAATGTGCATATGTATGCGCAACATCAAAGCCCTCATCAGTTGTGTAATTTGGGTGTTTCCCACTTGTTTTGCTTTGTTTGTGCAAACTTTTCGCGCACAGATTTTGGCTGGCTGTCTCTTGTGTGGTGTTTTTGTAAATCTTTTCGTTCCTTTGACTGTATACATAAGCAAAGCCACAAGGCAGTGATTGTCATTTGCAGTAGATATTTTTTTCTTACATCGCTCGACAATCCGATATTTGCTTGCTAATATAACGGACATGTTCTCTATATGTATGTATGTATGTATGTATGTATGTACGTATATGACAAAATAACCCAACAAGCAAAATAAGCTTAAAGAAAGTTTTTTTTTTTAAGTTTTCAATTATAAACATTAAGCTTACAAAACGTTGATTTTTTGTTTTTAAAACGCTTGAAAGTAAGCGTAATATAATCGAAAAGGAACATTGGTTATAAGCGTAGAAATATAAACTTGTAATAAATGTTCAAAAGAAAGCTCCTTATAAGCGTAAGAGTGTAAACTTATAATAAAGGTTCAAAAAAAGTTGTTTATAAGCGTATGAATATAAACTTACTAAAAATTTTCAAAAGAGCGCTTTTTATACAAATTTGTATAACCCTTTATTTAAAGATATTTCATTAAAAACTTTTACATAGATTGCTTAACATCTAGAAACTAAAAGAAATGCGAATTTTTGGCGGACTCATCTACAGTCGCGAAAATATAAATAGGGAATAGACATTTTAGCATACATATTCACGATAACACACAAAAATTAAGCATAAAAAAGTTAATTATTACATCTTGTTGCGTGCTTTCAATTACATGCGGAAAAACGACATCGATGCAGCTATATATTCCGTTTCATCCTCACCATTCTCATTGATGAACTTTTCTGAAAAAAATTTAATACATTTTTAATTGAATGTTAAACTAAAAAAGGGTAAGGAGAACTCATCATTTAAAGACTCAATGCTCCACCGATTAGCGCAGCGGGTTCTGGATTGGATTTTTTTTTACCGCATTGGTTTTATTTTATTTTTTCTTTTAATAATATATTTTAAAAAACGTAAACACGTCACTTACGATTGAAAAAATGAAATACCTACTACTTCATGTCGTTGGCATTTGCATTTCATTTATAAGTTTAAGAAGTTATTTATAAACATTCGCTCTCAAAACTTAAGAAAGGTTTATTTGAAAAAACTTTTAATAAGCTTAATATTAAAAATGCTTATTTAACGCTTATTATAGCAAACTTAATTTAAGTTATTTTTAAAAACATTTACTGAAATGCTTGTTGGGAAGCTTTACAAGTCGGTGAACTGGAAAAATTAGAAATCTTGTATGTATGTATGTATGTAGTACGCTGTATTACACTATTGTAGATCTTTAATCCATAGAAGAAAGAATAATTGCACGCGAACAAGTCGAAAATTAACACAACGGTTGGTTGTTGTATCGTTTGTCCAGAGACCTCTGTGACTGTTTTAGGCAGAGCTGCTGACATTGAGGATGCAGTGGATTTTCTAACCAACTATGTAAAGCTGATAATATCAATTATTTTGGCTCAATATATATAAGTCGAGAATTGTCTTTCGCGTCAATCTGTAGTCCAACGGTACTTATATCTGCGTATCACTTTAGTAAGGGGGACCACATATCACTCATTTACTTCAGTGGTGTCGTAATCCAAAAAATACAAATATATAGTTAAGTATGCAGAAATTATCGCCACCTCTTATTCTATGTGGTGTAAAAATTTCATAGCTGTATCGATTACCAGTATCTCCCTAGAATGTCCAGCAAGCAAAAGCAAGCCAAGTGCAACCTCAACACTACCTCGCTGCAAACATGAGCCATATTTTAATAAAAAATCAACAAAAAATGTTTTCCATTACAAACATTGGAAATATTAAAAAAATGACCGTACACACAATTTTGAAGTTAATAATATATTGCCATAATTTATCTATAAGTTAAAAAGTTTTTGTTTGTGAAATGAGTTATATATTTGTATAAATATGTCCAACACTTTATTATATTTCTTATTTTTGGAAATGAAAATGTTATATAAAATGAAGCAAAAATATAGTTTTATACACTAAAACCCGCTTAAGTACTTCACGAAAAATGTCAGCTTTCTGAGGTACTTAGACGGGGTGTACTTAAAAAAACCCTCTTCAGTACCCAAATGCAATGTTGTGTTATTTTCTCAGGAATTAAATTCTTTAAAAAGTCATTGTGTATACATGATTTTATATACATACAAACAGTGTTGGACATATCATTTTTGACCAAATTTAAAATTTTAAAATTTAGTTTTAAGATTTTTCAATTAAAAAAGGTTTAAAGCGGGTTTAACTGTAATTGATTTGCGTAAGTAATAAGTGTAAATGAAAATTTAGTTTAATTCGATATGTCGTTCATGTTGTTTGGTTTTTTGTAGTGTTTTAAGTATAATTCGTTTTTTTTCGGTAAATCGAAAATATCAGGTTTTTAATCCAGTCTTTTTATACGGTTTAAAACCTGAATAAAAAACCATGATTAAACAAAAAAAACCGAGTTTTTGGAAACGGTGGCCATCCCTAATACCAACACCAAGTTTGTGATCCCTCTTCTCTCAACGGAAAAATGGATGTTGAACACCGTCAGGGAAGAAGAACTCAATTCATGTGTACATATGTAGATGGATCAAAGCTCGTCATAAATGTAGGTGACGGTGCTTATTCGGAACAGTTCGTTTTATGTCTCTGCCGCGCACATATTGGCTGAGTCCCTAATCATTGCGCAATTTCCTCTTCAAGCAAAAGTCATAATGGCTAGAGTTATTATGGGACTTGGTCCGATTGGATTACCCGCAGCTAGACTGGACGCACCCTAAACCGACGACTGTATGTTTTTTTTAATAGGTTATTAGTGATTTTCTTTACTGAGTGATTTAAGATCCAACTAGGAATATGAAGCTCTAGAAATATCGGAAACCGGGCAATGAACTAAAAACATGTTTGCAGCTTGTAACATTAAATACACCTGCCAGGTATAAGAGATGAAGCGGATGAAGATAACTGAGAGCACTTTTGCATTTTTGTTGTTAAATTTTTTCCCTTGAATCATTATAGTTACTACAAAGGGAACACTTGAGTTTAACCTTTTAACCATCTGGCCGCTTTATAGATTCACGGTTTTATTTTCTAACGTTGCTTCCATGAACTAAATAGGTACAATGTTTCGCTGACCACCAGCATAAAAGATTTTTTTTTTTTTTTTAACTACCGCTTTGCCGCTGTTGAGGTCAAAGGTGGTTACAGCAGACACAAACTTTATAAACAGCGTAAAGTAAAATAACCAAAAATAAGTTCGTGGCAAAATACCCAAGCAACTGAGATAGCAATTAACTAACGCCCCACCAGCAGCCAAGCCGTGGTGCTATGTAGCTCTGAAAAAACTGTAAAAAAAAAATCAAATTGCTTCCAACCCAGCAATGCAGCAATGCAACGCTGCCTGCCTATCCTTCGTTTGCTGCTTGCTTGCTTGCGTGTACAAAGTGCAATGGGCTGGGCTTTGGATTGGCGATAGAGCTTGTGCCAACTTGGTTGTTGCCGCTCGGTTGAAAATTTGTGCTACGTAACAAATGCAAGAGTTAGTTTTACCTTTAAAGCACTGCAACGCAACTTTGACGTTGTTTATTTTAATAAGTTTTTGTTTAGCTTTGTTGTTTATTCACTATTTCGGCTGTGAAGTCTTTCGCTCTCTCTGGCGTTGGACTACAATTTCGTTTCGTGTTTTTATTTATTTTTTTCTTCTTTTGACTCTTGCTACTTTTTGTAAATTGTTTCTATTTATGTTTAGACTTAAGGGTATTCACTTTTTGGCGTTTTTGTAATGCCAATTTTTGAGGCTTTTATTTTTTACTTTTGTTGCTTTTTTGTCCTCTTGTTTTTTCAATATTTTATTCAACCATTTCTGAGGCCTCACTCGCTGCAATTAGGGCTTTTTTCTGTTTTATTGTGTGCATTTTTCGTTTTTAGGTTTTTTATGCAAAGGTAAGTGTTTTTTGTTTTTTTTTTGTACTTTCTGATTATTTTAGTTTTTTAATTTTTTTGCTTTTGTATTTCCTAAACTTAAATTGGGTTAATTACAGCTTTAACGTACGAATGGCTTTCATTTGTTTTCATTCTTGTTGATTACAATATATGTATATCCTCTCTTGCGTTTCATTTGTTTACGCTGCTCTCCTGAGTGCACTACGGCGCATTAGTTGGCCGTCAGATACCCATACTTAATAGGTAGAAACTCGTATAATAGTTTTGCTACTACATTGCATTGCATTTTCATGTTGACTGCAATTTCATTGTGCTGGTATTTGTTTTCTCTTTATTGAATGTTTTGTTGTTATTGTTGCTCAGGCTGTTGCTGCTGCTGTTGTGGCGTGAAAGCCAGTCCCCACCCCTCCACCGCCCGTCATACTTCAATTAAAAACTTAATGAAGGTATTTTTTCGGTTGTTGTGTTTAGTTTATGTTTATGATGCCGTCATGGAGATAAGCCAAATGCATTGTTTGCCAGAACTAATTTGGAAGTTGTGCAATATAGTGCTCGTATCTTTCGAAAGTGTTGTATACATGCACGTGTGTGTAATGGACAGATATAAAGGCAGTTGATGATTTTGGTTGCCGCTAGCTATTGTTTATACATATGCAAGCAATTGTTTGGATTTAGGAATTATTTATCTTTATTTTATTGTTTCCCTTTTTTGTTAATTTTCTTTATTTTTATTTTTATGTTTTTTTTTTGAAAATTAATGTCTTCCTATAAATTATTGCGGTTACAGAAATGCTTGGAGCTTTTTGGCTTATTTAAGTAAGCTCATTAAAATAGATGAGCGTACAGATAAAGTTGGTGGAAAAAATTTGAAATTCATAGTTTTCCACGGAAGCCATTGGGCACTCAAACAACTTCTCAGTATTTTTTTTTAATGTTTTTGTTTTCACTGCTTTGATGCACATTTGCATATAAACGGTTTGTTACAGCAAATTTCAATGCATTTTGCTGCAAGAATTTGATTAAACCAAATAAGTGCCATTTTGATCGATAACGCCGTGCAACAAAAACCAAAAAATTTCAAAGCTCACGATACAAAGTACTCGGGAAACTAAAACGTCAGGATTTTTTAAAAGGTCTTAGAAATTTCCAAGATATCGTCACTAGAATAGAGATTCGAGCTCAAAAGTTGACCGCGAAAAAATACGGGAAAAACGAAAAAATTCGGCGAAGAGAGATTCTTAACATGGTTGCCGGCGAAAAAAGCGTTAACCTATTTCACTGCGATCAATTACGTTTGCGGGTATAATATTTAGTATTCAAATTCCTTAATAAGTTTTTGTAGAATCATACTGAAGTGACAGTCATTGGCCAGGTATGAATGGTTCAAACATTCGAGTAGGTATGGAAAATGCTCTCTCAATTTTTTCCCCCTGAATAAGTATTGTTAGAAAGACGAAATTCTACGGCGTGGTCGTGTATTTATACATATATTAGTCCTTAACGTTATTTTTCATTTTACTGAATTTTTTAAATAGTGTTTTAAATAAATCGTATGTTTAGCTCTACGTTTTACCGAAGATTCCTCGATAAGCGTTAATTTGATGAGTAAAGTTCAACTGGTGCTTTATGACAAGCTGCCTTTAATTATGAGTTAACGTTATCGGCGAATTCTGGAAATAATTTGCTTATAGCTAAAGGTTAAGCTTATACTAAATTCTTTCAATTGCCTCAATCTTGTACTTCCTTCAATAAGTTATGATTTTGAGATGATGGAAAAGCCAAAAGTCTCTAACATTCATATCAAGAATATTGCTTTATTTTTGGTAAAAAAAAAGTCGCGCCACATGAAAGTTATGCGTTAAACTCATCAGTTCGCACCCAATACTATGCACTCGTTCATATAAAATGCCTCTACGGCCTTTTGCCACTATGTGGTGTTGAAACCCATACATTTGACAAACCTAATCCAATTTCGTCAAGCTGGCCACACTTTTGGTCAAGACTTTTCGACAATTCATCGCTCGTGCAAGAAGTTATGTTGATTTTAAAATTAGTGAGTGGTGGTTTGGTCGATGTCGTTTAACCCGTCACTCGAAAAGTCGATGAAATAATGCAAATGTTTGAGTAAGACATGCAATCTGTCAGAAGATAGCGAGGCACTTAACATCAACCACACAAAATTCTCAAGGACGTGAAACAATCAATTCGATCCTCTACTGTTGAAAACTTAAACTTGTGAGTTTTTTCATCATCGTTTTAGATTTTTTTTCCAAGGTTCCACCCAAAATGACAAAATTGATTTAGTTTTTGGTGGTAATTCAGAATGCAAGTTTTATCCGATTTTTCTTTCCTTAATACCAGTCTAAAGTTAGTAATTTGTATACATAATTACTAGATATTCCCATATTCCAACATACATATGTATGTATGTATATTTTCCCTGCTTCATAAATTTTTTACCTTAACCCTAGAATGGTAAACATAGCCTGTGAGGCGCAAAAATTTTTTGTTTTTGCGATATTTCCAGATCGGTATCTCATATCACAGCATAGGTTCGTGCCTACTCAGTTTAGTGTTCTGTAAGCTTGTGTGCAGTACGTGTTTTGTTCAGCTCCATTATGTTGCAGAAATATTCATACTTGTGTCACACCTATGAGGCTATGTTTACCTATACAGTTTTTTTTTTTTTTTTTGTATATGAAACTTTTTCTAAGCCATAGGCATGATATTCTTTTTTAATATGTTTATTTGATCTAAAGTCTATACGCTAAAAAAATTTTACAAAAATATCTCGAACGGAATTTTTTTTTTTTCAAACGGTGTCTGTATACCACCCATTAAAAAAATGTGATCTACTAATATGAGTGTAACAAATTTCATATATAAAAAAAAAAAAAATTTTTTATTAACTTTTGCTACTAAAGATATAGTAAATACGTATTCTCTTTTGTTTGAATAACATTTTTTTTTTAAAGGTAAAACGTTCGTTGTTGACAAAGGTAGCCTGATAGGCGATGTTTACCATTAAAGGGCTAAAAAATATGTTTACCATTCCAGGGTTAAAAGTGCATAGTAAAAAATGAATTACTTTCATTGCGGAAATGCACTCAAATAGGTTAGAAAAATACTTTAATTCATCATTTGGTGAATAATATCCACAGAAAACGTTGTGGTGCTCAGGACTTGAATGCTATTAAAATATACTAAAATTCACAAGCTTACACGGATTTTGGCACTAAATTTGGCTGAAGCCATAAATATTCTACTGATGACCCCCATTTTAGCTAGCTTTGCTTTAGGATGTGCATATGTATTCTATTTAGCATTATTATTTTTATACTCTTTTTAAATAAAAAAATCTCAGCGTTCAAATAGCACTCGAACTAAGTAAACAAATTTATTGCTCCAACGCTCCAAGTGAGTTACTTCTTTCCTTAAGAGTTTCAGAGCTTTTTATACAGGTGTACACATAAACTACAATAGCAGCGCTTCCTTACACATCCCACAAGCCACACAAGCAAGTAAAACACCACCAGCGTTCACGCTGCTATTCATCTCCATTATATACTATATGTATATGCGAATGCGCGTGTAGTAAAGTCAACATTTGTTTTAGGATAGTAAAGTGAGAAAGCGTGTTAGATTTAATGCTACCCATCTTCACTTTTTGCTTCTTGCCAGCTACTACTTACGCGCTTTTTGTTTATTACCACTAACAGTAAACAATTTTCACATGAGCGTAGTAAGTATAAACAAACAAAAAGTGCTCTTACTATGCAGCATTACATTACAACAATAATATTTACACTATTTTCTCACGGACTTGTATGCTTTAAGTAATTTGTTCAAAAAGTAAAACAGAGCATACATATACATATACATACATATATGTACTTGCAGGCGTATGTGTGTGTGTGTGTGACTAAAAGTAAAAGTAATAGCAGTGCATGCTTCGAATTTAGTGTAATCAGTAAGCGCAAGTACCTTTGTTTATCTTACTCACTTTGCTCGACACTGCGAAGCTCCGAGCGTGGCACAGCACGGCGTATACGCAACTAGAACTAAATACAAACTAAGGTTGTTTAAAAGTAATTTTTCTTGAGCGAATTTCTTATGCACAAACTGAAGACAACAGTAGAGCATAGCGGGCATAAAAAGTGGCCATAAAAAGGGGAGTAATTTTATAAACACTGCGTTGGAGTGAAAGAATTGAGTCGCAACACGGCTGGCCACTTAGCCCCTAGGCATTACAGTTTTATTGATTTCAGTGCGCTATGTTTAAGTGAACGTGTTTTCAAGCCTTCACCTAAGTAATTTCGCTTTGGCGTAGAAAAGTAATTAAGTAGCCCTTTTAAGCACTGTATTTAAGTGCAGTTATTAATGCATAGTTGACAAGTTGATAGATATGTTTCAGCACTGTTGTGTTGCTGCTCTGCAGTAAGTGGGTGAAGAGTACTATAGTATAAATAGTGTTTGATATATTTTTCATTCCCTTTCGGCTAATCAATATCTCTGCTGCTTGTGGCGAGAATACTTATTTAAAAACTCTTTGCTGTACCTAAAAAAAATTAGGAAAGATATTTTGAGGAAGAGGGGTTTAAATTAATAGCAAATAAATTAAATCAAAGCTCAAAAGATTTATTTATCCCCTACATCTATTTTTTCTATCGATAAGCTGTAGTGATTTGTCTTGTCAACTCAGTGAATCTGAGTGAACACATTTTTGATATCCTTTTGGTAATTTACTTAAGAGGTCCAAGAAGGAATTTAATTCACAGGCGAAAGCCCCTCGAATTTTTAAGTTTTGACCATTTTTTTTCTTTAATTATTTTATTCTTATCTTATTACATTAAACGGGCAATTCTGTTATATATATACATATATATATATGTATATCCATAGGGTTCTCGGAAACGGCTCTAACGATTTTGATGAAATTTTGTAAACAGATGATGTTTTGGATTTTAAGGTTATCTGAATAGGTATTCAGCCCTATTCTGCATTTCGACTCGAATCGAAATTTTCTCCGTTTGGCAACTTTGGTATTCTGCGTTCCGTTTCCTTTCGATCAATCTTCGAAATTTACGATTATACCTATTCTACATTTCGATCGTAGTTCCGTTTTTCTAAGTTGCAAATTTGTTGACGGAGAACGTTTCAATTGTTATTTTCGTGGGTTTAAATAATAAAATTTTATAAAACATTTAAGTAAAATATACTGTGCATGATTGTAAAAGTCATAATAAATGAACTTTCTCGATTTCTGTGTTCTCGCGAGCGGTAATACGGGCAATACGAAAAATTGGCTCAAATAATGGCAACCAAAAGGGATGTCGACGTTTTCAAAGTGGAAGTCCAGGCGTTTTTGTTTACATTATCTATAAAAAAGACTGTGAAATGCACTGAATGCAATTTATTCTTTTTATATAAAATTAAGAGATGTATGCACATACATAGATACATACATACATAAAATGTGAAGTTACATAAAAAATATGCTTTTATTATTGCACTCGTTCTTACTAAAAGAGGTGCGTGTGTTGCCTCGAATTCGATTTGCTATGGAAAGATAAGCTTTGTTCTTCCCCTCCTCCTGACGGCTTACAAAATGGGATTCATTTGCGTTCAAATCTTCCACTGTAGTAAATGCAAATTTTGTGGATTGCTCAAACAACGTTTATAATTTCACTGACTTTAAGCGATGAGTAATACAGTTCAAGATGAATTCCTTATGACTCTTCACTCATCTGAAAAAGATCAAACATGTCCCTAAATCTCCGCCTTTCAACTTCCGCATCAGCAATCTGGGACTCGTTCTTCGCTTCAAGCAATAACGCAGCGGCTATGGATTTCATTCTTATAATTATGTATCCACTTAAATTTTATTTTTAAATTACAGTGATGCTAGGTATATTTAGTTATTTTAAAATATTTACAAACTTTAACTTCATATGCTGCTATAGTTTGGTGGCAAATATTTCTTTGTTTTGTTTCGATTTCACACATTCCTAGGCAAACAGCTGATTTCGAAAGATGTTTTCTCTCTTCCTCTTCTTCTTTCGTTTCGATTGTAACGCAGAATACCTAAGTTCGATTCCAGCGGAGCGGAATGCGGGAACGTAATCGAAATGCAGAATAGGGCTGATTATTTCCGAGAATACTCGTATAACGTTGCCACCCATTCGAAATTAGTTACAAATTATGTAATTAAAACCTCATAATATGGGTGTCAAATGGAAGGTATTTTAAGTGTTCCAAATTCAAAAATAGTTTTAATAGGGTTGCCACCTATTTTTAACCGCATATTTATTTAATTTTTTGTTTAGAAAAGAAAGCTAAAATATTACTATCCATGTGTACCAAGAGAAGGTTATAGAAAATAATGTGTCTTAGGATAATATTGTGTCTTAGGATAATAGTGTAAGGTTGCCACTTATTTTAGATTCTACACAATTTATCTAAAACATCGCAATATGGATATGAAATGAAAAATATCGTTGAGAGCTTTTGTCATAAAATATTATCCATCAGGGTTGCCACGCTTCTATGAAATTTCAATCAAAATTTTTTTTATGTATACACAGTACATATATGCTCAAGATATGTAACATTCATTCCAGCGTATTTCGGAATAGGGTTGCCGCCTAAATTTTAGAGTAGGGAATTTACTTAATAGGTATCGAAATCCTATTTTTTTTTTATTTATTTCCAAAATATTTTTTAAAGCTTTCCAAATCTTGAAAACTTTAAAAAGTATATGCACTCCGGGCAAATCTCGGTCAACCTGGTACTTTCCACTTATGTGTATACTGCTAAATGTTAAAAGAAATTAAAAAAGTTGTCGCTCATAAAATACCATACTTAAAATTATTTACTTTCTGAATTCAAATTTCTAAAGTGTTTCTCTTAAAAGATTAAAAAGTAGCCAAATTGTGTTTGACCTCTTGTTTAATTAACATAATATCTATACGGAGCCAGTTTTACTTTTTGAAAATCGGGGCCCGAGTATTTTTACCCTAGTAGCAAAAGACTGAAATTTCCGCACCGTTCAGTATTGTCTGAATTTTCGAACAAATACTCTTCGGGATATTCAGGCCTGATTATTTGCTATATGATGTCAGGTGTTCCGTAAGAATGACATTTTAAAGCGAAAAATCATGAGGTGTTTTAAAAACTCTGGACTTACTATTACCATTCAGGCCTGAAAAAAGGTATCAACCGCTGGGATAATAAATATCATGCTATCGGTTAACTACCTCCTTGGCGCCAGCTATCAAACGCATTTGGCAAGCGGAATTCACCAACTAAGTAAAGCTGCGAAAGTGGAATAGTTTAATAACTTAAGTGTAATTTATGCGCACCTCTGGCAATTAGACTTACGTATTTGGTAATACAACGAGCTGCGCGAATCAAAAGCAAAAAAAAAAAATGGCTAAAATACTAGTAAATAATTGTTCGTGACACGCTCAAAGCAAATAATACTGAGCGCAAAAAAACATTAGAAAGAAAAATCGTAATGTCAACAAATGCCAAAGATATCAACAACGACTAAGTTGAGTGGCAACAAATGGAAAAAAATATATTTTTGCAACAAAATTACTCTAAGAAAAAACAAATATTTGTTCGCAAAGCCAAGCAATCGATTGGGTTGGCGCGACCAGTTGCGTGTGCAAAGTTGGTGCTTATGAGTGACAGTACGCTAGGCGTATGGTATATTTCTATTATCTATATAGTCATACATACACTACAACTTAAAACCACTATTACGGCTAGCGAAGTCGCATAGTTGGGGCGTCACCAAACAGTTGGCAACAGTCGGCAAATGCCAAGCGAGCGATGAAACTGTAGCTTTTGTTGCAAGTTTGTGTATTTTTTTATTATTGCTGTTGGGTTACGTGCGTAGCTGTCATAATTTTCTAACGGCCGCACGAGTCGTATATTCTCTACTGTCTCAGGAAGGTATGTAAATATAACAATGTGTTGCACGTGTGGCGGCAAGTGTCCTCACATACATACTTGCATGCCAGTTAATTTTTATGTGCCTAGAAATACATATTCACGCCATTTTAACGGCATTCTCTTAGCTTTTGTTTTGCTTGGCCTTCACGCGTCATAAGCCTTGTAACTGAACTGGAAATGGTTGAGGTAGTGGAAATGAAACTGAAACTGAAAATGAGGCTTAAAGTACCCGTAGAAAGGTAGAAAGAAGCCAATCAGTGAATATTAAATCATAAGCGCGCCGGCTGCACATGTGTGTGTGTGTGTGTGTGTGTGTGTGTGTGTGTGCGTGCATGTGAGAATGTGGAAAATGCGAAGAATTTAAGAATGTATGAAGTATAAGCGAACTTGACAGTAGGTAAACATGTATGCAGCTCTGGTATTTAGATATTTATGAGCGACAAATAGGCTTATGATACCACTAACTATAAAAAATATACACTGCCGGAACAAAGTATTGGCACAGCAGATTTTTCACATTGTATGCAACAATTTTTATTCTATTATTTTTCCGCCAATTTTGTATAAAAATATGGTTCATTCTACAACAAAAACATAAAAATATAATTCCTAAACTTTCTGCAAAACTTGCGACAAATCAGCAGGTCTTCAACTTATTTTCAGAGTATATATTTTTTTGAGTATACACTTTTGCAGCACATTACATTCTAGTAACAAAAAATGCAAGTTCGGAGTTAGGCAAAAATCGCATTGATTTTTGAGAAATTTTTATTTTTATTTTTTTTGTTGAAGGTGTTTTGCATTTTTTCCATATGTAGTTTCAATAAAAAATTTTTGTATAGAAGAGACTGCTTAAAAAAAAATTGCCAAAAATCAACGGTAATTCCTTGCTACTTAAACCTGGTAGTTTGTTATAATAAACTTGATTAGGCTACAAATCTGCATACTCAAAAAAATTACAAAAAATATCTAAGTCAAATGTTGAAAATTTGAATTGAAATTTAATTTTCGCGAGTTTTACCCAAAGTTTAGGAATTATATTTTTATGGTTTTTGTTGTAGAATGAACCATATTTTGATACAAAATTTGCGGAAAAATATTAGAATAAAAATTGCTACATATATTGTGAAAATTTGCTGTGCCAATACTTTGTTCTGGCAGTGTATGCAATGGTTGAACATTCCCTGCAGTGAAAAGCACAAATCCATTTCATGAACTATTATCTAAGGATGGAAGTCATACCTGTTCATTATGAACTTTAATTATACCAGTTCCTCGTAAACAAAAAGTAGATTTCTTAGTTCGTAGAAATTATAGTTCGTAAACTGCTATTTAATGGGGAATTCACACCAGTTCTCCCCGGTAAAAGGTCAAACCAGCCTGTAAAAATACCAGCTCATCAACGGGTATGATTCGAACAACTAACTCATGCGAAAAACTTATCTGTTCAGCGACATCTGTCGTTGAATTGCCAAACTGGTATAATGCTACTAGTATAATTGACATATCGTACGACACCTCCATGTTGAAAATACCAGTCGCTTACATTGAAAAAGGATAGAACGTGAACTAGTTGGGCTAAAACGCAAACTGTTAGCATTCTAGTTCACAACTACCCTTAGCTCTCCCTGCAGGGTTGTTGCACTGCAATCACCATCACATGCATACACACATACACACTTACTTTTAATAGCTTCTGCTTTTCGCACTTATTTTCTGTCAACGTTAAATACTTCCCACCAGTTGTCTGTCGCTTTATACACTAAAAAAAGCTACTTTTTCAAATGAGTTTACGTTTAAGCATGTGAGAGCGTATGTATGCTTTGTCATGGTCGCGTGTTCACCGTATTTGTTGTCAATTATTTAATTGGTGCGCCGCGAATTGCTTTAATATCATAGAGTTGACCTGACGCACTATGTTATTGTCTATTTATTTGTCTGTATGTCTGTCTGAAGAGACAATGTTGACAAATTCCAGTTGTTCGAAATACATAAGTAGTTATTACCAACTGCTGCCACTTACCTACAAAGGTACTTTTCTAGTGGCTCTAATGAAATCGCCCAGTGACCTGACAGTTTACTGAATAAATGCGGCGCAAGGTCGCTTGTGGAATGTATACTGAACCAATACACAGCTTTCCCTCCAGTACTGCTGGAGTCAATCGCTACTTTTGAACCGCTACTGC
>NW_023458556.1:22329249-22332949 GCF_013731165.1 Rhagoletis pomonella
ACCCAGCACTATGCTCGAGGCTTCAGTGGCAGTGTGTAGATATTTTCTTTTTTAACTGCACTGGAGTTGGCGCACTAAAACCTAATAATACTCAATGTGGAGTGCCTGGTCGCCTGGTAATAAACTTGCAGCACCTAAAAGTAGAGACAATTTTTAAATTTTAATCTTTTTGGTATTTATGTATGCAAATTGCGTAGATTGTGTACATTGAGCGAGTTTTGAGAAATTAAATTGAAGAATTCTAACTTTGTGTACATTGAATTAGTTTAGAGGGATTAAAGTGCAAAATTATGGTATGACAACTGAAATACTATCAACGAGAACATCTCATACAATTAGCTACCTACCGATCTGCTGGGTGGTACTGGAGTCGATATATTTTTGCCTAGTGGTGTAATGAAAACCTCGTTCGTATGACTACAAAGCTAGTGAATTTATTTTTTACAAGTTCTTTAAGTTGCACCTGTGATGAATCAAATCTTGAAATCACTTTTTAACCAACATACCGATGAGCTAGAGACTTGAGACCTCAAACTTAGCTCACAACCCGATGACATGCAATACCGTTAGGTGGTGCGGAGGTAGTTTTTTTTTATTGATTACTAATAAAAGCTTATCTTTGATTTTACTCTTAAATTACTTGTTAAACTTTATTTCAATATAATACCAAAAGTGTAGTTGAGTGAGCTTTCTAAAGCCGTTGTTATTAAAAATGTTGTTCTACTTCAGCTCTGTTCTACTTGCCGTGGCTTAAAAGAATTTACCAGATCGCCGCGAACTGCGAAAAGCGTTATCTTTTCCACAATCGCGATGTGAGCTAGCAAGCATATAGATATGAAAGCAGCACCATCCTAAGCCAAGGTGCTGAATGGTCAGCGGCTATCTATTGAATTTCTGTCCGCTAACGGTCACTTCTGATCCATGCTCTACGTCGTGGCATCAAACAACAACAACAATTAAACACTTCGATAAAACCGATGAAGAAATAGGCAACAAGTAATGCACAAATGACATTGGCACATTTCCCTTATCGAAACCCGGACCTAGTCGTTGCGGAATCCGATGAAGGAACCCTTCTCGCCTCAACTTAGAAGACGAATACAAGTGTTACCTGAAGTAGCAACCACAAGCAATACAACATACATACTACACCTAAGGGTACCCATCGGAGTATTCTAAACCAACCCTGAATTGGCTTCTACCTCAAAGACTTCAAGCAGTACCAGCCACAGTACAACCGAAGTAGAAAATGAAACAGTCCTTCCGCATGGCTTCAAAAAGAAAAAAGAAACAATCCCTAAACCAGAACATGAATATTTGTTTGATCAATTTAGCCGAAAGTGTTTATAGTACTAAAGGCAGACGATCGAGGAGAACTAAACCTCCTTGAACGAGAAGCAAGGGGAGAATTCTTCAAATCCTTAAAGATTCAGAGCCAGTACAAATGCGCTGCGTGGAGTCGACGATAAAATATCGACCCTCGAGAAGGACTACATCCTCTATAATCCGGCGGATTCCGACCCGAAGTTTGATACCTCTGAATCCTTCCGAGGGTTTAGGGTCAGCCCATGCGTGAACCAAGCCTATTTGGACTTCCCAGCTGAATGTGTCGCTAAAATAATCGACGCTTTTGTTGGCCTTAAACTAAGACTGATTCCAACTAAGAACATCTCCAAAAGAACTTACGCCCATATTCGGTTACCCACCCTCCCCCAGAGGAACCAGTCAACTTGTGTGAAACTCCAAACAGACTAACAGCTCATTAACACATGTGGAACGCTGTATCATCGGCTCGTAGGTATTCAATTTCGCTGCGACTAGCACCCTCCTAGTACACACCTGGTAATGTCCTGGCTACAACTTAAAGCCCGGTATGCCTTCCCCTCGCCTTTCTTTTCAGGGTTGAATCAAGATTTCCAACATGCATCAGGGGATCACTTTTGTTGTGAACAGTAAAAAAAACTCGGTCTGAACATAAAGCTCTAGAATCGTATCACCGAATGCCGCAGATCTCTAAACGAAATGGCCCATACAATTCGTCTCATATGGGCGCCTGGATTTCGTTTTATTGAAGCTTTGCAAACTTACGAATTGGCGAGTAATAGTATGACCGCCCCCATTCATCAGGGGAAGAAAGGGTAAGTATACCAATGGCAACTTTGGGAACCTGTCTGTCTTTGAAATTGCTAGGCGTACGTTCCCTTCTTGAGACGCACTCTCACAAGAATCACTTCAAGTCACTATCTTATGCCTCGAGACTAGGAGTTAAGCCGCCAGTTTACTATCGCTGCAGCAATTGCGAATAAGAAGGGGTGAGTTTGCCTTGAATTTAGCAGAAGACGACTGCAGACGCACAAGAAGCCCTCTCCTAAAACCTTGCAGTAATCAATATCATCAATCAATCAATAAATCATAACGTTAACGATATGGTTTGGTCCCTAGTATGCGTTTCAGAATCACAGAGAAACGAAGATTGGATATGGCATCACAATGGGCCTATCCTTGGTGAAAAGAGAGACACTATCTCCAGCCATTTTAACCTAAATTTAACCATAACAGCTCAATAAGGTCGAGGATTCAAACAAAACAATTAAATCCCTACTCTTCGTTATTTAGGGGAACTCTATTGAAGTGGGCATTTCAGTTTGCATGCAACGGATTGGATTGATCTCTTTTATTTGTATCTTTTAAAATTAACAAGTATAGTGAATAAGTTATTGAGTTCTATGATGAGCAATATTGATATCCTTCATAGTTAGCTATTTCATGCTCAATACAGCTATTGCAAAAATCTCAATCAACGCAACACCGCAAAATTTCATTGGTTTCTTTTACCGAAGGTGTACTGTATATTAAATTTTAGCTCTTACTTCTTTGTCAGTGTAAATTTTTACCCAATAAAGACCTAAAATGGTAATTATAAAGTCTTAGGATGACCTCGGAGTGTTTGCGAAGCGATGCTACTTCAACCTTACGCTGTCGATTACAAAGGAGTTACCCATACGCACCGGCGAACGGCAGCTACGTATAGGAGCCTAGTTCAATTTATTGCTCCAATAATACACATTCGAATTATTGAACGGAGGAAGTAAACTTCGACAATGAGACGCAAGAAAACGCCAAGACTTCATCTTATTTTCGTATGCAGAGACAGAATAGACAGGCTTACATGTATAGTATATAATACTAATTCAAATTGCTGTCTTATAATTAACGCATAATTCATTTTCTATTCTAAATACAACGATGAATTAGTTTTAATAGCTGATATGACCCCCTCAGGCTTTCAACTCCAAAGGTCATGCTCTCGTACAATATCTCAGCTATTTAAATCTGGAAAAATGTATTTATCCAACTAGTTTCAATAACCTTCTGTTGACTTTAGTCATAGTTTGGCGATAGATTCGCTTTTGTAGAATAACCCAAATATGTCGAATAGATCATATTGCAACTCTTCAGACACGCGCTCCATTCATGGCCACCCAAGGCACACGGCAAGCCCTGTAGATACACTTTAATTTAAACAATACCAAGCTTCAGTTGAGTATAATTTAGCAGTGAAAAAATAACCAATATCAGTCTCGATAAGCCTTTTTTTACATACTATTTACGGCAAATTGTAGTAACTTTTTCGCAATAGTAAAATATGTAGGTATGTTATGTAGATTTCAGAACACTTGATTGTACTTAACGCTTTAAC
>NW_023458556.1:22333049-22336896 GCF_013731165.1 Rhagoletis pomonella
GTTAAAGCGTTAAGTACAATCAAGTGTTCTGAAATCTACATAACATATCTACATATTTTACTATTGCGAAAAAGTTACTATAATTTGCCGTAAATAGTATGTAAAAAAGGCTTATCGAGACTGATATTGGTTATTTTTTTACAGCTAAATTATACTCAACTGAAGCTTGGTAAAATATTGTTTAAATTAAAGTGTATCTGCAAAGGTCTTGCCGTGTGCCTTGGGTGGCCATGAACGGAGCGCGTGTCTGAAGAGTTGCAATATGATCTATTCGACATATTTGGGTTATTCTACAAAAGCGAATCTATCGCCAAATTATGACTAAAGTCAACAGAAGGTTATTGAAACTAATAGTTGGATAAATACATTTTTCCAGATTTAGCTGAGATATTGTACGAGAGCATGACCTTTAGAGTTGAAAGCCTGAGGGGGTCATATCAGCTATTAAAACTAATTCATCGTTGTATTTAGAATATAAAATGAATTTTGCGTTAATTATAAGACAGCAATTTGAATTAGTATTATATACTATACATGTAAGCCTGTCTATTCTGTCTCTGCATACGAAAATAAGATGAGGACTTGGCGTTTTCTTGCGTCTCATTGTCGAAGTTTACTTCCTCCGTTCAGAACACTTTTGAATAGATTTTATCTATATATGTTTCACCAAAGCCTTGACACTATTAATTTTACATTAATAACTTGTATTACAAGCTCGTTCAATAATTCGAATGTGTATTATTGGAGCAATAAATTGAACTAGGCTCCTATACGTAGCTGCCGTTCGCCGGTGTGTATGAGTAACTCCTTTGTAATCGACAGCGTAAGGTTGAAGTAGCATCGCTTCGCAAACACTCCGAGGTCATCCTAAGACTTTATACTTACCATTTTAGGTCTTTATTGGGTAAAAATTTACACTGACAAAGAAGTAAGAGCTAAAATTTAATATACAGTACACCGTCGGTAAAAGAAACCAATGAAATTTTGGGGTGTTGCGTTGATTGAGATTTTTGCAATAGCTGTATTGAGCATGAAATAGCTAACTATGAAGGATATCAATATTGCTCATCATAGAACTCAATAACTTATTCACTATACTTGTTAATTTTAAAAGATACATACAAAAGAGATCAATCGAATCCGTTGCATGCAAACTGAAATGCCCACTTCAATAGAGTTCCGCTAAATAACGAAGAGTAGGGATTTAATTGTTTTGTTTGAATCCTCGACCTTATTGAGCTGTTATGGTTAAATTTATGTTAAAATGGCTAGAGATAGTGTCTCTCTGTTTTCACCAAGGATAGGCCCATTGTGATGCCATATCCAATCTTCGTTTCTCTGTGATTTTGAAACGCATACTAGGGACCAAACCATATCGTTAACGTTATGATTTATTGATTGATTGATGATATTGATTACTGCAAGGTTTTAGGAGAGGGCGTCTTGTGCGTCTGCAGTCGTCTTCTGCTAAATTCAAGGCAAACTCACCCCTTCTTATTCGCAATTGCTGCATCGATAGTAAACTGGCGGCTTAACTCCTAGTCTCGAGGCATAAGATAGTGACTTGAAGTGATTCTTGTGAGACTGCGTCTCAAGAAGGAAACGTACGCCTAGCAATTTCAAAAACAGACAGGTTCCCAAAGTTGCCATTGGTATACTTACCCTTTCTTCCCCTGATGAATGAGGGCGGTCGTACTATTACTCGCCAATTCGTAAGCTTGCAAAGCTTCAATAAAACGATATCCAGGCGCCCATATGAGACGAATTGTATGGGCCATTTCGTTTAGAGATCTGCGGCATTCGGTGTTACGAGTCTAGAGCTTTATGTTCAGACCGAGTTTTTTTTACTGTTCACAACAAAAGTGATCCCCTGATGCATGTTGGAAATCTTGATCCAACCCTGAAAAGAAAGGCGAGGGGAAGGCATACCGGGCTTTAAGTTGTAGCCAGGACGTTACCAGGTGTGTACTAGGAGGGTGCTAGTCGCACCGAAATTGAATACCTACGAGCCGATGATACAGCGTTTCACATGTGTTAATGAGCTGTTAGCCTGTTTGGAGTTTCACACAAGTTGACTGGTTCCTCTGGGGGAGGGTGGGTAACCGAATATGGGCGTAAGTTCTTTTGGAGATGTTCTTAGTTGGAATCAGTCTTAGTTTAAGGCCAACAAAAGCGTCGATTATTTTAGCGACACATTCAGCTGGGAAGTCCAAATAGGCTTGGTTCACGCATGGGCTGACCCTAAACCCTCGGAAGGATTCAGAGGTATCAAACTTCGGGTCGGAGTCCGCCGGATTATAGAGGATGTAGTCCTTCGAGTCGAGGGTCGATAATTTATCGTCGACTCCACGCAGCGCATTTGTACTGGCTCTGAATCTTTAAGGATTTGAAGAATTCTCCCCTTGCTTCTCGTTCAAGGAGGTTTAGTTCTCCTCGATCGTCTGCCTTTAGTACTATAAACACTTTCGGCTAAATTGATCAAACAAATATTCATGTTCTGGTTTAGGGATTGTTTCTTTTTTCTTTTTGAAGCCATGCGGAAGGACTGTTTCATTTTCTACTTCGGTTGTACTGTGGCTGGTACTGCCTGAAGTCTTTGAGGTAGAAGCCAATTCAGGGTTGGTTTAGAATACTCCGATTGTTACCCTTAGGTGTAGTATGTATGTTGTATTGCTTGTGGTTGCTACTTCAGGTAACACTTGTATTCGTCTTCTAAGTTGAGGCGAGAAGGGTTCCTTCATCGGATTCCGCAACGACTAGGTCCGGGTTTCGATAAGGGAAATGTGCCAATGTCATTTGTGCATTACTTGTTGCCTATTTCTTCATCGGTTTTATCGAAGTGTTTAATTGTTGTTGTTGTTTGATGCCACGACGTAGGGCATGGATCAGAAGGGACCGTTAGCGGACAGAAATTCAATAGATAGCCGCTGACCATTCAGCCATCAACACCTTGGCTTAGGATGGTGCTGCTGCTGTTATCTTTGCATGTTCTGTAATCACAATAGTGGCTTTCATATCTATATGCTTGCTAGCTGCCATCGCGATTGTGGAAAAGATAACGATTTTCGCAGTTCGCCGCGATCTGTTAAATTCTTTTAAGCCACGGCAAGTAGAACAGAGCTGAAGTAGAACAACATTTTTAATAACAACGGCTTTAGAAAGCTCACTCAACTACACTTTTGGCATTATATTGAAATAAAGTTTAACAAGTAATTAAAGAGTAAAATCAAAGATAAGCTTTTATTAGTAATCAATAAAAAAAAACTACCTCCGCACCACCTAACGGTATTGCATGTCATCGGGTTGTGAGCTAAGTTTGAGGTCTCAAGTCTCTAGCTCATCGGTATGTTGGTTAAAAAGTGATTTCAAGATTTGATTCAACACAGGTGAAACTTAAAGAACTTGTAAAAAATAAATTCACTAGTTTTGTAGTCATACGAACGAGGTTTTCATTACACGACTAGGCAAAAATATATCGACTCCAGCACCACCCAGCAGATCGGTAGGTAGCTAATTGTATGAGATGTTCTCGTTGATAGTATTTCAGTTGTCATACCATAATTTTGCACTTTAATCCCTCTAAACTAATTCAATGTACACAAAGTTAGAATTCTTCAATTTAATTTCTCAAAACTCGCTCAATGTACACAATCTACGCAATTTGCATAAATAAATACCAAAAAGTTTAAAATTTAAAAATTGTCTCTACTTTTAGGTGCTGCAAGTTTATTACCAGGCGACCGCACTCCACATTGAGTATTATTAGGTTTTAGTGCGCCAACTTCAGTGCAGTTAAACAGGAAAATATCTACACACTGCCACTGAAGCCTCGAGCATAGTGCTGGGT
>NW_023458556.1:22336996-22372131 GCF_013731165.1 Rhagoletis pomonella
TATGTTATGTAGATTTCAGAACACTTGATTGTACTTAACGCTTTAACAAATTGTGTAGTTGTGCACCTTTTAATCCACGGCGCATATTTCTATAATAAATATGTCAATATTGTAAGCAACTAAAAATGGAAGAGTTGCTATAGAAAGTACTATAAATGGTGAATATGAAAAATATTTTTTTTTGCAACCAACGAAATGCTAAGGAAAAACTCTATTGATACTGCTATTATTTTTTCCAAAGTACCACTTCAGCTGATATGCAGTATTTACATAAATATATGCGCACTTGCATAAATATGTGCACTCTCAAAAAAAAATATAAAAATATGACGACGAACCAAATTTGCACTATCCAAATAAACCTTTCTACCATGACTTGTCTGCAGTGTTGCCAGGTTGACGATTTCATCGTCATTTTGAAGATTTGTTTTACAGCCATGATGATTTGACGGTTTTTTTTTGCCCCAATGACGATTTTTCTTTATGTGCAAATTTGGTTGGTTCTCAACTTTGAATATAGTTACACAGACAACTAAAAATTGCACTTGTTTACCATTTCTGCTATACCTAATTGTCATATCCAAATTACATCATGTGGCAGCACTAACAGTACTTGTCTTCTTTGTTTCATCACTATTTGAGTAGTTTTTCAAAGTTTCAAAAATGAAACGTTGCATTAAAAATTGTACCTGATTAAAGCTTAGTGAAAAATTAAAAAGAAATTTCCTTCTATAAAAATTCCTTAAATCAGTCTGAAGATCTCAAGAAAAAAACACTCGTGTATTTAGTTGTTCAAGAAAATTTACGGCAAAGTTCTTTTCTAAGCAACAAAAATAATGAAAGAAATTCTTGTGATTTTTCTAGAAAGCTCTAAAGCGTAATATGTACTAGAGACAAACTTTGTGGCAACAAACAAATGTTATACGGCTTATCCAAAGTTTCACTAATCAATTTTAAATTTATCATACCAATAAAATTTAAAATGTTTAATTTTCCGAACAAATCTGTGTCATTTTAAATTTCAGTAGGCTGATAAATTCAAAATTACCGGTGCGGCTGGGCATTAATGATCTAATTAATTAATTGAAAAGAAAATACGATTTATTGCAATTAAAAATATTTTCGTTAAAAATAATGGGAATTTTAAAAATTTTATAAACGTTAAACTTTTTATTTTTTACGTATATCAATCAGGAAAAAATCAAAAGAGCTTCCTGGTTCTGTTTATTTTCATTTTTTAAATGTTGACGATTTTTATATGCAAATAAGGATTTTTTAAAACCAAACTGACGATTTCTCACTTCAGTGACCTGGCAACACTGCTTGTCGGCCATATTCTCCCTCACCTACGCATGCCCTGCTTGTATATTTTGCAACTTCATGGTATGCTTGCTTTTTCCCCTTGTGCATTTATGAATGCATACCAATGCCAGTTGCGCCAGTTGGCATGGTGTCATTTTTTTCTGCTAGTGTTGACACCACAAAACTCAGGTATACAAATGCGTAGTGCATACTTATATATTCATATGCATGTATATTCATATGTAGGTAAATGTGCAAATGTGTGTCAACCCCAACCAATATTTGTATATTTACGTGTGAATGCAGTGAGAACACTCACACTGCCTTACAATTTATTTAGTGGAAGTGATGGTAAGAGTATTAAGAGCTCACCTGAACAAATATGTACTATATACGTATGCATGTGTGCATATTTATAGAGTGTAGTTATAGCAAAGTGCATTGGCTGTTAAGCTGCCCAGTGGCAATTTATTGATCTTAAAATTTTACAGAAAACGATTTAATTAAAATGTTTGTGAATTACACATCCACAGGGAGAATAATGTCTGTCACTAGGGAGAAAAGTTGAAAATATGGAGCATACAAATCAGTGTCCAGCAAATATATGCGTTCATATGTGTGTACATACGTACATACATACATTTTTATACAAATGCACAAATTAATTGAGGGAAGTAGGTCGCATGCATATGATATCAATTATTGACAGATGACGAGGATCGATGCAAAGACGATTGAAAAAAGAATACAAATTCTGTTTATTAAACATTCATTTTTATAAAACGAAATGATTATAGCCATTTGGAAGAGACATTTTTTTTTTTGTTGAAGTCAAACTTCTTTTCGGTGGCTGGGAACTAAATGTAAAAATGGAATGTAATGAAAAAGGCAATATAATATAATAAGGTAAGAGATGGCGGCGTTGATTGGTCATGATTAAGATTTAAACTGCGATTAAGATTGAAATAACTGTTGAACTGCACTGTTCGTTCGCATTTCAAAAATGATGTGTCAAATTAAACGCCTTCGCCAGTAGATGAGCAATAAGGTTTTATTAAAAAAAAGAGAAAGAATTGTCATCTGTTTGAAAGTTGGAATTTAGTTAACTTATACACAAAATATGTTTATCGTCCCCACCGCGGTAAAAGCTGTTAACTGCTTTTAGTAAAATATTATATTTTATCTTATTGATTTTTTTCGGTAAAATTATACATAAGTTATAAATGAAAACAGGAGTTCGTAGGCTTTTTTTCTTACTAAAATAAAAAAAAATTGAGTTAGCATTTTTTATACTAAATCAGCATCTATTACATACATACATTTTTATTGGAAAAAATACGTGAGATTAAAACAAATTCGATTTAACTTGATTTTAACTTTTCAAAAAGTTGGCAACGCTCCTCAAAAACTATACTACTAGTTGTAAACTAGAATACTACCAATTAGGTTATAAGCTGCACGACGACGATGACGGAATTTGTTCCATGCTAGCGACTGGTATTTTTAGCATGGCGATGTTCTACGAAATGTCAGTTGTCCGGCTGTGCATCAGCACCTACCAGTAGAAATACTTTTAGCATTGCACCAGTTTTCAGGGTAGTCTGCCGTTTTCTCACCCGCGAAAAGAATAAGTATGCCACTGGCTTTTCGAGAGATCCGAAGTGCAAGTAGCTGATTTTTACTTTTTTAATGCATTTTTGAAATTTATGTTTTTTATTGTAATTTTTAAATGTTAATATTTTCAAAAGAAAGAAGTTAATAGTAAAATCAATTATTGGTTTTTAAAACAAACTTTCTTACTATGATCGAAATCGGACCATAAATACTCGATCACCAAATTCCTTTTCATGTAATTAATATACCTTCTAAATATGAACTAAATCGGACTATAAATGCGGGTTTTTCAAATAGCTCGACTCCTGTGCCACCTAGCGGATTAAATTATCTTTCGTATTGTATTGTCATCGGGTTCTAAGCCAACTGTTAAATTTCAAGTCTCTAACAAACACCCTATCATACATACATACATACCTACACACAGAGCAAGTTAAATAAAAGCTTGTAAAATATATATTTTTTTTAATCACATTTAATTTTTATGGTATTTATTTAGGTTTCTAATTGAAGTAATTCACATTGAGCCACGCCGATTTAATTTGAAAAATCTGAACCACCTCCAAGCGGATTCGAACTTGCGATCTAAGAACCAGAAGTGGTAGTAGTCACGTGGCGCCACAGCTGACACTTAATTGCGTCTTAGTCTTGGCTTTGACAATTCAAAGGCCGAAGTCGCTGATCGCAAAAGTTGTTCGATATTATTGAACTGGTAGACCTTTGCTTTAGTTCATTGCAGTTCATGAACGGGCTTGGCTTTTCACTGCAGTGAGGTTACAACCTATCTGTTAAATTTTATCGTAAAAGAGAAACGAGCATACTCACTCACAAACTTTCACATTTACATAAAATGCTACATTGTAGGATAATTCATTCAAGTAATTAATAAAAACCGCCACTGTAATAGACAGTAATTTTCGCGTCATTATATTCCTGTCGTTAGCAATGGAAAGTTTACTTTTAATTTTCTCCTCATCACAACGCACTTCATCCAAAGATAAAATGTACTCCTTGCGTATCATTAGGAGGCGCTTTTTGACAAACTATCCTCGTCAAAACACCCACTGAACATCTATTTAATGTTTCGCTTCTTAAGCATAACAATACATGTAAATATGTACATGTGTGGGTATATGTTTCCATTTTCCACCAACAATTACCATTTGCAACATTTAAACATACATTTAAAAAGCAATTATGTATTACATTTAAGGTGACATGAAAAAGTACATTTAAATTCGAATTAAAACTTTCACCATTTCGTTGTTGACATCGTTAGCAGCGACGCATGTTGCTTAATGCAACAAGAAGGCAATAAACATGCAACAAAAAGTGCAATTACCTCATTATGTAAATATGTGTGCGTTTGTAAAGCAACTTTGCTTGTTGTTGCTTTTGTAGTGGTAACATAATCTAGGAGATGCGACGCACTGTGGGGCTGGGGACTCTGTCGAAAAACCGTTGTAAAAGTCAAAAATTTGATGAGAGAGTTCGAATATACGAATCTTATAGAGAATTTTCCAGAAATTACGAAAATATAACATTTATTAAACTAAGATTAGTAGTTTAGTAGATAGAGCTGCTATTTTCTTTTATTTTAATGAAAGTTGCGCTAATTGCAAGTATATAATAATTAAGAAAATTTGTTTTTGTCCTTCGTACAGTATACTTGACCATTTTTCCAACTTTTGTACAAGATAAAAAGGTCCCATATAAACTTTTTTGAAAATTACGGATGGTTAGTCGTTTATTTACCCAGATTTAAAAATTTCAATAAAAGTTAAACAACCTTTGTGCCAAACTAAACTAATCTATCTGATTCAGTATGTAAAACTATTTATCTTCGTAGATAGTCCTTATATGTATTAATATACTTTTAGCTTTATATCAATGCCGAATTGTTATATGTATTTTGTCTAACAAAAGAGGGGAAAGTTTATTTATAAAAATAGTGCAAATGTACAAGATTTTTCAAATAACTAAATTAAATGTTATTTTTAAAACAGGTAGAAAGCCCCTGCAACAAAAAATTTGAAGAAAAACTTTCTTTAAATTCTTTAGTTTTATACTTGTATTGTAGGATTGTTTGATTTTCGAGAGAATACACTTTATTTTTTATTACAAATAAATTTTACTTTTTATGTGACCGACGAATCAAATGAGAAATATTTTGTTAATATATGTATTTCGTCGACAAATCAAAATATAAATAAATTTTATTTTTTATTTGTCAAACTTATCAAATGACAAACAAAATTTATTTTTAATTTGGCCGCTTAATCAAATCACAAATCAAATAGATTTCTTAATTAATAGCGGAATTAATAGCAAAAAAGATTATAATTCATGCAACCCTGCTTTATTGTAATAGTGCGTTAATTTCTCAATAAATAATTTATTAATAAAGCTTACATTCTCAAACCTTTTTCCTCAGATTTTTTTAAGAAAAACAGCATACTTAAACCGCTGTCATTTGTTTCATTTAACTTAGCAATTAAAATTTTTTAAGTACTAAACAGGTGGCAACCCTCCTCAAAGATATTTAAAAACAAAGCTTTTAAATCGCTATCCTTTGACACGCATCATTTTTGAAAATAAAAATCCAGGCAATTTGTTATTGTGTTTCTATTTATTTTGAAGCTTTGCAATGTTTCTTGCCGTTGCAATTTATATCCTTAAAATACTTTCATTAGTTTAAAAGTTATGATTTTTGCCAAGAAAAAATTCAAAGTGCCCCATAGTGCGACGCGAAGCGATACTTTGCCAGCAAACACGTCCTCTTCTCGCTATTAATTGCAGATGCAATTTTACATTTTGCATTTTACATTTTAGCATACTTGTAGCTATCTATGTACATATGTATGTAGGTTTGCAGGCATGTTTTCGCGATTTCCACAGAAAAGCCTTGTGAAGGGAGGAGCGAGCGCCTGACTAACAGCCAAATTACATTTGATGCTACGTTAAGCATGCAATTTTCAAATTCACTACACAGCTGAGTGCTACGAAACAACAACAACAACGACAACAACGACAGTAACAACAGTAGCAACAACAACATGCAGACAGATTACGCTAGCTATTTGCAGGAGCAGGCAGTCAGCGCAGCAGAAAAAAATTCAGCCTTTCATTTGAAGCAACGCATCAACTGTAATCAGTGAAGCAGCAACATGCATTGCTAGCAACAGTTGCGTGCCGTTGCAAATTAGAAGGACAAAATTTTCGCGCGCTCAAATAAGGGTCAACATTAGTTAAAGCAGAAGAGATAAACAAGGCAAATGCCGAAAATCAAAAAGCAACAAGCAACAACATAATCAGCAACAAAAATGTCAACTTGATTTGCGCGTATCGGGCACACACTCCGGTATTCAGTCAAACGTACATACATAAATACAAAGCGAAGTACACAAAAAAAGACCCCTAAATGCCCAAGAGCATTCAAGCAGTCGAGAGTTATAAAGCTATTGCGGGCAATGGCGTAGTCATTCAGTCATACGATCAAGCTACTAGCTTGAAGGTCTCTTGGGCTCATTAAACTTACATTAAGCAGTACGCTAATAGCGCTCGCGCGTGTTGTCGCTTTGTTTTGTCTACATGCACCAATATAACAGGTTGCAGCATGCACCATACCCAACTGCTAGAGACGCGTATTCATTCAGCTTCATGTGAGCACCTGTTCAAACAAAACCGCAAAACCAGTGCGACACCGCCAACATTAACGCTTACCCCACACGCAGTCGATGCCACAACGAAAATACAAATACATGCGCACATAAACACTACTTTCATTTTAGCCACTCGTGAGCTGAGCACTGGTCTAAGTAGCTGGGTAGAGGTGGTTGCCTGGTTGACTGCTTAACCATCTTTATGTTGCTGCTGCACACACACACGTTAACAACATTATGAACGTCAATGGCAACCGCGTACTGCGGTTAATTCTGATAACGATGTGACAGCGTATCCACGTGTTTCGCAGTGTTGCCGCGACTTTAACTTAAAGGACTTCGCACAATTTTTGCAGAATATTATCCCCAACTATGGCGCACGTTTCAAGTGCTATAGTTTGTGCGCTCGCACCTGGAATGGCGGATCCTTTAATGGATAAGGTGCCTTTGGCTGGCTGATTAATGGTGTATCTAAGAAATGCTCTGGATGGGGCAAAGCAAGAAACATGGGGGCCTTCTGGCGTAAACTACCGCTGTCATGAAGGGCGTCGCGAATTCGGTGTCGGATTTGTGGTGGTATGAGAGAGAAACTTCCCGTCGCCCGGTAGTATCGCAAATCTCTGCAGACACCTCGTTAATCTGCGCCCTCGCTCCGACGCAAGAATGAGGCGATCAAAGGCGCCTTGCATGAACGCTTGGTATTCACTTGCATCATAAAAAGATAAAAAAATACCCATAAAGCAGGGTCGTTGTCTTCAGATCGAAATCAAGAAACCAAGATAGAAGGAAAGTGCGCTTCCACTGTTTCCCTTATATCTACGTACACTCCGATATACAAAAATCAACTTGAGCCAAAATCTTGTCGTAACCAAAATATCCACACGTGGCACTACCTCGCCAAAAATGCCCGTCCAGCAAGGCAAAGAAGGCTCAATGTCGAAAAGCTGCGCGACAGCACATTCGCCAGTAGACTCAGAGGGCACTCTTCAAGAGGCCGACATTGAAGCCGTGCAAATGTAATTGCATACCCATAAGACGGCTATACCCCACTGCACTTAGTGCTATGTTGACAACGGAAATGTAAACTTCTCTCTTGCCGAACAAAAATCGCACTCTATAGCTCCTTGATCGTCTCAGTTCTACTACGCCGTGCTGAAGCATGGATGTTGGCAATATAGGATGAGACGGCTTTTGGAGTTTACGGGCGAATAGTAAATCTGAACGTTGAACTGTATAGGATTTGCAGCGGCTCAGCAAATTGAAATACAGCGACTACACTGGCTAAGGCATGCGGTGCCAACGGATACCGAAACCCTGTCCCTCAAAGGTCCAGCTAGTGGTAGCAGAGAAGGAGGGATGTATCCATATGTGTTCGAAGGACCAAATGGAAAAGGACTTTGTTACACTTGGAGTTTCCAATTGGCGTCAGCTTGCTGGCCGTTTCTTAAGATGGCCATAATCATTTAGGCTTTACAGCACCATTTAAGAAGAAATCGAAAAATGTATTGGCCTGAGCCATCGCTAAAAATGGCAACACTGTTTGAAGGAAACGCAAAGGTACAAATGCAAATTTTCCAAATGTATATATGTAAGTGCAGCTGGTTCTAGTGCCTTGCCAGAGTTGCAACTAGCATTATGCAGTACAAAAACTTTAGTATGTATGAATGTGTTCTACTTTTTACATATGTATGTGTACTTAACTGTATAGGTATGCGCATACGTGTTCTCCCACTTTCACATACAAGCACATATTTCCTGTGCAAATTATCCCAATAAACATTTTTATTAAATCTCAAATTGAGATCTCAAACGTTACTTCTCAAAAGCATCTCAAATGCCCGTTGACAGCGTTCTCAAACTAATTTTTATTATGGAATTTTTCTTTATTTTCAAATTGAGAAATATTGAATTCTCAACGTTTGCTCAAACGTGAATTGAGCGGAACGAAACGAAATCTAGTTGCCAATGATGCATTTAAAAGAAAAACGCAGTTTTCATAGAATTTTTTTTTGCCGGATTTATTGCATTTTCAATAGAACATAAGCCCATTTATCATACATACACATAAATTGGTTTTTTTTTTAATAAAAAATATTATCTTATTTTAAGCAGGCAAATTGTTGGTCTCTATCTTTTGGTTTTAAGTTTTAATTGCCAGTCAGTAGCTTATCAGATTTGCACAAAACGATCAATCACAAAATGATATTATTAAAAAATTTTCACTCAAAACAATAAATTAAATACATTTCAATTCACTAGAACGAAGATCGATTTTTCGACAGAAAAGTTACGAATAACGGACTACCCATAGACTTTGAGATCTATGCATTGGTGACACTGAAGGAACGGAACGGAATGCTAACAAACTTTTTCTCAAATATTTCTCAAACCTTTCTTAAGTTGATAAACAATATTTGAGAAAAACTTGAGAAAAGCAGTTTAGTTTCAAATGATAAACAATTCTGAAACTCAAATTAAGAAATAAGATTTTCTTAAGCGTTTGAAAATTTTTGTTCCATGGTTTGTTGGGATGTAACGCAGCCGCTTGACGCTTGACGTTTGTCACTTGTCATGCAGTCAGAGCAAATATTTATGAAAGCGCTACTTATTTGCTGATACATTCCCATGACGCCTGGCAATGCACTTCAAATAATGTTAGGAGCGTCATACATTCATATGCGCATTAATTTTTGCTTGTGGTTGGTGAATTTTTTGTTGGGGAGACGGTCTGAAAGCACAAGTTTACAAGCTGTATTACCTGGGTGGCTGGAACGGCCTAGGTTCCAATCCGCGGCTACGCTTTTGTTCTTCGATTTAGTGTTGGGCAGGCGGTCGAAATGGACGAGTTTTCCAATCTGTGTCTGCGCTTCGGATTGACCTAATCACTGGTGATACCCCGTTGCCTCTCCTCAATTGTTTTCGAATTAAATATCGTGGGTCGCTTGTACATATCAATTCACTGACTCCTTTCAGCATTTAATCGACCACTAGCTGTGAGCTAAACACCTCTCGAACTGTTATCCTCAATTGATTCATCTGGCGATTGAATTAAGGGCACTCAAAAAATATCTGATGCACATCACTTCCGCAGTAGAGCAGTACGGGTAACGCTCATGTTTTAATTTAAACAGATATGCCTTATGGCAGCCACGTCCGCTCAAGCACTTCGCGATACGTTCTATTAATCCAGGATACCCGCTTTGGTATGCAGCGATAGGTCAAGCGACCCTTAGTCGTACTCTTCCACTGGTTTTTGCCACTACGCAATGCTGCTTTCCCGAGCTCGACCTCTATCTGTTTGAATTAAAGGATGCGGGGCGATTGCCAGGAGGTGTCGTTTCTTCCGCCAGTTTATCTACGAATGTCATACGGCGATTAGAAAGTCTGCTTCTTCGGACACTGTTCTAAAGGCGCTAAAACTCGAAGCGCGCACAAGCCGTATGTTGTGTTGACTCTGCAAAAGTATGATGGATTTAACTTAATTTTTTATATATTATTGATTCAAAAAAATATTTTTATTACATTCCATTTAATTTTAAGAAACTAATATGTTTTCTTTTAGCTAATTTTTGTTTTTTTTTTTTTAATTTTATTGTTTTAGAAAGAAAAATATTTATTTTCAGGAAACTTATTTTATTTTTTTTTGTTTTTGTGTTGATTAAATTTTTTTTCTCTTTATATTCAAGTTTCTTTTAATTTTATTTATTGCATTATTTTTAGAGATTTTTGCATTTTTTTAGTTTATTCTTTTTCCTTTTTTTTAACTTTTAGAAAAATATATTATTTAATTTCATTTCAATTTTAGAAAACTGGTAAAAGACAAATAGAAAAACGCTAAGAAGTTCTCGCGTTACAGGGCAACTCTAGCTAAGATAGAAAAAAACCTTTCGTAAGACACATGAAAGACAGACGGCAAGATAATTTGAAAGCCTTTTGTTATTTAGTATATCTACATACTTATATTGTTTTCTTATTTAAATTAAATTATCTTTTAGTTATTAGATTTCATGGTCTTAGAAAAAATATATATTTTTTTAATTTTATTTAATTTTATGAAACTTATCTTATTTAATTTTTTATTATATTGTTTTAAAAAGAAATATAAATTTTTTTAAATTCATTGCATTTTTAGAAAGGTTTTTATTTATTAAATAAATATTTTTTTATTTGTTCAATTAATTTTTCCTTTTGGTTTAAGGTTTTATGGTTTTAAAAAGAATAAATAAATATTTGTTTTAATTTTAAGAAATGATTACGTTTTCTTTATTTAATTTGATTTTAAATTATATTGCTTTATTTTTTTTTAATTTCACGTAATTTTAAGATTCCTAAACTTTTTTCTTCCTTTTTAATAAATTTTTTAATATAATTTTCTTTTTATTTTTAGATTTAATTGTTTTAGAAAGAAATTTATTTTTTTTATTTCATTTTCTATTTGTTTTTAAATTAAACTATTTTAAAAAGATTTTTTTATTTCATTTAATTTTTAGGAACTTAGCTTATTTATTTTTTGTTTTTTAATTCAATTTTCTTGATTTAAAAATGAACAAATTTTTTAAATTTCATTTAGTTTTGAGAACCTTTTTTATTTTTTCTTCTTCTTCTAATCTACCTTTTTTAAATTTTTAGTTCCTATTGTCTTAAAAAGAATGATGAATTTGTTTAATTTTTAGAAAACTGTTAAAGAATAACAGAAAGACGCTAAGACCTCCTCTTTAGCAGATATTTCAATTAGTCTTTCGAAATACAGAAAACAGCTTTCAAGCTAGTTGCCTGAATTGAAAATTGTCTTACTCAAGGCTTTTTTAAGAAATTAATTGTTTCTATCTAACCAACAACATTTTCTCACTTCAGATAAATTTAGTCTCATTGCAACCTTAAAGATTTTTATTTGCCTTTTCTGATTTCTGTTTAATACTTAACTTCAACTATCTAGTACTTTTGAGTATCCTTAAGGAAAGCTGCAAATATGTATGTATGCATATATGTACGTTGTAAAGAAAACTGCAAAACAGGCATTGCAATAAAAAGTAAAAAATTAAAAACACAAAAAATTTCACAAAAGAAACCACGTCACTCAAGAAAACTACTTACTTCCATACCAGCATATTTCTAGCTGCAAAACAAAGGACACTGCGAAGTTTGAAAATGTTAAGGCGGGTTGATTGTATGCTAAATAAATATGGCAAGATGGCAAGAAAAGTAGGGAAAAAGTCAAATTGGAGTCAGCGATTTGTCGGGCAATTAGTAGCAGCTGTCTGCAACATTTAACCCATTTTTTTTATCCAACTACTAACCGACATAGAAGGAGCATAAACAAATTTTTTTCTTACTTTACATTTATTTTTGTACTTTGCTGAGTGTTTATCCTTTTTGTTTTGCATTTTTGGTTTATTTTTTTTTTTTTTTTTTCTTTTTGTACTATATTCGTTATTGCTCAAACTAAGATTTTGATAATGGGTAAGCAGATACATAAGTAGTTCAAAAGCTACTGGGGCGAATGAGACAAAAAGGATAGTTACAGTTCAAAGAAAAACTCACATCAAAGGTGGGGCTTAGATTTGACTGTAAATAGCCCATTTTACTGAAGAAAGTTGACTAACAAACTGATTTGTCAAATATAATGAGGGCAAACAAATGATCGCCATTTACTCGCATTGACACAAATTTTAATCGACAGACGTTCACACTTATTGTTTCATCGACTATATCTGAAATAGGGCAATTTATGATGTGAAATAAAGTGACACCGTAAAAGCAGAAAAAATCAGTTATTACAATTCCAGCACAGGCACTAATATCAGAAATCAATGAATGGAAATGAGGAAGTCGCCATGTATATTTCTTTTAAAGGAAAGCACATATGCAGTTATGATAAGATAAAGCAAAACCAGCGAGTTAAAACAACGTGCGACACCAAGTGGCAGCTAGATACATACCTGTGTATGTACATTAGGGTGGTCCGAAAACAGTAAAGTCGGCACTGAAATGCTCTCACCCCCTAGGATTGTTCTATATCGAAAAAAGTATACCCCTATTTTTTTTATTTTGTAATAAAAAAATATTTAGAGGTCGCTCAAAGCGCTCAAAGTTTTCCATGTATTTTTATATGGAGAAAAAAACAGATTTTCGTGGAAATGGTATGGAATTCTTGAAAATCAATATTTTTCGATCGGAAAACTCTGTTTCTCTTCAGGAGATTCGCAATAATTATAACCAATTATTTACTTCTCGAAAAATATTGATTTTCAGGAATTCTATACCATTTCTTCGAAAAGTGTTTTATTCCCCGTATAAAATACATGGAAAACTTTCAGCGCTTTGAGCGACTTCTGAGTAGTATTTGATTTCAAAATAAAAAATAGGGGTATATATTTTCGTTTCGGTATATAACAATCCGACTTGTCTTGTTTTTTAGCACAAATAAAGATACACGTATTTTTTTGTTTTGCAAAAAAAAATGGTTGAGTTATGAGCATCTGTAAATTTTAAAGCAAAGTGTGGTTTCAGAGGAAAACGGTTGACATTTTTTTTTTAATTTTTCTCGTTTTTTTTAAATCAATATTTTTCAGTTCGGTTTTCTGGTTGTAGAAGTCTTTTTGATGCTCTATATTTTCGTATTTGAAAATTTGAAAAATTTTGAAAATTAACAAAATGGCGTACTTTTTAATTTTCTTGAAAATTTGTTTTATTTTTTGCCCACTACAGTGAACAGTGCGTTTCAGCTTAAAATAAATCTTAAAAGATTTGGAAAGAAAATCTTGAAGAGAATTTTAATTTTCAACTTAGAAACACTTAGCCAAAATACTAAGCTGTAATCTCTTTGCATTTGATCATCGCTGCCTAAGCCGATTTCTGTTTTGTTGGTTTTCTTCTCTTCTCTTTTGTGGTTTTGTCAACGTTTATCAGCTTTTGTTGGAAACATTCTGCGCATTTTCAATATGTATTTACTTTTATGTGGTCACGTTTTTATTGTTGTTCACGCTTGCTTATGATTGCTTATTGTTGTGTCGGATTTTAGGTTTCCGCTCTATTGTTGCGGTTTTTTTTTTTATTCCTTGCACTCAAGTTGAATTTTTCGCTGTTTATACTTTGGGCACCAAACACATGGCCACTTCGCAAAAAATTGCCGCCAAAGCATCGTTTGAAGTGGAAAATTCGAATTCTGCCAGTTTTTTGCTTGCCAAGAAGTGCTTCTGTTCTGCACGTCCAACTGTGACGCGGCGCGCACAGTCTGCCAGCGAATGCACAAAATGGAATTTTGCTATACAATTTCGCTTTCGTTACGCGCTTTTCAGTTCGTTTATTGCACACTTTACTCGCTTTATGACGGCTTTCACTGCAACCAGTTGACCAGTTTTGCTTTTAGTAGGAGTTTATTTTTTCGTTCACGTGTTTTTTTCATTGTGCCAAAAATGCGGAGGCTTTGCGTTTCCTGCCATTTCCACCATAATTTTTCGCCAGTTAAATGTTGTCTTGGTACTGTTTCCTTCCTCAGGTTAAAACAACACTGCAACCGACAATGGCTTTATTGCAAATGGCTTTATGAAAATATGTTGATATCATAAATGTCAGCCGTGGATTTTTATTTGGGAAAAATTAAACATTTATTCTCGATATCAATCACTTTTACGTTCGTTGCAGCAGTTTCGTGCAGCAAGAATGCTTGTTGTGGAATATTTCACATTTTTAGTGACTCTAAATAAAGCACCTAGTAAACTTAGCCAATGAACTGTGGAATGGGGGTCGTAAAGAAAACTAACAAATTGTTTTTTGCTAGGCTAAAGCTGAACTGATCAACGAGCAGATGATGCTGATGGAACAAGCACAGCACTTGAATGCAAGTTTAAGCTAACTTGAGGTTGCACGATTTTTCAATTCGCACATGTTTTGATCAATAAAGAAAATCATGTTTTTTATTAAAATTAAATTTAATTTTTTTTATATTTGATCGTAATGATGGTTTTAAAGGTAGTGATATTGGTAATGGTAATAATAATAGTAACGGTAGTGATAATGGTACTGGTACTGCTTCTGATAATGGTAATGGTAATTTCAATTACAACTAATTGTCTTGGTAATGATAATGGTAATGGTAATGGCTCTGGTGATTGTTATGGGAATTCGAATTATAAATAAAATGGCCAGGGTATTGGTAATGGTAATAGTAATAGCAATGGCAATGGTAATAGTAATGGTAATGATTATCGTAATGGTAATGGTAATGGCAATTTATCGTAATGGTAATGGTAATGGCAATTTTATTGGTTACGGTTATTATAATCTCAATGTTAGGTTAAAAGTATGTTTTGTAATTTTTGATCTCGGACCAAGCCGACAAATGTTTTACGCCCAAATCATCAAGAGAAGAGGGGTTTCAAAAAAGCATCGATAGTGGTTAAGGCATTGGCCCCATCGGTAACATCGATGGTCCCATCGATAGTTTTTCAGCACTAGTGCCTAGTTAAAAAAATGAGGAAGCATTTTAAGTAAAATAAAGCCAAAAATTTAAAAGTTTGAGCCAAGTTGAAGGTTAAGACCACTCAGAAATCCCACAAGTTTTTTGCAGTACCATCTGACGGTGTCTTCGATGGCCTTTTTTGGAAGTCGGTTAAAAATTATGTACAAGAAATGGCTAAGAAATTTTCTTGTGTCAAATTTCCTTAAGGCAGTATGCAGTTCTTAAGGAATTTGCTACGCTGTCTACTATGGTTTTCTAAAAATTTTTGTGAAGAAGGAACACAAGGGAACCCATGTTTGCAACAGAAATACATATATGCCCGTTCTATTATTTCTTGAGGAAAGTGTGAGGCAACAGGCAGTGAAGTATCAGATGTCAAAATTCCTTGGACACACACACACGAAATAATGGCAATTTTTTTCTTGACCGTTTTCTTTAGAGCTGCATACTGGCCTTAATAGCCCAAATATGGACAGACTTCAACTTACTTTTTTTAATGAATAATAATTAAATTTCTCGTCGAACTATAAACGGTGATTTTTAACAAGCTCTAAATTTTTAGTTATGTATTTTTGTTGAAAAATTAGAAAAAAAATATCTTTTGAATTCTTATTAAATAATTCCACTGGGTACGCTGCGACTAATGGTTTGATCAAACGCGGGGATACAGTGCGTATGAGTAGCACAATTTCTTGCACATATTTTATACCAGCCATGCCTCAAAAAAGTTAAATATTCTAAAAATCGAATATTAACAAAACCAACAACAAACAACAACCACATGATCAAGTGTATATAAATAGCAGCGGAATAGCTGCGCTTGATTTTTGTTGGGTTAACATACAAAAAAAAGTGGGAACAGCAACCAGAGTTTACGTGGCGAAATTAGATCAGCGCGTAGACCACATGGATTTGCCATCCGAGGTCGCTGGTTCATATCCCAGTGACGGCGCGGCGGTTGAAGAAGTCTGTTGAGGAGATTTGATGATCTCCGAAATAGCAGCTATAACTTCTATCTTTATGTAAATTATTGTTGTTTTCCACATACATTTTTTCATAAAAACGGCCTCAAGCTCAATAAAATTGTTTAATATAAATTGTTATGAGGCCATAAATAACAAAAACAAATTAATAATTTCATAAATTTGTCTTAAGTCTATCCTGTGAAAAATTTTGTTTTAATAAGTTTATTAACAATGCAGGCATTTGTGATTAATTTCTCGTATTTTCCATTTTCTTTCATTTTTCAACACAAATAAATGAAAAATTAAATTGTTTTTTATTTAAGAGAGCACCGATGATAGTACGACGTGAAATTTTATTATCTTTCATTAAAAAGAAATAACTTGAAACCATTTTGTATTTGGGTCCTAAAAATTAATTTGTCCGCGACCATATTTTGTGCTTCACTTTGCGGCGATCGATCCGTTTGAACATCCAACACTAATTTTAACTACACCTAGTATAAATTGCAATTATATAAAGTTAGTGCAATGAGCAAAAGTCAATCTGAAATTTCAAGATACCCTTCCTCACAAAGTCATGGAAAATCCAAGCCAAATTTAAGTCTATTCCCACTGAGGAAAGTAAGAAATAAGCAAACAGGAAGCAAGCAAAGCGGTAAATTTTAGTTGATGTGCTTGGAAATGATGATAGTTCAGTTACACTTGAAAAAACGGGGGATAGTTTTGCTTTTATTTATTATTATTTATGTATTTGGTACTTACAAAAGCGCAGTCGAATTTTTTAATCACGTCCAATTTTGGTTTTCAACGGCCATATAAAGGTTTTCAGTTTTTTTTCTGGGGAATAGATATAACGAAGTTTTTCTGAAAGTCTGGCTTGTATATAGAAAACTCTTTTCTTCGTTTTCAAAGGTTGGAGATTTAGAGCGCTTTTTTCAATTTGAAGTTGCTGGCAGAATCGGCATATATTTGGCGCTTTTTGTAATGAATTGTTAAATTTTCAAGAAATTTTGTGTTCGTCTACGATACATTTTCCATTTAAATTGCTGGTGAAACCGGCTGTAAGATTACACTGGAATTATTGAAACCTTTTTTTTTTTTTTTTTTTTTAATTGTTGCGTTTTATCTTCCGTTAATTAAATTATAACAAAAATAAGAAAATGGTACAAATTAAAAAAATAAAAATAAATAAAACGGAGGGGTCTTTCATTCCTGTAATCTCCTCGTGGTAAGCCCTGGATGCTGAAAGTGTGGAAATTTGCAGGCTTATAAAAGGTTAAATTTTGAAAGAATTTTTAAAATTCGTTCATCAATTTTAGTCACACGAATGAATAAATTTGTATTTTTATTGCTTTAAATAATATAAATTAAATAATTAAAATGATAGCTTAAGTTGAAGACAGGCAACCCTACTCAAGAACATATTAGTGTTAAAGCTTGTTCAAACACCTTCTGTTTAATACCCATATCGTGATATTAAATAAGCATACATTTTTTTAATAAACGTAATTGTAACTTTTTAGAAAGATGGCAACCCCATTCCAATTTTTTTTTATCTCTTCAATAAGCTTTTGTGTTGCTACAGAAATTGAAGTATGCTGTGGAGCTTTTGAATAATTATAAATCTTCATATATCTGGTAACCCTGTTTTAAAATTATTTTTCCAGAAACTTTCTACAGAAAACGCCAAAAAGACTAGGGGAATATAGAATAAATCCGTTGAGTTGTTTAAAGCTATAAAAAATTCAAAAAATTCAAAACACGTGCCTGCTCGGATTTTTTATAATTTTTGTATATTTACGGATTTTTATTCACGGATTTTTATACCTTAGATACTACTTAGATATACTATACCGTACAAATATTTTTTTTCCAATTTTTTCACGTTTAAATAGTCAAGCAACCTACTGCCTTCTGGCCCACTGTGCATTGGTAGGATTTCTTGTAAGAAGCCTCACAGAAATTCTTACCGCTTTTTAATGTCAACTTGAAAATCTAATATAACAACAGTTTTACATAAGTTAGGTACTGCAACAAAAAAGGACGATCGAAGCTATCTTGTTTATATTTTTTCAGGTATCCAAAACTTGCTTCTCTCAGTGTAGACACAAATTGTAAAAAGAAATACTTAAAACGAACCGCCAACACCGTAAAATACTCTATCAATTCTAGATGATTGCTGCCGTTTGTCGTGTGGGCGCGCCGGATGCTGTTGACCAGTTGCAAGCAACCTTTTATGTGTTTGTGTGTATACATACATACGTAGATATCAGAAGCTAAAAATGCAAAAACATGCGCATTTATATTGACTATTTAAAATTTGAGAGCAAAAATTGATTTCTTGATGTTATCATAATGCGAGTGATATTGGTGGAAAACGAAGAGCTGATTTGATATACATACATAGCTTAGATGGTCCTTAACAAGAATTTATGAACGTAAACATAAATGAAGTGAAATAGAAATGGTGAAGAAGTAAGGAAAATCTATAGTTTGTGCGAATCATAAATGCAGAGCACATATGTACATACATACATATAAAAATATAGAAAAGCTAAAAATATATCGACGAAAAAAATTAGATAAATTTTACACACAAAAGTATTCGTGTGTGGACTAAAGAAATAGATATTCGAATACTATATAAATATGGAAATAGTAATCAACGAAGATGAAAAGAAAAATATCGAGTTCCAATTGGACGTTTGTCTTTTCGGTTATTCGGATTACTGCAAATGTTGCATAGCTTAATTCTCAATAAGTTTGAGAGGTGATTCCTTCGATATGCTAGGCATGTCTTGAAAGTGGTATTAAGTAAGCAAAATATAATATTCGTATACTTAAGCATGAAATAAGTAGCTAATGAGTCGGTCAACTAATAAACTCGAACTATCCACATTCGATCGGTTTTTTTTTCATACATTCATATGTAACTCACAAATAGTGTGTTTCTCATTTCTAAAGAAGGGAGAGGTACACGATAGGTCTTTTGTTGACGCTTTGTTTTAACACGAAAATCTCTGTCCTACTCCTAGTTTAATTAGTTTATTCGCAAGCTTCCGCGTGATCAAATTTGTCGCTGCACTCAGATGTTTTAAAAATTCTGCACCCTAGTTGTGGGCAAGGCGATATAGAAATTGATAAATTATCGATTTTCAAAAGGCTCTGCAGTGGCTTATACTTAAAAGTATCGATTCTGAGTACGCAGAAGCACTAAGTAATAAGCATTCATTCGATAATTGTACCCAGCGTCGATACAAAGTACTACATTCATACGTACTTATTCATACCTACATATATATACATGTGTCGAAAGTTTAAAAGGACCTACGGGTCGAAGAAATTAATTTCTACAAGTTTTGCGATTTTTATGGTTTATGCTCTTTTCTCCGCTCCGACTAATCTCTTTCCCGTATTCGATAGTTAAATTAAATGATACATTTTTTTTTTTCTGAAATATGAGCAGCAAATATTTTTACTCATACGCCATGTATCCCCGCGTTTGATCAACTTAAAAATATCGAGCCCTAACCGCAAAAATAACGTAAGCGACATTTTTTTAAAAATTTTATTTTTGATGCAGAAATATTCCTAGAGCATCTAGATGCATTTCTGCATTTCATACATATGTACATTCAATGATTAGGGGTATTCTCTGAGTCTTGCAAAGCCCTTGCATGGTGCACAGATTGCACGGATTGCACGGTTAAAACCGGTTTTCGTATGGGACAGCTATGCAAACCGTGCAATCCGTGCACCGTGCAAGGGCTTTGCAAGACTCAGAGAATACCCCTATTCATTTTTTGTGTGTGAAATATGAGCAGCAAATATTGTTACTCATACGCCATGTATACCCGCGTTTGGTCAACTTAAATATGTATGCACATATCTTCCTTGTTTCCCTCAAAGCGTCTAATTAAAATTTATGGTCTTATTCATTAAAAATAAAATAGAGCTCTATAAAGTGACATTTTCATTTCAAATTTTCGATTTATTTAGCAGTTAATTTATAGCTTGCCACTCATACGCATTTTGTCTATTACTGGGTCTTATGATAAACGCGCAATGGGCAACCTTTTTCTTGAACTGGAAAAAAAACTAAAGTCCTAAGACAGCAAAACGGTCTATGTCTATTAGTACCCTTGACACTTATATTGGTCTCTTACTTGCACAGGAATGCATCTGCAAATCCTTACAACCTAATAAAAGAATGACAAAACTGTCTACCTTTGGCTGATGAAGATGAACGATTGCCAGAAGCGATCAGTTACAAACAACAGATCAATTAAGCACCAGAGGTAATAAGTGACATAGAACGTTTCACAGTATCACCGACGATATATACAGCGACTGCGTCAAAGCGTACTTGACCGATTACACCGTGCGACAAAAACCAAAAAAAAAAAAAATCAAAACACACGAAAGAATCGATATACTCACGAAACTATGGGCCAAGTATGGTAAAAACTGTAGAATTTAAAAACAATAAAGTTGTTTGGTTTACAAGGACGAAAAGGTATTGTAAATGCGCTTTTAATAAATTTTCTCTTTTTAAGTTAATAAAGTTTCCAGGTCGAATTTCGATGATGAGTATGTAATTAGTCCTCAAACCATAATTTTTTCAAAAATAAATATTTCAAATTTTCAATAATTTCGGCCTTGAATCTGTATAGTAAAATTGGTAACAATTTCAAAATGGGAGAGCATCTAGACGCAATTCTGCATCATTGAAAAAAATGTTACTTACGTTATTTTGGCGATTAGGGCTCGATATACATATGGTGCTGCGTCAGTGGCAGTAAAACCATTTTCGACGAAATCAGTACGCAATAATTGCATGAAATTGTGGAATAATTCGTCCGTTCTAGACAAACGGCGTTTAATGCAAAATGAAATTAAATATGCTTTTGTGACAAAATATGCCTATGTATGCATTTAAGGCAAAATATGTAAGAATATGCACTAAGAAATCGATGTCATCCTAACACAAAATTCTTGATTCGCAACATTTGTTAATCTTTAAGTTCCTATGACTTACAAAAAAAAATTATGTAAATGCATAGAAATCCGGGTCCTAGTTATAACGAATGTTGCTGCGTAGCGGAATCTATTGAGTACATCATTACTCATACATGCTTATGTACAATGCAATGGCGCTACTAACTACTGAAGCAGTGAGGCGAAGATGTAATGACACGCTTTGGCAGCACATGATGCATCACACACACTTATGGTACTTACATACATACATACCTAGTGGGAGCACTTATATTTTTAGTGACAACTGATGCTTCCACTTGGTGTACAAAGTTACCTATATACATATATTTATGTATGTAATATAAAAGTAAGTAATGTAAAAGGAAGTGTGAAACAACAATGACACGCATGCAAGACCTAAATACATACATGCATACTTATAAATATATGTACATTGGGGTGGTCCAAAAATACATGTTCACTTTACTATTTTTTAATACTTGAGATTTTTGATGGGCCCCTCCCATTTGGTGTTTTAGGTGGCCGATAAAATATTAGTTAATGTTACAAAATTTTGATTTCAAAATAATAAAAACAGAGATGTAGTTTTTTTTATAGGCAATCCTAGGTAGTGAGAGCATTGAAATTCCGACTTAAGACCACCCTAATGTACATATGTACATATATGTAAATTCACAAGTTTGCACATAGTGTACTTCTCCGTATGCATTCACATTTTTATCTAATACTTCCACTAGAATGATTTATACCTCAGAGTAAACTCGTAACAATGCTTAAGTAGCGAAATAACAATAATAATTTGCACAAAGCATAACAAGTTGCATAAAGGTTGCAAAAATAAAAAAAAAGATAAAACCTCAAGCCAAGTACTACTTTGCGTATTCAAAAATTATGTGTTCACATGGCGTATGAGTAACATTGTAATTTCTTTAAACTATTGAAGGAGGTAACATGTCGGCTAACAAAGGCGGTGCAAACATATCTACAAATAACAACATTGGTAGCAAAAATGTTTTCTTCAGTAGATAAAGTTTCTGTAAATTTTTAAACCCTTTTCGCATTCTGCGCACTCTTTACACGTTAAATTTTATTACCATCTCATAAGCAGGTAGCAAAATATTGCCCCCGTGAAATATGCAACACCAGAATATTTCTACAAAGCTTCATAGCTGAATTTCTGCATAAATTAAAACACTAAGGGCCAATTTCTGAGTGCGTAATTAACTCAGAATCGGCAGTTAACTAGAGATTGTCGGTACAAAATTTTTTAAATAACTGCCGATTTTGAGTTAACTACGTACTGTGATATTGGTCCTAAGAATCCTGCAAACTGACCAAAAATTCAAAGCAAAGATTGAAAATTTTCGAAAAACCTCGAAAATCAAAATTAACCGATTATACTTATTTTCTTGAACTGTTAAATATTTAAAAATATGCTCAATACCTTAGTACTTGAGTATTTAGCGCACTCAAATACATAAGTACTTAAGTATTCGCTATTTGGTATCTCCTAAATTTTCAATCCAATTTTCATTTTAGTACTTATTCATCTCTAGATACTACATTATTAGCGCCGCACCTCAAGTTTTCAATGAAATCGATTTTTATGCGCGAAATTATATACATACTTATGAAAAAAAGAACATTTTTTTTTAATTAGTTACACGTTGCTAAAAAAAAAAATCATGAAATACGTCCCAAACAAAATCTTGTGTAGGTTGTAGCTATGGTCGATGCAACATGAAAATAGGTTCCGTATAGTTCCTGGACCCTCCATTTTTTTTCAAACAACCGTTATGTTCGTACTTGATGCACTTATCTATTAACAGCTTGACTATTTTTCAATGTTTTGAAAAGAGAACCTTTAAAATGATGTATAACACTTTATGGTTAAACCAACCTTGTTGGAAATTTTCATCGGTTAAATTTTAATAAGCCTCTATTTTTCTTAATTTTTTCAACTTTAACTATCGCTGATTTCAATGAAAGTTGCCAAACATGTAGTATTTCCCTAAAAGAACATTTATTTTCGAATAAATTGGTACCTCACCTAGTGCAATTGCATACAAATTATCAAAGTTAAGGAATTTAAGCAAAATTACGGTCTTGAATTTATATGTGTGTATGTAGGTATCGGACGTTTCGATTTTTTGAGCAGTTTGGCTAAGGACCTCATCAATATTCAGTAAAAATTTCTATATACAATGGCTCTTAAGCAAAAAATTTATTTTTCATATAACCGTAGGAAAATAGGTGGGGCACTGCCCACTTATATGATATATCTCGACCAACTTTTATATACACATTTCGCTAAGCCTCCTCAAGCAACGTCTTGAATATTTTTAAAATCGGACAAAACCTACTCTTCCTAAAATATAGCTAGCTTTGAGTTTTTTGAAGTTACCGTTATGTGGGTGGAGAGCGTGATCAAACTTTTTTTTATTGAGCTTGAGGCCGTTTCTAATGGAAAAAAAAATTGGAATATACATAATTGTTAACAGGCCATAAAATAACAAAAACAAATAACTTAAGGACGTGCACACCTTAGAGTTAGACATTCTAAAAAGAGAATATTAACAAAAAAAAAAACAAAAAAAGCAATCACATAGTCAAGTCTAAATAGCAATAGAATCGTTGCCCTTGAATATAGTTGGGTTGACCAAATGAAGAAGTGGAAAAAGCAACAACAGTTTACGTGGCGAACTTAGCTCAGTGGGTAGACCACTGACTTTGAAATCCGCGAAGTCGCTGGTTCATATCCCAGTGACGGCGGTTGAAGAAGTCTGTTGAGGAGATGTGGTGATCTTCGAAATAGCAGCCATAGCTTCTACAATATGTATGTAAATTATTGTTATTTTTCCACAACAATTTTCATTGGAAGCGCCCTCAAGCTCAATAAAAAAATTTCGAATTAAGAATGTTGAAGTAGTCATTCGCCAATTTTAGAAAATATTTATCAGTATGTAAAACAAGTAAGTTTTAAACAAAAAACAAAACCGACTTCAATTCTCATATTAAAATTTAAGATTATCGTTAATTTCTTCATGATGATCGGATCGAAACCAAATTAACATGGGACCATCCCTGAGGTAACACCGTTCCTTTAAACTAATAATTATAGAAATCATACATAAAAAAAAAAATATTTCGACGCATTGATAACCTTCTCCTTCTCTCCTTTCGGTTAATAAGGACACGTTTTCCTGTTGATTTATGTAGATTTAACTCATTATATATTTTTTATAAAATTGCAAAGAAAAGCGACTCTTTAGCTATATTTACATATGTATAGTTTATTTATTACGTACATATGTATGTATGTATTAACCAGTACCGAAATGTAAAAATATATCACACAGAGAAAACTCCTCATTAACCGCACTTACATAAAGCCAAAAGGCGCCATGCAATCATTGCCTTAATTGATTGTCGCCGCTCTGGTGTTCCAAGCTTACAATTGTGCATCATCCTCTTATCTGGCTGTGTTTGTACTACAAGCGCACACTAATGTAAACATTTACATATGTATGTATGCAGTATATGGGCATTTCCAACGGTTGCGAACGTTCGTACGCTTTTGAAGTTCAAAAAACAAAAAACACATAAATAATTGCAAGAAACTGCGAAATGGAACAGAATATTCTAAAACTATTAATTTTATATTAAAGTGGAATAAAGTAAATTCCTCCTAACTAATTGTGCCTTGAAGTATCTCTATAAGTTTTTTTTTTTATTTATAAGCGTAAGTACCGGTTGCGAACGTACGATTTTTCCATAGTTTTGTATACCTTTCATGGACATAAATTGGTATTATAAATTTAGTCCGATGTTTTTAAGTACTAGAAGAAGAAGACATACGTGTTTTCCAAAATGATCAGAACGCCGAGTTGAAGCGATTTAGCCAAGTCCAACTGTTTCAACGCAATTTTCGAGACATCCGATTGAAATTTGGTAAGCGAGTGTATTCTTATAATGTATTAATCATTTGTCGGAACCGTGAAAATCGGTCTACTTCAACTTATAGCTCCCATACATCTGATTTCTCATTTTAGTTCTTGGTCCTGGTCGACCATTCTGTGGAAATGCTCATATATGTATGTATGCACATATCACCAGATATTGTTCAGCTATCCACCATTGTAATGCAGTACGTAATTATTATGATTATGCATTAATGGCTTAATTGACAATAAAATTCACTTTAATTTAATTATTCTTCGAGCATCCTGTATCAGCCACAATTAATCTCAACCAATGCTGATTAAAAGTGTATTCAAATTACATGCATGTATTCATATAAATGCATGTAAGTGTGTCTTTGTGCAAACACCTCATCACTCGCAAAGTAAACCCAAGCTATTCAACAAAGAAGTTTAAATGGTATAACCTGACACGTTATTTAAGTGCCGTGGGCTCTTGCGGAGGATAAACAGTTCGAAAATTTCGCGACATCTGTTTTTAAAGCTTTATGTTTCTAGCATTCAGATCGAGGGCTCAATGCGATTGGATATGTAGGAAGTTATCAGAGTGAAAAGGCTGAAATACTGGACAATAGGAAGAACGTCTAAATGTTTTAATGGAATGTTAGGCGACTGACGGAAGGATTCAAGATCAGGGTGAATTCCTATGCACGGTGAGTTGGTGGTCGAGGTCCAGTGCATGCTAAAACACTTATCTATTCTTCTCAATGGTAACAGCCCTGAAACCAGTAGTGGAAATGAACCTAAGCCTCCAGTCGAAGAAGTAATTTCGCGGATGAAGAATAAAAAAGCTGATAGAGCTAATAGCCTGCCAGCTGAGATATGCAAATACGAAGGAGAGGAGCTGGTAAGGAATACGCATCAACTCTCATGCAGGGGCATCAGCCTTCCCTACTAACAACATTTTGGAGAGGTGCTCATTTCTTATACCAGACTACTGAAGTGCGTTACAGGCTAAGGTTTCAGCTATACATAAACTCAGAGCCGAACTTCTTCCAAGGGATATGGACCAAACAGATCCTTCTAGATAGAGGTGGTATGCTATTTGCGACAAGCAAGTGGTTCCTGAAAGAATTTTTCTATGCTCTATCAAATAAAATGATATCTAGGCAAACTTGACTTAGGTTGGTTAGAAAATGGCCTCGAAGTTTATACTCTATGAGAAGGGAGCATAAATGATTTTTTTTTTCATTTTGGATGCCTTGCGCATGCATCTGGATTGATACGTAAGTTGGCAAATCGTCGAATTTCTACTTTGCTTAGAAGCAGAGATACTGGCTTTAACAAAGTGTCGAATCCTACACTTTTTCCAAATGAGAACAACATTTTTACAACAAGTTTTTTTGCTCCCCTAAAAAATTACCAATTTTCACATCAGATAGTTTGACATGGTAGCGATGATATCTAACAGACCTATAGCTAAATATGCAGAACTACTGGGAGTAAAACTTCGAAGAGAAAGTAACATTTCTTTATATTCTCTGTAACTGTGCTGTACTCTCTAGGAGCTGCGACATCTGGGTGCCTATTCTGTAGCCAGTTACCGACAATTTTCTGATCACTATCATAACTGTTTTATGAATATCGATAAGGTGAGATAGTGATCCGAAAGTTGTCGGTAACTGATTGCAGAATCTCCCCATGGAGTCATCCTTTTAAGTACCTATTTGAAGGGGGGAAAACATGGTAGGATCCTGACGAAATCAAGAGGGAGCGAACTCGCAAGGCTGACACTCCTTGACAGTTATCTCCAATTCTTCTGTGACCACTAAGGACCAGTTTCTCAATGTCTGGTTATGCGTAGCTCCGAGTTAAATAGCATTATCGACGTTTTCGGCATCATACATATAACATCTGATCGATAAAGCAGTAGTTGTATTTAGCCACAGCTTCTAGCTCCGATTTGTATTAACCAGACTTTGCACAACCGGCCATAAATGAAGGGGTTTCTGTCAACCTATTTACTACAGTTATTTTACGCCCCATAAACATAACTTCACGGGAAATTAGTATGCATACATAAAGCATAAATTAATAATGAAATGTCTATACATACACACAGTGACTCAAACAAATGACCACGTGTTGATTTTCAATAAGTATTCGTAATGTTTTTCGAGCTAAATTTTTTATTTTATTTTTTTTTTTATAAAAATACCGTCCGAGCTTTAACTAAAACCATACGTATGAACCACAGTTTAAAATTTTATAGAAAATTTAGGAAAATTCAACAAATTTTCATCAAAATTTCAACTTTTTAATCTGAATCTTTAGAACACTTTTGGGTATGTAGCTTTATAGCCCATAAAATTCTACTCTAATGAAGTGCAAGTTTCAAACCGCTAAAAAATGTCGTTGATTTTTAAGAATTTTTTTTCTGTGACAGGTTTTTGCACTTTTTGCAATATACTCAAGAATTTCTTATTAAATAAAGTGCGGGAGACCGTTAGCAACAACATATAAAAAAAAACCGTAAAAGCAGTCTTCAAAAAGTATTCTCTAAAATCAACGCGATTTTTTAGCCAGCTGAAACTTGCTCTTCATTGGAGTAAATTTTTATGGGCTATAAAACTACATACCCAAAAATGTTCTAAAAATTCAATTTAAAAAGCTGAAATTTTGAGAAAAATTTGTTGAATAACCCTAAATTTTGTATAAAGTTTGAAACTGTGATTTATATGGTTTTGGTTAAAGCTTGGGCGGTATTTTTATAGAAAAATAACAAAAAAAAATTTACCTCGAAAAACATTACGAATATTTAAATAAATCAACACGTGATCATTTGTGTGAGTCACTGTATGTATGTATGTATGTATGTACTAATGCGTATGTAATTATATTGTTTTACACTCAAGTTGCACTGTCTGTTGCATTCCGCAGCGGTCAGTTTGCTAATAGGAAATATGTTGAATTTGAATACATTAAGGATTTGCTGCGTAACCGCTCAATTATCCACAGAATACACAAAAGGGAAAACAGAAATCATAAATTTCACTAAGTTCGCTTTGCTTCCTGTTGATTCGCGAAGACGTTTTGTATTTATGTACATACTCGTAATCATATACATACCACATTGCACTACATATGTATGTGTATATCGATGGTATAGTATGGAAAGTCGTCGCTGAAATGCAAAAAAGTCACAACTAACTAAAAAATTGTATTGCAAAAAACGATGTGGGAACTTATAATTCGATGAAATGCATCAAAATCAATCAAACAGTGATTTTTGGATTTTTACTTAGTTACGGCTTTTTGTATTTCAGCGACGATGCTCGTAACGCCCTTTCCATACTTTACTAACGATATGTATATACATGCATATGTATGAAATACGTGTTAATGAACAAGGTAGTGAATTTGTAATAGAATTGAGTAACGCTTGTTCTGATAGATCATTAAATTGTAACACATACCGCATATTAATAAATATGTAGTCTGTATGTATGTATTGTACAAATCAAAGATAGTGCAAAATTCTGAGTCCTGAATAATTGAAAATTAAGGTATATGAAAACAGATTGACGTTATTGCATATCCTAAATAAACCACCAATTTAAAATTCTGTATCAGCAGCAAGAAACACAGATATCGCTTATTTTTTTTAAAGCTTTTTGAGTGCAAGCCAACTGAATCTCTAGGATTTAAATATCCGGTAATTACATTGGTGGACATACTTAAATACTTTTATATTTACATTGCAAAAATATATATATATTTCTTTTTAAAACAATAAAAACTAAAAATTAAAGAAAGTTAAATTTAATTAAAAAAGAAAAAAAAATTACGTTAATAAAGAAAAAACACATAAAATAAATAATAAATAAACGAAAATTAAAGAAAATATATACTTTTCTTTTTAAAACAATAATATCCAAAAATTAAACTAGCAAAAAAAAAAATAGTGTATTCAAAAAAGAAAAAAGAAACAAGCTCCCCGAGGGCTCGATCCTTGGATCTTTCGAATGGTACGCAAGTGCTTTGCTCACTCGGCCGTTGCGTTTGTTGGAGAAGCTTTCTGTCAAAAGAGCTTTTCACCATTACAGTTAGCAAGGGAGCTTTATTTCGTAAGACTTTCGAACGAACTTTCAAACTATCTTCTCTGCTGTCTTTCAATTGTCTTACAAACGAATAATGTACCTATTTCGATACTAAAAATCCATAAAATGGGCTTTGAAATTGGCGCCCTCTGGAAGAGATGTTGTTACCGTGACGCCACTTTTCGCATTCCGCTTGTAGGATTTTAATGTATGGTTTATAAAGAGTATTGTAAAGGTATGTGTGATAAGATTTAAAGAATTTTGTTTTTCTATTTCTGTCGTCGTAATTAGGCCCTTTGTCCTTATGTGCGCTGGTGGTATTGCTCAACGGAATTTTACGCAGCCGAATAAGTTTCGGTAAGTTTCGGTAGTTGGCGGGTAGGCGGTACCCTTAAATTCCAGTCGTCGGGCGACCATATTCTGCATACGACTTGATGCATGCCCCTTATCAAGTTCACAATTATTATATGTACGTATATCATCAATGCGTGTTTGTAGAATGCCTGAATAATTAAATCTATAAAGTTAAAAGATATTTTAGCGGATTTCGGTAAATTTTTTGGTACAAAAAAAAATTATAATAATTAGAAATCGTGGTTTGAAGTGAACGTCACCGGTAAGGTTAATTCAAATTTTTATTACTTATGTATTAAATTCAACATCTAGATCTAAAACGGTTGAAATTTGTTCTATAGGAGAGTACTCGCATGCAGCGTAGGTCGTTGCACAGTCTTCGCCACCTCGGCCAAGGCGCTCGGCACGGCCATAATCTCGGTCGTTTGGGTGAACCAATTCATCATGCGATCGCGAAGGCCTGCATATCAAAAATATTTTGTGGGGGATGTAGAGAAAAAATTAAAGTCAAATAAAATAAAATGAAAAACTTATAAATATAAAACGAAATTAGATTAAATTAAAAAATTTTAGGTTAATATTTGAAACATTTAACTAAATAACTACATACAAATGTCTCAAAACCCCTTACGTCAAAATAATATGCAGAATCTCTGATAAAATCCCACTTTCATAGTGAAATGGCACCGCCGCGTGCTCACAAATGCTGCGCAGCATACACTCACGTCCTGAAAGGCCAGCACTACACGCGTACAAATAGAAAACAAAAATTTCGTAAATAAAAAAATACAATTAAAATCAAAAAATTAAAAAAAAACACCCACCGATTCATCAGCGTCTCCATGCCTTTGTAGATGACCCAACGATAAGCCGATGCCGTCTTCTGTTTACCCTGCAAATTAATATCGGAACTCTCGTGGTGTGGACCCAAAATAGATGGCTGATTCTCACTGATATTGTACGCATGCGCAATTGTGTAATTGTATTCAACATTATCTGCAAGGCTACGTCGATTTACATTTTGTGGCGTCAGATATTGTGGCCTCATTTCTGCTGCCTTGGTAGGCATAAAATATTCAGCTTTTAATACGTAGCCAGAGGTGACCGATTCATAAGTTAAGTCTTCAACGGGTATACCAATACCGCCAATGAACTGCATAAGTAGAAAATAAAGTGGTTTAATGTAAAATGAAAATGAATATCGACTGCCGAATGGAACATCGACCTATCTCGGCAGTCAGTTTGAAAAAGCCCTATCTCAAAAAACCTTTTACAAACACCCTATTTTAGAATTCGTTTCAAAAATGGCCTATCTCAGCTGCCGATTCAAAAACGGCCATTTTCAATACATTTTGAAGCGAGGTAGGGCGTTTTTGAACAGAATTCTGAGGTGGGGTGTTTTTCAAAAAAAGTTAGAAAAGAGTTAGGTCGATCTTCCACTCAGCAGTCGATATGAACATGAATATGAAAATAAATGCGAATACGAAGGCCAAACGAATTCGAAGACAAATGCGGGGCGAATTCGAAAACGAAAACGAACACGAAGTTGAATACGAAGACCAAGATGATTACGAAGACGAAAACGAATACAAGGTTAGATGGTCTGCTGTTGTCAAGAGTTCAGTCGATGAGGAGAACGTTTCTGTAAAAACTTATCCCTACATGTCTTTGAATCATTCCGATCTTTTTTCGAATTCAGACAGCGGCCAGCCCCATCCAAGTTTTTCCTTGTTTCTACTTTAGTTTCTATTTTTTGAAGCTTCCCAACCACCAGAGGAAGTTTGTACTTGTATTATCTCGTACGCTGAATTGATGACCTTTGCTCAAAAGTGAACCACTTTCTCTCCCAGCTTTTTAGCTGGCAACCATTTTTACCACCTGCATGAAACTGGTAAGACTACAGCTGAGAGTTCACGTATGTAGACGGCATACCAATTCCGACATTGAACAACCCGAAATTCTTGGGGCCACCTTTGATAGCCTCAGCATACACAATTACAATTGTCAACAATGTACTGAGCCGCAAGCGCTTGGGACAAAGACAAAGAAGGCTTGCTGGCAACATACAAGACAATTGGGCGACCGGCTCTAGCCTAATCAGCGCCTGTTTGGTCACCGAAGATAAGTAAGACGGAGTGGCCGAAGCTTTAGGCTTGCCAAAATAGCGGCATTCTCACAGTCTTGCATATCCCTTGCACGATGCACAGATTGAACGGTTTTTACCGCGCAATCCGTGCAATCAGTGCACCGTGCAAGGGATTTGCAAGTCTGCGAGAATGCCCCTAATGTATTAGTTGGGCAGCTACCGGCGACTGAACATCACCTTCCCAGTGAGGCACCCATGATCACAGAATAAGGGGACATAATACATATCATGCTCAAATCTTTTTTTTTTGTAGTTTTCTGCCGACGTGCTGGAAGCAAAACTTTCACCTCGGCACGTTAGGAAGCATTTCTGCGAACTGCGGGACGAGATTCATAACTGCGCAAATTAACAAACAACTGTATAGACTGGCAATTGCCGACATTCACAGAGAGACTATCGCCATGTCGCACTATGGTCTGGCAGCTACTATTTGGTGGCCAAAAGTAATTTTTTAAAGTATCGATAAATCGATTTATTTTTGTCCCTTCATTAAATAAATTCTTCAGAGTAAAGAAGTGCATACTAATTATTTTCTTAAGAAGTTTCCGGTTGAGATATCAGTTGTTAAAGTTGACATTTCTACAAAAAGTTAGTTTTTTTTGTAGTCAGCATTCTTGTAGTTCGAATTGGAGTGATTGGACTGAGCCTTAACTCCGGTCATGTGAATGTCACGCCCCAAGTTTTTTTTTTTTTTGTTATTTTAAATATCACAAATCATATCACACGGCAAATTCTATGGGTCTAGGAAAAATTATTTTCAACTTTTTAGTCCATTTATAGAAACATGTTACTTATCGCTACCTAAAGATAAAAGGGTGACAAGTCCTTTTTTTTTAAATTGACAGGAGATACGAAAAATCGATGTAGGTTCGCATTATCTGTCTTGGACTTGCGTAAATCTACCAAGTTAACAAAATTTTAATGTTTAAGATATGTATTTGTAAGCACAGATTTGTTAATCAATTACAATTGTTCCATTTTAAGTACGTGTGTATATGTTAGACAATACTTTGCACTACTATTTCACTCGGCTATTAATTTTACTTATTTCTTTAAAATTTTCGTTAATCAACCTAATATGTTAATTCCAACTTTGTTATTTTTTCTAATGTTAAGAACACATTTTCAGTTATTAGTAGTACTGCAAGTTTTTCATTTCTTTACTTGTAGACGAGTCGGTGCTGTTTCGGGATATATCAAAGTCCTAGGTAGTCGAAGTTTTCTTCCAGCATATAAATTGGTTGCTAGCACAAATTCAAGACACACTAGCAGTGACCAAAACGCCAATAAATCCGTACAAACTGCCATGTTTTGAAGTAGAGTTTACAAATTGAAATGATAACAAATGTAAGCGAAATGTTTCGATGAAGACGTGCTGTTAACTTATACATAAATATGTACATATGTATGTATGCACATATAGTCATGTGAAAAATAATAGAGACACAACATTTTTACCAGTTTTAAACAATTTTCTTTTGTTTGTGTAATGTTTAATAGTTCTTTTTTTATAAAAATGGAGCTCATTATCTAACCAAAACCACATAAATCTAAATTTCAAACTTTGTGAAAAATTTATAAAAATTCCCATAATTTTACAACGGTGTCACACATTTTTTCCTCTATACAAAGTATGTTCGACAAATTTTTTTTATGCACGCAAATAAAACCATCGGCAAAAAAAAATTTTCAAAAATCAACGCGAATTCTAAGCCATTATTAAGCTAGAATTTGATAGGCTATAAAACTGCATACCTAGAATTTTTCTAAAAGTTATTTATGAAGAGTTTGTTGTTCTTGTTTTTCTACAAAGTTTAAAATTTAGACTTATAATAAACCTTTGATAAAAAAAAAACAAAAAAAATAGTCAGAATTGGTGAAAACGTCTTGTCTCTATTATTTTTCACATGACTAATGTCAAGTGTATGCAAGTAACAGATCGCACTTAACTGCTAAGAAAAGCTATTGTATGAGCAAGTTCGTGCATTGTTTGTTTTCATACATATGTATGTATGCAAGTGTTTACGCATATGGAATATACATAAATAGCTGCTTGACTGTAGGCCGTTAGATCTTATTGTATTTACTTAATTGTTGTTTTTGTTTAAATATTATAGTTTAATTCATGCGTTTAAGTGTAAATGTGATCGTAACGATATTTTAAAAGGTTCTTTTTGATGTTTTTTTTTTTTATTTGTATTTATATAGCTTGGCCATCTATGTATAATTACGTCAAACATGCGCTTCTTTGATTCTCAGTCACGGATGAAGTATAAATGGGTTAAATGGATTCATTTACACTTATTTGCTTAACTGAAACTCAAACGCATAGTTGATTCATTTAATTTCGCTTATTTATGTACATTAGACTGCATCACCAAAAAAAGTTGCGGTTTTTCCGCCGGGATTACTAAATTTATTATATTTTAAGACGTCCACCAAAATATTTCGTAAAAATATTAAGATCTCTAGTGAGCTGGGCCGATTTGAAAATACCTCCAAAAATGAAGTTTTTTATGAATAAAAATAGTTTCTTAAAGAACATTTTTTAAAAAGTCCCCTCAGAAGACAAATTGGAATAAGCTTAAAAAATCTGCATAAAAATATTTAAAAATCTTTTCAATGGAATCGTAAGAATGAGATTTTTGATGCTGTTTTTTTACTTTTTTCAAAGATTGATTTACGTAAAACTTGAATAACTGGACCAAAAATGTTCTGATTTAGACTTATGGGATCTCAGTAGAAAGGTATTTTCACACCGTTTAAAAGCGTCATTCGTGTCCCATCTTTTTTTTCGAATACCAAAGATCTTAATTCAACTTTGAATGAGGTTCGTTTCTCCTACCTTTCTCTTCCATCCTTTGAATAAGTTTATTAGCAAATAAATGAAAAGGGTGAGAAAATACCTTTCCAATGACACCTCTTAAGTCTAAATCGGAAGAGTTTAGGTTCAGTTATTCAAGTTTTTCTTATACAAATCTTTGAAAAATGCTAAAAACAGCATCATCATTACGATTCCGTTAAAATTTTTTTTAATTTTTTTTTTAAATATTTTTATGCAAATATTTTAAGCTTAAGCCGTTTTGTCATTTGAGGGGATTTTTTCAAAAGAAATCTTTAAGAAACTATTTTTATTCATAAAAAAAAACCATTTTTGGAGGTATTTTCAAATCGGTCCAGCTCACTTAAGTCTTAATATTTTCCGAAATATTTTGGTGGACGTCTTAAAATATAGTAGATTTTATAATTCCAATGGATAAATAGTACCGATTTTTTTTTGTATGGGGAGTGATGCAGTCTAATGTACATACATACATACAGTTGACAAACCCACGTTCGTGCATTCTATAGGAGGCCATTCCAATTTATTCGTTCAAATTCCAATTTATTCGTTCAAATAAATAACATAAAATAAAACAAGTAATTTTTAAGCAAAAAAAAAAAAACACAAAACCGACTTCAATTCTCATCAGCGACCAAAAATAACTGTTATCTTGAATTTACAAATTGAAAACGTTGCCCGAATTCTGGAATTTTACGAAAACGTTGTTTCATAACAGTTATTAGATGAAAAATATTTTTTATTTCGCCGATAAGAGTTAAAACCCAA
>NW_023458556.1:22372231-22375632 GCF_013731165.1 Rhagoletis pomonella
CCTCAGTAATTGTAATTAGGATTCAATTCCTTTAGTTCACTGCAAAGGAATCGATTACTTTTTCAATTCCTTGAAGTAATTTCAAATGGAATTGTTTTTTTCTTTAATTCCATTACAAGGAATTTCATATTGTAATTGGAATAAATTACGTGCTAGTAATGTAATTTCTTTTATTTCAATTCCTTTGAAAGGAATTGAAAATGTAATTTTTTTTTCCAATTCCTTTGAAAGGAATTGAAATTGTAATTGATTTTTTTTCCAATTCCATTCCTCAAAGTAATTTAAAAAGTAATCGAAAAATTTATAAAAAAAAATTTTTTACTGTTGAATTGCAATAGCTTTGTTAAATTTCCTGCTAGTATTTCATACAAAAAATTATTGCACTTTCACTTAACCCTTGCAAACTTGTTTATTTATCCATCGATTTTCATCGGTAGTAGTGTTTTACCCCTCAAAACAAGCAGAGTTTGGCTAGTCTATACTAATATATATTTTGAAAGGCGTTTTTTTCTGTTCGCAAAGCTCGAGAAAGGCCGTACCGATTTTTTTGAAATTTCGGAATCTACTGCAGACTTTCCAAGGATGGTTATAGCTAAAAAAAGTTTCGATATAGAAAGGGGGCGTGGCACCTCCCATATAAACCGAATTTTTCAAACTGCATATATTTGTGGTAGAGGACTAGAACTGGGTATGGTGATATCTATATACATATATAAGACCAATTCCATACTCATGGAGAAAAATTTGCATGGTTGGAGAATGGCGTGTGGCACCTCCCATATAAACCGAACTTTTTATATTGCATATTTCTGTAAGTGTTCATGGTAGACTGTAAGCCTTTTTAAAACTCTTTAGTTTGACACCCACATGCCAACATTGCATTTACTTTATCAATTTAACTGAGTTACAATTTCCAAATAGGTGACAGCCCCTCAAAAATATTTCCAACAGTTATCTTTCTCAAACCTTTTTAATTTGATACCCATATTGTAATATTTTATTTATTTTATCAATGTAATTTAGTTAAATTTTCAAACAGATGGCAACCCTCCTCAAACATATTTTCGGCAGTAAGCCTTCTTAAAACTCTTTAGTTTGACACCCACATGGCAATATTTAATTTTTTTTTAACAATTTGACTGAGTTTAAATTTTCAAATAGGAGGCCACCCTCGTCAAAAATACTTCCAGCAGTTATCTTTCTTAAACCTCTTTAACTTAATACCCATATTGTAATAATTCATTGATTTTAAATTAATTAAATTTTAAAATAGGTGGCAACCCACCAAATTTTTGCGATATCATTGGTTCTGGTATTATACCGAATAATAAAAAAAATATTATTCAAATCGGTTCAGCCGTTCTCGGGTTTTGATGACCGTGACATACGAACACAACATTTTTATATATAAATAGATATACATAGAAGATGTCCAATGTGTGCTTTCGATTTTAATCTTTGACCACAACAAAAATTCCACATTGTATATTCGTGAATGAACTTTCAGTTTCTCGATTACTTTTACAATTCCTTTGAGTAATTGGAAAAACTAAAGTACTCTTGCAATTCCAGGTAATGGAATTGAAAAAAAATCAATTACATTTTCAATTCCTTTCAAAGGAATTGGAAAAAAAAATTACATTACTAGCACGTAATTTATTCCAATTACAATATGAAATTCCTTGTAATGGAATTAAAGAAAAACCCAATTACATTTGAAATTACTTCAAGGAATTGAAAAAGTAATCGATTCCTTTGCTGTGGACTGAAGGAATTGATTCCTAATTACAATTCCTTGTAATCTCTAATTGGGAGTAATTTAATTCCTAAAGGAATCATTACGACCCAGCTCTGCCCAATTACAACTCTACTTCTAAAAAATTTCTGTTACAGTGGTGAAAACACCCTATCTTAGCTGCCGATTCAAAAACGCTTTATCTCAGCACATTTTCAATATACACATTTTCAGCTGAGATAGGGCGTTTTTGAACCGAATTCTGAGATAGGTCATTCTTCAACCAAATTCTGAGGTAGGGCGTTTTTCAATAAACTGCTGAAATAGGGCAATCTTCAATGAAATTCTTAAGAAGGGCTTTCGTGAAAAGTTTTCTGAGATAGCGCGTTTTCGAACTAGCTGCCGAGATAGGTCGATCTTCCATTCAGTTGTCAATATACTCTCGAAGAAAAAACAATGTACGTTCCTTTTTCTGAAAATGCTTTTTTGTGATAATTCATAAAATTTTAAATTTTTTTCACTTGGATCCCTTTTGGAATTAAAATGGTCCGTGCACTACCACGGACGAGGGCGAGCTTGGTTTTCCCATTTCATTAGGGCCTACGTAACCGAAACAACCCAGATGTACATGTATCTGGCCTGGGACTTTCACTACAGCAGCATTTACCAAGGATGAGCTTTCGCCTTTCTTTGAGGATAAGATGAGTTTTTAGATTTGACTTAACAATTTTTTTGTTTTCTGTTGTTGTTTTTAATGTAGCATAACTACTAAGCTCTACCCAATCCGGCTAGTCTATCACTCGTTGTCATCGAGCTCAATTAGGAGTAGGCCCCAAAACCGTGCTGTTCCAACGGTAGTTACGGTAGAAGTTGGGTCTGTTTCAGCATCCAGACGAATCGTAACATCCGTTCACGGATCGAAAACCATACGAAAGAAAATTGCATAATAATTCATTCAGTCGTATAAGCTGAATGGGATAAAGAGTACGTTCACGTATGTTATAATCTGAAAAATGTGTTTTTACGTGACGAGTAATACGATATCGTATGTGACGATTCGAGCCCAGCTGAAGCACTTCATTTGAAAATGGTGATGGCTTGTCGGTACATCATAGAATTTAGTGGTTATGCACTGTAGGTCTGGATCTCGTCGGTGAGTTCATAGAGATGCCTCAGTAGCTACGTCCACTACGTTCATCTAGTCCCCAGCAACCAAATTCCGAACCGGCCGGCCAATTGCCCCAGTGCTACCGATTTGAGGACCTTGTGGCGGCTCTGTGGGTTGTTGACAATTGCGGTTCTGCACGCGGAGAAGGGGAGCAACCTATCGAACTTAACGCCTAAAATTTTCGAGTTAAATACGTCGCAATTGGCATGCCATCGAAGTGGATCTCTAATTGAAGCTTGACCCCCTTCGTCCAGGTGATGATGATCACCATTAATTTCCTAGGAAGAAGATTAGGCTCCGTGCCGTGAAGAAGCGAGAAGGTCCGGAGAGGTAGCTGAGGTCATCAATTCCATTTCCGGACACCAATATCGACCAAACGTCAACATATGAGATCAGGTAAACTCCCTTCGGTAGCTAAGGAAGCTTTGAGATGTAGATGTTAAATAATAGCGGTGATAGACCACGCTGAGGGACCCCTTATTTAATCCCACTTAGTTT
>NW_023458556.1:22375732-22378627 GCF_013731165.1 Rhagoletis pomonella
AAACTAAGTGGGATTAAATAAGGGGTCCCTCAGCGTGGTCTATCACCACTATTATTCAACATCTACATCTCAAAGCTTCCTTAGCTACCGAAGGGAGTTTACCTGATCTCATATGTTGACGTTTGGTCGATATTGGTGTCCGGAAATGGAATTGGTGACCTCAGCTACCTCTCCGGACCTTCTCGCTTCTTCACGGCACGGAGCCTAATCTTCTTCCTAGGAAATTAATGGTGATCATCATCACTAGGACGAAGGGGGTCAAGCTTCAATTAGAGATCCACTTCGATGGCATGCCAATTGCGACGTATTTAACTCGAAAATTTTAGGCGTTAACTTCGATAGGTTGCTCCCCTTCTCCGCGTGCAGAACCGCAATTGTCAACAACCCACAGAGCCGCCACAAGGTCCTCAAATCGGTAGCACTGGGGCAATTGGCCGGCCGGTTCGGAATTTGGTTGCTGGGGACTAGATGAACGTAGTGGACGTAGCTACTGAGGCATCTCTATGAACTCACCGACGAGATCCAGACCTACATTGCATAACCACTAAATTCTATGATGTACCGACAAGCCATCACCATTTTCAAATGAAGTGCTTCAGCTGGGCTCGAATCGTCACATACGATATCGTGTTACTCGTCACGTAAAAACACATTTTCAGATTATAATATACGTGAACTACTCTTTATCCCATTCAGCTTATACGACTGAATGAATTATTATGCAATTTTCTTTCGTATGGTTTTCGATCCGTGAACGGATGTTACGATTCGTCTGGATGCTGAAACAGACCCAACTTCTACCGTAACTACCGTTGGAACAGCATGGTTTTGGGGGGGTTTTAGATAGATACATTAAAAACAACAACAGACAACAAAAAAAAAAATGTTTAGTCAAATCTAAAAACTCATCTTGCCCTCAAAGAAAGGCGAAAGCTCATCTTTGTATTTGGCATACGAATTTCTTAGAGTTTTTGGTAAATTCTGCTGTAGTGAAAGTCTCAGGCCAGATACATGTACATCTGGGTTGTTTCGGTTACGTAGGCCCTCATGAAATGGGAAAACCAAGCTCGCCCTGGTCAGTGGTAGTGCACGGAGCATTTTAATTCCAAAAGGGATCCAAGTGAAAAAAATTTAAAATTTTATGAATTATCACAAAAAAACATTTTTAGAAAAAGGAACGTACGTTTTTTTTTTTTCTTCGAGAGTATATTGACAACTGAATGGAAGATCGACCTATCTCGGCAGCTAGTTCGAAAACGCGCTATCTCAGAAAACTTTTCACGAAAGCCCTTCTTAAGAATTTCATTGAAGATTGCCCTATTTCAGCAGTTTATTGAAAAACGCCCTACCTCAGAATTTGGTTGAAGAATGCCCTATCTCAGAATTCGGTTCAAAAACGCCCTATCTCAGCTGAAAATGTGTATATTGAAAATGTGCTGAGATAAAGCGTTTTTGAATCGGTAGCTAAGATAGGGTGTTTTCACCACTGTAACAGAAATTTTTTAGAAGTAGAGTTGTAATTGGGGGATTCATAATGGTGTCGTCAGTGACGTACTGTCGTATGTTGTAAACTTTAAAATCTTAAACAAATGTTTAAAGCACTGGAAACGACAGCCAACTATTTTTTAACACTGCAAAAATTAATAATATGACTTTGATGGTACTTTGCGGACCGCCTTAATATATTTTTTAGCTGCCTCAAATCTGCCACTGAAATTTTAACGTATTTCTTTTAACTCGCTTATATGTATTCGCTTCACCTGTATGTACAAATTTCGAGCTTTTTAATTAGATTTCACAGAAGGATTAATTCGATTAATTCGCATGCACTGTTCAAAAAGCACACTGTGCGGCTTGTGAAAGGACAAGAGATGTATTTTAAAATGCTGTGCATATTTTTCAGGTATGAGTTCAGCGACAAAATCTATTAGAAATAGCCAACTTCATATCAGAAAAAAATTTAAATTAGCACGAAATTGTTCTGAAAGTAGAATCACAATACCAAGAGTGTAAATGAAATTCTTAACCAAACTCGAATTTCTCGACCGACTCGGACCTCTATTTCCAGGCTTTTGAACGTTTGCTCAACTCAGGAGCATAAACGCTGATTATTGGGCCCTGAAAAGAATGTATTTAAGCTTTTGGAATTTATAAAAAAAGTCGCATTAATTTTTAATTTCTTTTGTTTCAATATTTTATTTAAATGTTTGTTTATCGCCCACTGTGATATTTGGAAAAACGTGTACTGCTTTTTGACAATTTAGAGAACAGAAGCAACAACAAAATACACGTATGTAAATGTTGTTTTTGCCCTAATGCCTGCTACTACCTGTTTGATATGCCTTGAATATATCAAATTTTTTATTTATCAACCGACTTCAAAAAAAGGAGGAGGTTATCAGTTCGTCGGAATATTTGTAGTTTGTTTTTAATGTATGTTACCGCATAATTTCGGACCACATAAACCGATTTCTATAATTTAAATGAAATTAATTTAGTTTAGATCCAATCATTGGATTATGAAGAAATTAACGATACTCTTAAATTTTTATATGAGAATCAGGGACATAACAGTTATAAGTTTTCTCGGAAAAACGTTCTTCCATAACAGTTATTAGATGAGGAATATTTTTTCTCAACGTTGATTATTTACATTGCTTGGTAACAGTTATTACCCAACTTATAATATTTTTACATTTATTTCACTCCTCCTCTTTTATTTTCATCATCTTTATCTTGTTCTCCATCTCCGTTTTCGCAAATATTCTTATTGTACAACGTTTATCAGACAACGTAGAAAAAAAAACGATGGATAATAACTGTTATCAAACAAAATAAAAAAGAAACCTTGGGTTTTAACTCTTATCGGCGAAATAAAAAATATTTTTCATCTAA
>NW_023458556.1:22378727-22380207 GCF_013731165.1 Rhagoletis pomonella
CTTTGCAGTGAACTAAAGGAATTGAATCCTAATTACAATTACTGAGGTATGTAATTGTAATTGTAATGTAATTGCATTTACCCAGCTCTGTAATTGGGGGATTCATAACGGTGTCGTCAGTGACGTATTGTCGTATGTTGTAAACTTTAAAATCTTAAACAAATGCTTAAAGCACTGGAAACGACAACCAACTATTTTTTAACACTGCAAAAATTAATAATATGACTTTGATGGTACTTTGCGGACCCCCTTAATATATTTTTTAGGTGCCTCAAATCTGCCACTGAAATTTTAACGGATTTCTTTTAACTCGCTTATATGTATTAGCTTCACCTGTATGTAAAAAATTTCGAGCTTTTTAATTAGATTTCGCAGAAGGAGTTTGAGTATGCTACGATTAATTCGCATGCACTCTTCAAAAAGCACACTGTGCGGCTTGTGATTGTACAAGAGAAGTATTTTAAAATGCTGTGCATATTTTTCAGATATGAGTTCAGCGACAAAATCTATTAGAAATAGCCAACTTCATATCAGAAAAAAATTTAAATTAGCACGAAATTGTTCCGGAAGTAGAATCACAATACCAAGAGTGTAAATGAAATTCTTAACCAAACTCGGATTTCTCGACCGACTTGGACCTCTATTTCCAGGCTTTTGAACGTTTGCTCAACTCAGGAGCATAAACGCTGATTATTGGGCCCTGAAAAGAATGTATTTAAGCTTCTGGAATTTATAAAAAAAGTCGCATTAATTTTTAATTTCTTTTGTTTCAATATTTTATTTAAATGTTTGTTTATCGCCCACTGTGATATTTGAAAAAAAACGTGTACTACTTTTTGACAATTTAGAGCACAGAAGCAACAACAAAATACACGTATGTAAATGTTGTTTTTGCCCTAATGCCTACTACTACCTGTTTGATATGCCTTGAATATATCAAATTTTTTATTTATCAACCGACTTCAAAAAAAGGAGGAGGTTATCAGTTCGTCGGAATATTTGTTGTTTTTTTTTTAAATGTATGTTACCGCATAATTTCGGACCACATAAACCGATTTCTATAATTTAAATGAAATTAATTTAGTTTAGATCCAATCATTGGATTATGAAGAAATTAACGATACTCTTAAATTTTTATATAAGAATCAGGGACATAACAGTTATAAGTTTTCTCGGAAAAACGTTGTTCCATAACAGTTATTAGATGAGGAATATTTTTTCTCAACGTTGATTTTTTACATTGCTTGGTAACAGTTATTACCCAACTTATAATATTTTTACATTTATTTCACTTCTCCTCTTTTATTTTCATCATCTTTATCTTGTTCTCCATCTCCGCTTTCGCAAATATTCTTATTGTACAACGTTTATCAGACAACGTAAAAAATAAACGATGGATAATAACTGTTATCAAACAAAATAAAAAAGAAACGTTGGGTTTTAACTCTTATCGGCGAAATAAAAAATATTTTTCATCTAA
>NW_023458556.1:22380307-22387689 GCF_013731165.1 Rhagoletis pomonella
AACTACATAGAACACTTTTATAAAATTTATATCTGTGTACTGGAAAATTTTCCACTACAGAAAATAAAAAAATAAAAGGCAAATCAAGCGACTTTAAAAACAATTTCGATTGATACCCATATGCAATGAATCATTTAACTTTTAAAATAATTTGAATTTAATTTTCTAACAGCTGGTAACCATATAAAAAAAAATTAAGCACATCAGCTGGCCAAGTCCTTTAATTTGCCATCTAATTTTTTGAAAATCGAATGAACAGCACCTACAGATCTGATGACGTATGTTAAATATTTAATGCAAATATCTCCCCACTCTCGATTAAGAAAAGTTTCAATTCAAAAAATTCACTCCTCATGAACTGGGGCACCCTAATCTTGCGAAATTTCCAAAGCACGGCATGTACGCTTTAACACATTCAGAGCCAGTTAGCTTTGATGGTTAGAACAGTTCCACTTCTTTAGTCGCGCAAGATGTGATGTTGCCACAGTTTACAATTGGCACATTTGCAATTCAACAGCGCTCAACGCCATCAGTACCAATGCCATAAAAATCAGCATCAAACGGACGATCTATTTACATATGGGTACGAAAGGGTGACGGCGACGCTTTCAGGCGGGTATAGCTGTGTACTCTTGCAGTGTGATAGAAGCCGCATTGAATTTGCATATTTGATATTAGTGTGTGCAGCGCACAAATATTTATAGGGCGTGCGGTGTTCATTACGAGACACTCACACTTACAATTACACAACCCCCCTCACACACACACACGTAACAAACACACACACACATACAGACTCGCGCTTAGCAATTCATGAATTCCTTTCGAATTCATTGTGCAACTACGAGTAATATGACATTGCCACAAGCATCCTTGCTATCGTTGCCTTCAACACTATGTATGTAGCGCAACGACACCTAGCGCGCCGCGCCACAACTAGCACGTTCGCATGTCTCGCGCCACTCAACATAAAGGCTGCAAGCAATGCTTTTGTAAATGATTTTCCTTTTGCATTTTTCATGTGGCAAATGAGTGGTTGTGGTTGGCTGTTTGGGGCATGCTGCTCAGAATACTAGCGGGTGATTGTGGTATTTATATTCAATGCCTTTTAATTGCGTTGCCCAATGTTGAATTTGTTATTGTAATAACTAATTGCCAATGCAGTGGTAATCGTTGTTTGGCAGTGATTCGATAAAACAAAAGAAATAAAGCCACCATAACGGATTCATAGCAATTTATGGCATTCATTTGTTATTTTCAATTTTCGTCTTTGTTATCGTTGCGTGAAAGGTGTAAGGCGAATTGGTTTTCATTAGGTCAAAAAGATGCAAATTTCATACTGGTATTTTAGTGTCAAGAAAAGGTGTTGCTAATTTATTCAATTCATCGTTGACATTCATAAATTGGAGCGTTTAACCCGTTAACTATGTCAGGGTAGATGCGAGGTAACTGGTACCTAAGTGCGATTGCTAAAGTATTCGTAGGGGAATGTACTAGGTATTTTTCTAGAATTAAGCGCTTATATGTAGGATATCAAAAGAAATAGGCTAACTGCAGGTTTCTTAATTATATAGATATTAAAATTCAACTGCCCTTCAAACAAATTTTTCAAGAACAAAATTTGTGTTTCAAGCCAAGATAAATTTTAAAACCTAATTGAGAAAACGGCCCTTAGAAAATTGTAAAATTCAACTACGGGTTAAGAAGTAAAACTTTGAAGTTTAAGTGGATTAATTCCTTACTAAATTCACTAATCGATAGCACAATATTCGCAAAGAGGTGAAAGGTAACCATTTGTTAGAAAAGTATTTTCCTTTAAAAACTCTCTTGAGTGTATTTGCGTAAAACTTGCTATTGGTAGATCAGATTGGCGAAGGTACAAAGAGTAATTTGCATAGAATTGCAAACATATCGCTTACCTGAGGCGATTTTGCAGGCAACTTTTAGTTGAAAGCATGGTATGCATTTATTTGCACTGAAATCTTCAATTCTACCTATTTTATACAACAAAAGCTGAGCTAAGGCAAGCGGGGCTTTTGCCATCAAAAGCGGATCTCGTCCAGAGAAGCGTTCAATTTTGGCTGAATGCTCAATCTGATTAATAGATTTGCGAGTCATAAACCTCTACACCTTCCCTATATTTTCATTTGACTTTTTTAAATATCCTTTTATAAAGTAAGCACTCGAAAAGTTTTAAACGCACAAATTGATGTAAATCTTCCAGTGAAACTGTCTTATGAATGTCAGTATATATGTATATAACAATTTAAAGTAATGCTTGACCACACATGTATTAGAAAAATTGGTCATAAATCAGATTGGCCAATTATATATATCCGCATTAGTCGAAAAATTCATTTAAATTACTTGCAACAAAACCAATTTTTTTTAGAAATTTATTATTTATATTTATATACTTTAAGCTCATCCCATGACTCTTCGATTTGGTGGTCGGTTGAAAAAATTCTCACCCCTACGCCACAATCCATCTATGAGCCGTGCGTAAAAATGGATACTTCGAAGCGTTCAGTAAAAATAGGATCCTTCCACTCCTGTTTGGATAGAAAAATCGTGCCAAACTTATTTCTAAAAGAGAGGCGAAGGACAAATGTCTAACATTGTGTGTATGTATGTAGTTCATCTCTACGGCTTTCCACTAAACCAGCGAACCGCATGCAATATTTGGGCGAATCACCGCCTTGTACATCCATAGCATAAGATCAGGTCGTTGGCCCCCACATCTTACGTTTTTATTATTTTTGGCCACCCTAGTCTAATTGTACGCCATAGCTTAAAAAAATCTAAATCAAATCAAAACGACTTTAAAGTTTTTAGTTAAGGTTTTCCAGATTGAACAAAAATAAGTATTAACTAAAAATATAACAAGTATACAAGCAGATTCTGAAATTCTCTTTCGAATTGAAAATCACTCGGAAGTGAATTGCAGAACCTGCCTGGTAATCTTGAAATTTAATTCAAAGTATAAAGCTGACATAAAACCTTACCTTGGTTTCTTATTTTGTCAAAGAGTGATAGTTTTCTTTAATTGTATATGTATTTTCTGACCATAGTCGGGATAAATGAAGTTTCAAGGAAGAAAAAGTTTATTTTTTTGAGGACACGGTAACAAGATAATATTTCTCTCCTTCAATTTTCATATCAAAACCGTTAATATTGTTTTTATTTTTCTTACTCTAGCTAGTAATGGTTATCATCGCTGCTGTATTATTTTACGTTAGAATTTTCCGTTTGCTTGCATGTGTGCATCCATACATACATATATAACTATCTATCTTTGAGTGCCAGCCTAGAATTCAAGTTTCTAGATATTCTATGAATGTGTATGTATGTTGCATATGAAATACTACATACCCAGTGGCTCAACCAATTACCTCAGAAAAATTAATTTATTTTTACTTAAATATGTATGTATCAACTAACTTCAAATTGATGTATAATCACCTACCAGCCGCACTGAGATAAACTAAATGCTTACACTTTTGATGCATACATATCTTTGCAAATAATTCAATATTAGTTGAAAAATAATCTAACTGTGGGCAATTAACTATTTTAGCATGAAAAGACATCTGCAAAACAACCATACGAACTTTGAAGTGCTTTAAGCCAAATGCATTTTAAGGTAGTTGAAATCGAAATCAGAGTCGGATATTTGACTGATTCCTAGGACAACGCGATGTCAAAGTCAACAGTTCGTTTCACGGAAGACAGTCAGATCTTCAACTAGTTGTGGTGGGTATAAAACTGGTTGAACATCGATATTTAAGCTAGTTTCTTTCCGTACTGGGTATATTCATACCTACATACATATTCATACATATTTCCAGTTGTATTGTCTGTGTAGTTGTATGCAAGGATGTACAAACATAAAAAATATGCAAATGCGTTAGATAAACGTGATTCACATAGCAAATAGCATACTTTATTATTATCTATGCATACATATGTATATATATAGCTGCCAGTTAGTAGCATGCAGGACATGAAAATGCATAGCTAGAGCCCAGTCCTTCGTAAACATACACAACTAAAGCCATACATATATGCATACACCTTCATACATTTGAAAATACAGGTGTTAGAAGCCGAGTAAATGAAGATAATTGAGAGTTTGTAATGAAAAGGCTGAGCACAAATGTGTTTAGTATTTTATTTAATAGTAAAACTGTTCGAGTGTTCTACTTTCAGGTGATAACCGATATTGCTTTGACTTAAGTGTATATATACACTTTTTTTTTAATGGTGATGTTGGTGAAAATGGCAAGTATGAACAAGTATGCACATGCATAAAAATGAATTTTTGAGTGCTTTAAATACCAGGAGTACATACTTGAAATTGAAGGGAGGAAAGGGCTTAATATTTTAGAAATAATTACACATCTTTCTCTACTACCCGTATCACTATATTATATACTAGTTAACCCGCATGGCCAAAATTAAATTTAACATTTTGAACAGGTGGAAACCTGTTTCATTTCAATTCGTCTAGCCGCTTCAGAGTGACTGACGGAGAAGTATGTTGTTGTTGTATCGCATGCTTTGGTTTCTCAAATTTCGAATCACATTGTATCGTTAAAAAAGTGCAAAAAATAAAACATTAATTTCACAACTCATTTTTAAAATTCGAAAGAACGGTTTAGATGTGATGACCTTCATAAAAATGGCCTTTAAAACTGCTTTCCATTATGGTGCTTGGAACTATTCAAGATAATTAAAATTATTCCTTTCGCATATTTATTATATTGATTGATAACACAAACTAACTAATTGTTTTCGTTATAATTAGAGAATAATAAATAGTTATAAATCGTTTAACGGAAATTATGTGAGCCATTAGACATTAATCAGCTCATATTTGGTAAATATATAAATGCAGCAATTAAATGTAATTGCAGTCATTTGTATGTGCACATGTCAACATGAATATGAATACACAAATGAAAGTATGAAAATGCACATACATATGTATGCATATTAGACTGCATCACTCCCTATGCAAAAAAAAAAACGGTCCTGTGTTTCCATCGGAATTATAAATTATATTTTAAGCCGTTCTTTAAGAAACTATTTTTATTCATAAAAAATCCATTTTTGGAGGCATTTTCAAATCGGTCCAGCTCACGTATATCTTAATCTGCCTTATCCTGAGTTTCGACTGAAAAAAAATCGGCTCGTTAATTTGTATCCGCCTATAGTAAAACCATGGAAACCAAAAGTGAAAAGTGAATCAGTTCGGGGAAAATAAATAGGCTGAATATTTTTCCGAAATATTTTGGTGGACGTTTTAAAATATAATAAATGTTGTAATCCCGGCGGAAAAACCGCAACATTTTTTTGGTGATGCAGTCTAATGTACATATGTATGTACATACATACATACCTATGTTTCTATGTATTGTAAATGTGCGTGTTGATTTTATGCCTAATTACCCAGTGCAGCACTGAGAAATTGATGGGAATGAGACCAATTGCATTTACTTAGGGGAGTAAAATTATGAATAAATACCAAAGAATTTGTAAAATTTGGCTACAATTTTTATTTTGAATTGTGGTTATTGATTACAAATCGATTTTGAGTTAATAAATATGTAGATTTAATTTAATTGGAAATGAAACAAATTTATTTATATACATACATGCATATGTTTATATGAAAACTAAAGGTATTTTCAGGTGAACTTTCGAGGAGCACACTTTATAGTCCGTTAGCCAGCTGGAAATTTTGGGGTCATCATAGTATTATTATTATTGTTGCGGATAAAGCAGTGCGACCGCAAAATCCATTGTGCCCCTTTCATGGGTTTAAAGTTTGTCTATTATTCCAGTAGCCGAGAGAAACTTTAGCATGGAACCTAAATCTACGGATTTCACTTCGCCCTCGGGTATTAGATGTTCACCCAGGTGTCTTTTGCATTTGCGCATCAATGCAGAACGACCTTCTAAGGTGTGCTGTGCAGCCTCGATATCCGTCCTGCAAAATCTGCAACGCCCCTGCGAACAAATTCCTAGTTTAGTCAGGTGATAGTTCAGCCTGAAATGTCCAGTCAGGATTTATGTAATAATTCTTAAGTTATTCTTGGATAGACTCATAAATTCCTTAAAGCGTTTTAGGTTAAATGTTCCTAAAAGTGTTTTAGACTGCTCTAGACCTGGTAAATTATCCCTCTTAGTCTCTATCTTTAACCGGACAAAAGCAGACAGTGCCCCTTTTCCTAAGAGACAGAAGGGCTCTGGGCCGAAGAAAGGGGTTGATGCTAGATCTAGGTGTACGTTATGTTTTGCCATTAGTTCCGAGTATCTTAACCTTGGTCCAACTACACCTACCCCGGTACCCTCTTCAGTCAATGGTCCATCAGTGTACTAGGTTATCATGGTGTGTCAATAAGGGTATCAGCATAAATCCTCAGAAAGTTTGGTTCAAACACTCTTGCAGGGACAGATTTACGTATTCCAATGAGGTAAAATATCTAGGTATTATGCTAGATAGCAGACATAACTGAAACTCGCATCTTGAGATAATTGTTGCTTAAGCCACAAGGACCGTAAGGGCCTGCAGAAGTATTTTGAAATAACAAAGGATTGAGCCCAAGGCTGATAGAGTGGCTTTACGGTATGATCGTCCATTCGATTGTGGCCTAGGCATCCGCAGCGTCGTGGCAGAATAAAATGCAAAGATTGGCTGAGTTCCCCTAACAAGACCCTCTTAGGATTTGTGTACTTGTGTACACTGGGTTAGGCACGCTCTTAAAGAAATTCAAAAGATCTTTAAGGTCGCAGTGTCCCTTGCTCTGTTACACCCAAGCACTAACTAACTAACTGGTATTTAGTAAATAAAATGTTGCCCAAGACAATAGAAAAATATGCCTTCGAGTGGAAGTACGATAGCTTCCTACACGCCTTCCTAAGCTAACCTTCATACCTGCAACAGACTCATTAACAAATTAAATCATTCCTGAACGAAGGAAGTTTAAATTCCACTTTTTGTTGTTGTTAATTTTGCCATTTGTATACTGAGGAAAAACTTTTGGGCTGACACGTAATCAATTCTTAATTGTTAACTTGTGTGCGTTTAACGATAGGGTAGGCGTTGGTGGGTGGGTTTATTGTAGCGAAGCATCTAGGAATTCGAAATGGATGTTACGAAGACAAAAAGAAGAGTGAAGAGGCGTGCTGGAGGAACCATTTGTTGCAAGATTTATGTAGCGTCGCGAAAACTATATGTAGCTCACAGCGCTATAAAACAGGGTGTTCGTAAATGAAAAATGTATGGAAGTTCTTTGCGGGGAGAAATACAGAATTCGTAAAGATCTATCCGATTTTTTTCGAATTTTCTAAAACGAAATAAACTGTGCACACTTCGA
>NW_023458556.1:22387789-22397429 GCF_013731165.1 Rhagoletis pomonella
TCGAAGTGTGCACAGTTTATTTCGTTTTAGAAAATTCGAAAAAAATCAGATAGATCTTTACGAATTCTGTATTTCTCCCCGCAAAGAACTTCCATACATTTTTCATTTACGAACACCCTGTTTTATAGCGCTGTGAGCTACATATAGTTTTCGCGACGCTACATAAATCTTGCAACAAATGGTTCCTCCAGCACGCCTCTTCACTCTTCTTTATGTCTTCGTAACATCCATTTCGAATTCCTAGATGCTTCGCTACAACAAACCCAGCCACCAACGCCTACCCTATCGTTAAACGCACACAAGTTAACAATTAAGAATTGATTACGTGTCAGCCAAAAGTTTTTCCTCAGTATACAAATGGCAAAATTAACAACAACAAAAAGTGGAATTTAAACTTCCTTCGTTCAGGAATGATTTAATTTGTTAATGAGTCTGTTGCAGGTATGAAGGTTAGGTTAGGTTAGGAAGGTATATGAAGCTATCATACTTCGTCTCGAAGGCATATTTTCCTATTATCTTGGGCAACATTTTATTTACTAAATACTAGTTAGTTAGTTAGTTAGTGCTTGGGTGTAACAGAGCAAGGGACACTGCGACCTTAAAGATCTTTTGAATTTCTTTAAGCGCGTCCCTAACCCAGTGTACACAAGATACTCTCAGTTTGCCTAATGAATCCTAAGAGGGTCTTGTTAGGGGAACTCAGCCAATCTTTGCATTTTATTCTGCCACCACGCTGCGGATGCCTAGGCCACAATCGAATGGACGATCATACCGTAAAGCCACTCTATCAGCCTTGGGCTCAATCCTTTGTTATTTCAAAATACTTCTGCAGGCCCGTACGGTCCTTGTGGCTTAAGCAACAATTATCTCAAGATGCGAGTTTCAGTTATGTCTGCTATCTAGCATAATACCTAGATATTTTACCTCATTGGAATACGTAAATCTGATCCTGCAAGAGTGTTTGAACCAAACTTTCTGAGGATTTATGCTGATACCCTTATTGACACACCATGATAACCCAGTACACTGATGGACCATTGACTGAAGAGGGTACCGGGGTAGGTGTAGTTGGACCAAGGTTAAGATACTCGGAACTAATGGCAAAACATATCGTACACCTAGATCTAGCATCAACCCCTTTCTTCGGTCCAGAGCCCTTCTGTCTCTTAGGAAAAGGGGCACTGTCTGCTTTTGTCCGGTTAAAGATAGAGGCTAAGAGGGATAATTTACCAGGTCTAGAGCAGTCTAAAACACTTTTAGGAACATTTAACCTAAAACGCTTTAAGGAATTTATGAGTCTATCCAAGAATAACTTAAGAATTATTACATAAATCCTGACTGGACATTTCAGGCTGAACTATCACCTGACTAAACTAGGAATTTGCTCGCAGAATCGTTGCAGATTTTGCAGGACGGATATCGATACTGCACAGCACACCTTAGAAGGTCGTTCTGCATTGATGCGCAAATGCAAAAGACACCTGGGTGAACATCTAATAACCGAGGGCGAAGTGAAATCCGTAGATTTAGGTTCCATGCTAAAGTTTCTCTCGGCTACTGGATTAATAGACAAACTTTAAATCCATGAAAGGGGCACAATGGATTTTGAGGTCGCACTGCTTTATCCGCAACAATAATAATAATAATACTATGATGAACCCGAATTGCGCCAGCTGGCTAACGGACTATAAAGTGTGCTCCTTGAAAGTTCAGCTAAAAGTATCTTTAGTTTTCATATAAACATATGCATGTATGTATATAAATAAATTTGTTTCATTTCTAATTAAATTAAATCTACATATTTATTAACTCAAAATCGATTTGTAATCAATAACCACAAAAAAATGTACTTGTTCATTTTTGGACCTTAGATCTACAGCTTCAACTCGAAATAAAAAATAGTAGCCAACTTTTACAAATTCTTTGGTATTTATTCATGATTTTACTCCCCTAAGTAAATGCAATTGGTCTCATTCCCATCAATTTCTCAGTGCTGCACTGAGTAATTAGGCATAAAATCAACACGCACATTTACAATACATAGAAACATAGGTATGTATGTATGTACATACATATGTACATTAGACTGCATCACCAAAAAAATGTTTACAACATTTATTATATTTTAAAACGTCCACCCAAAATATTTCGGAAAAATATTCAGCCTTATCATGAGTTTCATTTTCCCCGAACCGATTCACTTTTCACTTTTGGTTTCCATGGTTTTAATATGGGCGGATAACAAATTGACGGGCGGATTTTTTTTTCAGGCGAAACTCAGGATAAGGCAGATTAAGATATACGTGAGCTGGACCGATTTGAAAATACCTCCAAAAATGGATTTTTCTATGAATAAAAATAGTTTCTTAAAGAACTTTTTGAGAAAAATCTCCTCAGATGACAAATAGATTAAGCTTATAAAATCTGCATAAAAATATTTACAAATCTTTTCAACGGAATCGTAATAATGAGATTTTTGATGCTGTTTATTTACTTTTTTCAAAGATTGATTTACGAAAAACTTGAATAACTGGGCCAAAACTATACTGATTTAGGCTTATAAGATCTCAGTAGAAAGGTATTTTCGCATTATTTTTATTTCTGTGCAAAAACAAAATCATTCGTGCCGCAATTTTTTATTTTTTTTTTCAAATACAAACTCATCTTAATTCAACTTTTAATAGCGTTCGTTCATCCTAACATTCCTTTGAATGAGTTTTTTAGCAAAGAAATTGAAAGGCTGAGGAAATACCTTTCCAATGATACGTCGCAAGTCTAAATCGGAAGAGCTTAGGTTCAGTTATTCAAGTTTTTCTTATACCAATCTTTGAAAAAAGTTAAAAAAACAGCATCAAAAATCTCATTATTACGATTCCATTCAAAATTTCTTTGTAATTTTCTTTTAATATTTTAATGTAAATTTTTTAAGCTTAAACCGTTTTGTCACTTGAGGGGATTTTTTCAAAAACGAACTTTAGGAAACTATTTTTATTCATAAGAAATTCCATTTTTGGAAGTATTTTCAAATCGGTCCAGCTCTCGTATATCTTAATATTTTTCAGAAATATTTTGGTAGACGGCTTAAAATATAATAGATTTTATAGTTCCAATGGAAACACAGTACCGATTTTTTTTTTTTTTTGTATGGGGAGGGATGCAGTCTAATATGCATACATATTACTTTCATTTGTGTATTCATATTCAAGTTGACATGTGCACATACAAATGACTGCAATTACATTTAATTGCTGCATTTATATATTTAACTAATATGAGCTGATTAATGTCTAATGGCTCACATAATTTCCGTTAAGCGATTTATAACTATTTATTATTCTCTAATTATAACGAAAACAATTAGTTAGTTTGTGTTATCAATCAATATAATAAATATGTGAAAGGAATAATTTTAATTATCTTGAATAGTTCCAAGCACCATAATGGAAAGCAGTTTTAAAGGCCATTTTTATGAAGGTCATCAGATCTAAACCGTTCTTTCGAATTTTAAAAATGAGTTGTGAAATTAATGTTTTATTTTTTGCAGTTTTTTAACGATACAAGGTGATTCGAAATTTGAGAAACCAAAGCATGCGATACAACAACAACATACTTCTCCGTCAGTCACTCTGAAGCGGCTAGACGAATTGAAATGAAATTTGACACATGGATTGCTTATAAATGTTATAAGAAGGTTTCCACCTGTTCAAAATGTTAAATTTAATTTTGGCCATGCGGGTTAGCTAGTATATAATATAGTGATACGGGTAGTAGAGAAAGATGTGTAATTATTTCTAAAATATTAAGCCCTTTCCTCCCTTCAATTTCAAGTATGTACTCCTGGTATTTAAAGCACTCAAAAATTCATTTTTATGCATGTGCATACTTGTTCATACTTGCCATTTCCACCAACATCACCATTAAAAAAAAAAGTGTATATATACACTTAAGTCAAAGCAATATCGGTTATCACCTGAAACCTGAAAGAACACTCGAACAGTTTTACTGTTAAATAAAATACTAAACACATTTGTGCTCAGCCTGTTCATTACAAACTCTCAATTATCTTCATTTACTCGGCTTCTAACACCTGTATTTTCAAATGTATGTGTATGCATATATGTATGGCTTTAGTTCTGTATCCCACTGGGAAAATAGGTAAGCACCTTGCGAGGTAAGCCATGTTTTCTTTCAGTTTTTAGTACCAAAATTGTCATCATGGCCAATGTCATCTACTAGTAAAGGGCAAAATGAACACCTCCGAAGACACATTACGTTGTCAGTTGCAAAATAACGTGCAGCCGAAGTTATTTCCAAGCACCGAACTACTCCGAGCAACTGCTCTGCATTACACGTAACTTACTTTGTAAAGCGGCTCAGAAGTATGTCTGATACCAAATGTACATTCTAAATTCCTACTTACATAAGGCGGCCATGCCTTTGTAAAAGTAAGGGACGTTCGGCAGGGAAATGGTAATGACTGCCAGATGAAGAGTAAGTTGCTAATAAGGTATTATTACGTGCTCCTAATTCCCACTGGGATGTTTACGAAGTACGTACTGGCTCTAGCTATGCATTTCCATGTCCTGCATGCTACTAACTGGCAGCTATATATATGTATATGTATGCTTAGATAATAATAAAGTATGCTATTTGCTATGTGAATCACGTTTATCTAACGCATTTGCATATTTTTTTATGTTTGTACATCCTTGCATACAACTACACAGACAATACAACTGGAAATATGTATGTAGGTATGAATATACCCAGTACGGAAAGAAACTAGCTTAAATATCGATGTTCAACCAGTTTTATACCCACCACAACTAGTTGAAGATTTGACTGTCTTCCGTGAAACGAACTGTTGACTTTAACATCGCGTTGTTTGCAGATGTCTTTTCATGCTAAAATAGTTAATTGCCCACAGTTAGATTATTTTTCAACTAATATTGAATTATTTGCAAAGATATGTATGTATCAAAAGTGTAAGCATTTTGTTTATCTCAGTGCGGCTGCTAGGTGATTATACATCAATTTGAAGTTAGTTGATACATACATATTTAAGTAAAAATAAATTAATTTTTCTGAGGTAATTGGTTGAGCCACTGGGTATGTAGTATTTCATATGCAACATACACACACATTCATAGAATATCTAAAAACTTGAATTCTAGGCTCGCACTCAAAGATAGATAGTTATATATGTATGTATGTATGTATGTATGTATGGATGCACACATGCAAGCAAACGGAAAATTCTAACGTAAAATAATACAGCAGCGATGATAACCATTACTAGCTAGAGTAAGAAAAATAAAAACAATATTAACGGTTTTGATATGAAAATTGAAGGAGAGAAATATTATCTTGTTACTGTGTCCTCATAAAAAGAAACTTTTTCTTCCCTGAAACTTCATTTATCTCCACTCCGTTCAGAAGATCAAGGAAAACAATCACTCTTTTACAAAATAAGAAACCAAGGTAAGGTTTTATGTCAGCTTTATCCTTTGAATTAAATTTTAAGATCCCCAGGCAGGTTCTGCAATTCACTTCCGAGTGATTTTCAATTCGAAAGAGAATTGCAGAATCTGCTTGTATACTTGTTATATTTATACCCGAGCGCACTTGTGCACAAGGGTATATTAATTTTGTTCACATAACGGTTGTTTGTAACAGCCAAAACGAATCGAGATAGATATAGACAAATGTATACATAAATGGTCAGAATGAATAGAGAAATCGATTAAGCAATGTCTGTCTGTCCGTGCGTCTGTCCGTCTGTCCGTCCGTCCGTGTACACGATAACTCGAGCAAAAATTGAGATATCTCAACGAAATTTGGTATGTAGGTTTCCGTTAATCCAAGGTAGGTTGGTATTGGAAATGGGCGAAATCGGACAGTAACCACGGCCACTTCCCATATAACGGTAATTTCCAGAAATACGAAAACTGCGATATTTTAGTAATTACTGAAGCTAATTCACTCAAAATTGATATTTATAATAATTTTCAGACGAAAAATAAGAATATTATAAATTTTTGGAAAATGGGCGTAGCCACGCCCACTTATGGTTACATGTGTATATCTTGGTAACCGCTGCACCAATTTTTTTCAAACTTGGCACAATTGTTGGCCTTGATACAGCATACTAAATGGCTGAAAATTTAAAAAATCGGACAATAACCACGCCCACATCCCATATAACGGTAATTTAGAGAAATACAAAATCTTCGATAAATCAGTAAATATTAAAGCAAATTTATTGATGCTTGCAACAATTCATTACCAAGAAATACGCTTATGGTAAAATTTTGGAAAATGGGCGTGACACCGCCTACTTATGATCACATATATGTATATCGGTAACCGTTCTACCAATTTGTACCAAACTCGGTATTTTTATTGTGCTTGCCACTTAAAAGCAAAACGTTGAAAATTATTGAAATTATAAAAATGGACTAGCGAATTCTGAAAAAGTGATTACGCAAATTCATAGCAAATTATCAAACTAACCTAAATAAAGAGTATAAAAGCGAGGTAAAAAGGGTTATGGTGCTCTGTATTCCTGCAAGTAAATGCTGCGTAAGAGGTGGGTGCCTACGATCTGATCTTAGGCTATGGATGTACAAGGCGGTGATTCGCCCAAATATTGCATGCTGTTCGCTGGTTTGGTGGAAAGCCGTAAAGATGAACTACATACATACACACAATGTTAGGCAGGGTACAAAGTTCAGCCTGTGTTGCGATTACTGAGGCGATCAGATCATATCCAACGGAAGCATTGAATGTCATTTGTCATTTGCCACCGATTGATCTCTTTATTAAGGCAAGTACCCTGACATTGAGGGAACTTTGACTGCGGAAATCACGTAATACGTGCGGGCATGGATATATCCTGTACTCTTTCAACGACCCAAGCATTCGCGAAAAATCTGACTACATTTGTCCTTCGCCTCTCCTTTAGAAATAACTTTGGCACGATTTTTCTATCCAAAAAGGAGTGGAAGGATCCTATTTTTACTGAACGCTTCGAAGTATCCAAGCATTCGCGAAAAATCTGACTACATTTGTCCTTCGCCTCTCTTTTAGAAATAACTTTGGCACGATTTTTCTATCCAAAAAGGAGTGGAAGGATCCTATTTTTACTGAACGCTTCGAAGTATCCATTTTTACGCACGGCTCAAAGATGTATTGTGGCGTAGGGGTGAGAATTTTTTCAACCGACCTCCAAATCGAAGAGTCATGGGATAAATAATAAATTTCTAAAAAAATTGGTTTTGTTGCAAGTAATTTAAATGAATTTTTCGACTAGTGCGGATATATATAATTGGCCAATCTGATTTATGACCAATTTAATACATGTGTGGTCAAGCATTACTTTAAATTGTTATATACATATATACTGAAATTCATAAGACAGTTTCACTGGAAGATTTACATCAATTTGTGCGTTTAAAAGTGCTTACTTTATAAAAGGATATTTAAAAAAGTCAAATGAAAATAGAGGGAAGGTGTAGAGGTTTATGACTCGCAAATCTATTAATCAGATTGAGCATTCAGCCAAAATTGAACGCTTCTCTGGACGAGATCCGCTTTTGATGGCAAAAGCCCCGCTTGCCTTAGCTTTTGTTGTATAAAACATGTAGAATTGAAGATTTCAGTGCAAATAAATGCATACCATGCTTTCAACTAAAAGTTGCCTGCAAAATCGCCTCAGGTAAGCGATATGTTTGCAATTCTATGCAAATTACTCTTTGTACCTTCGCCAATCTGATCTTCCAATAGCAAGTTTTACGCAAATACACTCAAGAGAGTTTTTAAAGGAAAATACTTTTCTAACAAATGGTTTGCTTTCAGCTCTTTGTGAATATTGTGCTATCGATTAGTGAATTTAGTAAGGAATTAATCCACTTACACTTCAAAGTTTTACTTCTTAACCCGTAGTTGAATTATACAATTTTCTAAGGGCCGTTTTCTCAATTAGGTATTAAAATTTATCTTGGCTTGAAACACAAATTTTGTTCTGAAAAAATGTGTTTGAAGGGCAGTTGAATTTTAATATCTATAGAATTAAGAAACCGGCAGTTAGCCGATTTCTTTTGATATCCTACATATAAGGGCTTAATTCTAGAAAAATACCTAGTACATTCCCCTACGAATACTTTAGCAATCGCACTTAGGTACCAGTTACCTCGCATCTGACATAGTTAACGGGTTAAACGCTCCAATTTATGAATGTCAACGATGAATTGAATAAATTATCAACACCTTTTCTTGATACTAAAATACCAGCATGAAATTTGCATCTTTTTGACCTAATGAAAACCAATTCGCCTTACACCTTTCACGCAACGATAACAAAGACGAAAATTGAAAATAACAAATGAATGCCATAAATTGTTATGAATCCGTTATGGTGGCTTTATTTCTTTTGTTTTATCGAATCACTGCCAAACAACGATTACCACTGCATTGGCAATTAGTTATTACAATAACAAATTCAACATTGGGCAACGCAATTAAAAGGCATTGAATATAAATAAGACCACAATCACCTGCTAGTATTCTGAGCAGCATGCCCCAAACAGCCAACCACAACCACTCATTTGCCATATGAAAAATTCAAAAGGAAAATCATTTACTAAAGCGTTGCTTGCAGCCTTTATGTTGAGTGGCGCGAGACATGCGAACGTGCTAGTTGTGGCGCGGCGCGCTAGGTGTCGTTGCGCTACATACATAGTGTTGAAGGCAATGATAGCAAGGATGCTTGTGGCAATGTCATATTACTCGTAGTTGCACAATGAATTCGAAAGGAATTCATGAATTGCTAAGCGCGAGTCTGTATGTGTGTGTGTGTTTGTTACGTGTGTGTGTGTGTGGGGGGGGTTGTGTAATTGTAAGTGTGAGTGTCTCGTAATGAACACCGCACGCCCTATAAATATTTGTGCGCTGCACACACTAATATCAAATATGCAAATTCAATGCGGCTTCTATCTATCACACTGCAAGAGTACACAGCTAGACCCGCCTGAAAGCGTCGCCGTCACCCTTTCGTACCCGTATGTAAATAGATCGTCCGTTTGATGCTGATTTTCATGGCATTGGTACTGATGGCGTTGAGCGCTGTTGAATTGCAAATGTGCCAATTGTAAACTGTGGCAACATGACATCTTGCGCGACTAAAGAAGTGGAACTGTTCCGACCATCAAAGCTAACTGGCTCTGAATGTGTTAAAGCGTACATGCCGTGCTTTGGAAATTTCACAAGATTAGGGTGCCCCAGTTCATGGGGAGAGAATTTTTTGAAATGAAACTCTTCTTAATCGAGAGTGGGGAGATATTTTCGTTAAATATTTAACATACGTCATCAGATCTGTAGGTGCTGTTCGTTCGATTTTCAAAAAAATTAGATGGCAAATTAAAGGACTTGGCCAGCTGATGTGCTAAAGTTTTTTTATACGGTTACCAGCTGTTAGAAAATTATATGCAAATTATTTTAGAAGTTAAATGATTCATTGCATATGGGTATCAATCGAAATTGTTTTTAAAGTCGCTTGATTTGCCTTTTACTTTTTTATTTTCTGTAGTGGAAAGTTTTCCAGTACACAGATATAAATTTTATAAAAGTGTTCTATGTAGTT
>NW_023458556.1:22397529-22420744 GCF_013731165.1 Rhagoletis pomonella
GGTGATAGACCACGCTGAGGGACCCCTTATTTAATCCCACTTAGTTTAGTTGTTTGATCTCGAAAAATACTGACGACAGCCGATTCGCTGACCTCCGTTTGAGTTGCTGTGGGAGAGAGGAATCCCCAATGTCTTCTAGCAGCGTGGAATGAAAGACATTGTCAAACGCCTTTCGCAAGTGCAACGCTGCTTGGGCGATTATCTCGTAGTGGCGGTTTCTATTAAGGCCACGAGGTATCTGGGTGTTTATGGCGTTGAGTGTTGTGGTACTTTGCACTTTAATGGCTTTGGAGGCTTTCGAGTTCCGGATGGCCACCTGGAATTCACCGAGTACGAGGCGACCTATTTTTTTTTTGTAGTTAGTGTAGGCTTCTGATCACTAGACGTTTGGTCTTATCTATCGAAATGCCGGCTAAATAACTCGCGCATCTTCATCGAATGAAATCTCCATTTCTATTGTGGAAGTGGCACCATTCAAGGCAGAAACAGACGACAACAGACAACAAGCTTCTCAGGCGTTTGGCGCTTTCCAGGCTTTGAGCTACACAATTTAGCTATTGCTGAAAGCCTGAAAAGCGCTCAACACCTTAAAAGCTTTATATGGAGTTGTACCTAATCTAAGAGTTACCGGTTAGGTTGGGATTTGCCGATCTAAACAAGGTTGGGAGAAACCAGTCATTATTGTGCGTAGAACCGGCTGACGTGGGAACGACATGTAGTTTTTATCTATTAATGAAATGTTGAAAGCAATTCTTCACCGTTAGCGAGCAATAAGTAATTAATTTCTTCATTTTTAGTTTTTACATTTTTTTATTAAGTGATGAAGCAAAAAATGCATAGTAAATTTACTCACCTTTTGTCCATTAAATTGCTTTGTTTTTAGTGTTTTTACTTCTTTATTGTTTCTACTGTTTTATTTATTCACGTTTGGCTGTAAATAAGTAAAAATATATTTTTTATATAAAAAAGGAAACACTGAAAATCTTTGACACGCCTGCAGCTTTGCTACGCCATTTAATTTAGTTACGTTCAAACAAATGTTAATAAAGCATTTTTTTTTTACTTTATGAAAATATTTAAACATTTTTCCTTTATAGTTTTCTTTGCATATTCAATGAATTTGTGGCGCAATAACTTTTTTGTTAGGATATTTTTTATATGCAATACTTGCTTACAAACCTATGTATATGTACATATGTACGTACTTTTATGCGGGAATGCATTTCTCAAGTGTGTACGTATGAGAGTGCCAATGCTGAGCTTGCAAAAAAAAATAGGTAATTGCAATTTGTTGTGCACTTCTATTGATTGCTTTTCTGCTCTAGTGCAATTTTTTGAACATTAAATACCTCTTCAGAATACCTACTTTTTCTATAAATTGTTTCGCTTCCACACACCAAAATTCTCTTTACTCGCAAATATTTTACTTAATACATATGTACATACATATTTTTTTCTTCCATTGCTCTTTTCAATAATTTGCGGAAAACATAATGAGCTATTAAAACTGTGATGAAAAATTTTACTGCCTCCTCGTAGGCTCAATTAATTAGAGCTAGTTATGTTTACGATTATTTCTGTATAATTTTTATTTTAGTATTTTGCTATATCATTTCAAAAAACAAAAAAAAAAACATGATGCATGCCTTTGACGAAAATTGTTAAGGACGATGAAAACTTGTGTGATTAGACTGGGTGTTAGCTTAAGGAAATAAATATGAAAAAAATAAGCGACTGACTTGCAAGTTCATAAATTTTAGTGAGTTCGGTAAATTCAATACAAATAAAGGGAAGAGTAGTAACAATAGAAATACACAATGTATTTTGTTTAGAAAATAACATATAATATTTAATACGCAGACATTTTGTGATTTTTGTAGTTACTGCTGATCTTCTGCATTGATTTTCTCTCTCACCCTCTCTCTATCTGCTTTTTTGATTTGTATGCATATTTTTCTGCATATGGTTTTCCACAACTGCTTCAAATCAAATATTCATGCATATATATAGTATTTAAGTTAAATCTGCTTTATATTATTGTATTTATTGTAATTGCTAATTTGCGCATGCTTTAAGCGCTGATATAATGGTTCCTCGAATGTTTTACTAGTTTCATTGTTCGAGCATTCATTTTTTTCCTCTTACGGTTATGTCGATTTTAGTCAACGCATTCAGCTTAAAATTTTAATTTTAGCGTTTATTGATGTGTATGTGTATGAATTTATAAATGTAGGTATCTACATAGATGTTATCTAGCGGTTAAATTGGTGTTACGGCTGCCACGTTCGTTTTGCTCTGGTTGTTGATGTTGTAAATATTGTTTAAACATGTGTTGTTGTGTTGCATATAATATGCATATTGCAGTTGTATTACAAATCCACAGTCTTCTCTTCAGCAGATACAGCATTCGGTATTAGTTTTTCATCTACATGATTTTCTTCATTGGCAGCTGAGGTCTGTGTTTCCACAATGTCCTTGAAGATGCGCGCATACTTAAATCTTTGCTGGCACGTTGCTCTATATTGCCTCAACTCCACATCGCAATCACCAAAATCGCCGTCACGCAGCGCTTCGTAGATTTTTGAGGCTTCCTTTAATAGCATAGCGAGGAAAAAGGAAATTAAATTGATATATATATGACAGTATTTACTACTAATGTACTTACTTCTAGCTTAACTTTGTTAATGTCAAATGAGGTAATCAACTTAATAGCGGTATCTTTTTTACTTGGCTCCAATTCATACATGACACGTGCACCCTCATACAGATGCATTATAGAAGCACCCTTTGCCGCCACGAACTCATCATTCAACTGTTGTACACTCTTTGTTCCTATCAGTTCTTTGGTGGCCTTGTCAACGACAGTTTTAATGCTCGCATTCAACTCTCCGTTTGCTGTCAGCTTAGGCAATGATTGTGCCAGCCTAACTATGCACGCATGCACGGATGAATGGGTGGCATCAATGGCGATCGCACGTCTTATGGATTGCAACATTAGTAAAATTTTGTTCTTGCGACTGTACAGTTCGAATGCCAGTAAATGCGTTTCAATACGATCTTTGGCCAGTTGTTGTAAGGGCTTAAGGAACTCAATGGCCTTATCGAGTGGATCGTCCGGTCGCTCCAACTTCTCTGGTATGAGCTCATCCAATTGCGGCGCTTCTGGATCAGCTTCCTGGTTTGCCTGCTGCTTGGATTTCTGATGCTGCTCGCGCTTCACTTGCGCTTGTGCTGCTTGTGCGCTTTCAATTTCGGCTTTCTTCTTGGCTTTGCGTTGTTTGCTGCGCAGTTTTTTAAGCTCAGATGGCGGGAGATTCTCTGTAAGTTTAATATATCAAATTAACTGTGCCGAATTAAGAGTCAAATTCATACCTGAGTCGATTTCTTCAATGGTTTCTTCCGATTTAAGTGGTTTGTCGTATAAGCGAATGTACACCTTTAAAATATTAAATGTATAATTAAGACTCATTAGTTGTTTTTTTACTTTACCTCTATGGCACATTTCGCCGCCTTATAGTAGAAAGGATGGCGACGTAGCACATCTTCCAGTCGCAATAGTCCGATATATGCGCGCAAAGTCATTTTGCGCATGCAGTACGTATGGAAGTCGAACTGATCTTCAATAATCTCGGAAAAGTGGCGATCTACTTCGTGACACTTTTTCAACGCTTCACCCCAGCGACCCATACGCTGATAAGCCAGTGCACATTCCGTTTGGAACCACATACATTGCATCTCATTTAGATTCTCCATGGCAGTTACACCCTCACGTGTGAATTTCGAACAAATTTCTTCAGCCTCCTTTACCAAATTGGCACGTAACATGTACTTTGCGCATTTTGAGTTAATGTAGCTGTAAAAAGTTAGTAAAAATAGATGTTAAAACGTACAAATTTTTAATTGATCCTTCACTTACCGATCCGCGGTATCCATACTTTGCGCTTCATCCATCCACATATAGGCTTCGATTGGGTCGCCAGCATGCTTGTATATTCGACCCTTGGTCATAAAGAGCTCAATAAGCGTAGGTGTATGATCGATGGCAGCGTTAACGTATTCCAGAGCATGATCCGTATCGCGTTTATAGTCATAGTGTTGCGCCAAAAATAATGCAGTCCAAACTAGAGCGGACGCTGGCTCTATTGGGAGGTTAGCATCGGCGTCTTCCCTTGAAAAATGTCCTGAACGAGACAAGTTTTCATAATATTGTAGCGCCAGCTCCTCAATAATTGCTGCCTTTTCAGGCACGCGGTGCAATACGCGCACATTTACAAATAATGGCGGTACCCCTTTACGCAATCCACGACGTAAATATGAATCCAGTGCAGAACGAAATGCATCGCCGCTTGCGACATCCAATGGCAAACGTTTTGGACACATAGCTCGCGGGTAAATTTCCTCAAATCGTTTGAAAGCAATGAGTTTATCTGTCGGGTCAGCAAATTCCCGAGCAGCAAAATATTGCGAGTAGTATAGTGTATTCTCCGGATTACGACGGATAAGCTCTTCAAAGATCGGCACAGCCAATTCAGGTTGGCCGAGTTTAATATGCAAGTCACCAATTGACTCTTGTACGGCCAGCTTATCAACAATTTGACTGTCGTACTGTCGCAGATGATCTAGTGCACGCTGAAGGTTGCCCGCTTCCACAAGAATTTGGTTTTGGTAGAGCAGTAGTTCTGAATGTCGATAATCGTGCGTTTCCTGTTGGTAAAATGAACGGCAAAGGAAATTAATATATGACATTTAAATACAACAGTTTGATGTACTCACTATAGATGCCTGCGATTGACTAAAGGTTTCCAAAATGCTATTGGCCATTTCAAGATCACCGATTAAATGATAACTCATAGCAAAACCAATCCAGCTGGCATGTTGCGAGGGTCTTAAAGTAAATAAATGGTGGCGAGTTTCCTTATAGCCTTCGAGATCGCGCATTTGTATCTGCAGCAACGACAAATCCTTGAGGATTTGAAGATTATCCTTTTCCCACTTCAATGCATTACGATAGCATTTAATCGCCTCATCGTACTTCTTATCACTGCGCTGCAATAAACCATAAACATGCCAGCAGACGTGAGAACGTAAATCCCTACGCAGTCCCAAACGCACATATTTGTACGCCTCTTCTCGGCGCCCGAGACCATTGAGTGTTAGGCCTTTCATCGCCAAAGTCTCTCCATGCTCTGCATACTTAGGGTTGGACAGAATCTGCTTAGCTAATTTCAGCCCATTTTTGTACTGCTTCATTTCGTAGCATTTCTATATTTGGTATATAAAATTTTAATATTAAAATTATGCAACCTTTTCTGCGTTTTTACTTAATATTAATATGAAAACAGATCTTATTTTTCAATGCTAAAAGAAAATTTCAGCCACAAATGTTTTGAGGTTATGTGCAATGGATATTTTACTTCGTAAAATTAAGAATTTAAATTATACATATGTACATATAACATTAATACTAATTTTCAAAATATTCCTAGTTAATACATTTTAATTTAGAACAGGCAGGTGTTACAAAAATTGCTAACTCCACATATCATGTAGGATGACTCGTATAATCAATCCGTGACATTGAACCCGGTGGATGTTCCGCAGTCGCCAGTTTTTATTTGCAAGATTATTATATTAAGATTATTAGACTGGGGGCGATGTGTAATGACTAAAACCAAATATTCCACATAGTAATATGCACCTACCAACAGCTTCCTGAAGAGCGCACTCTCCTTGGGCGGCAGTGGATCGCTGGATGGCATCTTGCACACGCGGCTCTACTACAAATGCAAAAGCTCTACAGTTTTTGCACTAACTACTTTAATGTAAATGGAATATACCAATCCTTGAATGCAAATTTTCGAAGCGAACGTTGAAAATTTTCACAAAAGTTCCGTGGAAGCTTGGCCACGAGCAAAATTGAGATGTCGATCCGTGCTCGACAGAGAAGAAGAAGAAGACAAACAGAGCAGCGACAAACACACGCAACCACACACAAACCACCAACTCGCAATGAAAATTTAAATGTCAATTCGTCCAAATGTCAAATAGAACTTTTGTTGCCAGACATTTTAAAAATATTATAAAGATTATAAACAGGATAATTTGGTATTGTTTGGTTACTTTGAACAGGAATATACCCTCATGATAATTGTCATAAAAATTATAGCTCAGTTATGCATACTTTGCACCGAACTCCATAGACTGTCATGTTTACGTCGAAATCAAACACTGACAGACTTCTACAATCGTCGTTTAAAGTACAAAACCGCTTGCGTTGTATGTGATAAAATGCCTCATTCGCAGCGAAATTTTCACCGAGTGAAAACGAAAGAGAGAAAAATCAAAAAACCAATTTTTTACATTATGAACCAGAAAAATACTGAAATCCTTTACTTGAACGAGTCATGTTTGCACGAATAGCAATCTGCAATTCGCCTTTCGGAAATAAAAAAAAAACCTCTTTCGAAAGACACTTTACATGCATGGTGCATGGTGCTCATGCAACTGCTTTCTGAAATTTCCCAGTTCGACAGCCTTTTCGAAATATTTTGCATATGAAATGCATTGCGACGTCTGACACGCTCTTAAGATGATGGTAAATAGCAACGCAGCGATTAACCGGCAGTCTTCACATGCTTAAAAACCTCGCTTGCGTTCGCAAGTGAGATAAAGTTATTTTGACTGAGCATTTGACAGCATACTTTTTTGTAAAATGTCCCCAAAAAATAAAGTGCGAGCCAAAGCGAATTTATACAAGGTGGTGTTGATGGCGAATTTAGATTTTCGTCGCGGTACTTCCTAATGTCAAAATAATGTGTTTTTTGTAAACAAGGCGAATTCCTATTACTACAAATACATCATTTTGACATTAAGAAGTACCGCGGCGAAAATCTAAATTCGCCATCAACACCAACTTGGTTCGAGCCTTACGGGCTAAATTTGTATTATCCATCGGAAGAATTCTGCGAAATGATAAATTACCTGTCAAGCAACAAAAATTAGTGTTGAAAGCTCGCAAACCACTCGGTAAGTGAGAAAAGTACGATTAGTACTTTTTGCGGTCTACACGTGCCGGATCTCGCATACGTCGTTATGTAAGCGAAACTTTCCAGCACGTGAAGACGGCCAGTAATCTTTTTTCCTATGAAGTGTAACATCAGCACAAATCCAACAGAACTAATTGAAGTTTCCAATCAGCTGTTGAGACTAGGGATGCCATCTTCCCTGCGCCTAATTCCCCTATTCTCGATAAAAATTCCCTATTATATGTATTGCTACCTATTTAAGGCACTTCATGCTCATTTATTAAAAAAAAAAACAATAAATATCATTAATTGTGATATAACGGTATGTTTCAAACCCGAGATACAAAATGAGGAGTTGTTATCACAATTTGTAATATGTAAATACAATTTTATCCTCAATAGGAATGTTCTAATCAATATTGAATACCCCATATTTGAAGTCATTTCCCCGATAGGCTGGCATCACTGGTTCAGACCCATCGCCAGCTCAGGACAAAATGAATCAATTAACTGGAAGGATTGGCAATTTTGTGTGCCAAAGTGTGCAATTTGCAGGGTGTAGGGTAAGTAAAATGAAAATTATATTATTCATACATTAACACATCCCAAAATAGCTGCAACAGGTGCGTACAAAATATGCCGATTGGCGAATGATTCGCGATGTCAAGCGACGTAAATGTGTTGCGGAACATGCAAAGGAGCGATTACGTGTAAATGCGTTACGAAAGAACGATATTTTACCAGCGGAGTTACGAGAGGTTGCTGATGCTGAAATAGCCGCTTTTCCGAGGGACTCGTGTTTGGTGAGGGTGCGCGAGCGTTGTGCGCTTACGTCACGCTCTCGAGGTATTGTACACCGGTACAGGCTAAGTCGTATTGTCTGGCGAAGTTTGGCTGATTATAATAAGTTATCGGGCGTTCAACGTGCAATGTGGTAAAACTCATGCATGGCTTGCGTATTAACTAGATTTAATAAATCTAAAATAAATTACATTAGTTACAATTAAATTAATCTAAAATCGGAAGTTCGGATTGCAATTCCAGCAAACTTATGCTGTTGTATGCCATGGCAGCAGTACGTTTATAGCTATCTTTGCATATTTCTGGGTACTTATCCGCCAGCTGAGCAATGGTTCCTAAGAAAATACGAAAACTGTAGCTTTAAATAACGTAATTTATAATCATGTTACCTTTAATGGCCTTTCGCAAACGGACTTCTGGACCCTCATAATGTAGAAACATCATGTCTAAAGCTTTTTTAATGAATGTTTCCCAAATTTCATGTTCATAATCACCTTCTTCACCTTTTGCTTTTTTGAATTTTGGGCTTAACTTGGGAATCACCATAGCAGCCAATTCACGTATGCCGGCCGATGGATCATCTAGGCGTTGTAAAGTAGCTAAAATTGAGTCACATTTGTGTTATTTTTAATTGCCATAACAACTATAAAAAGTTACCGTAGGCTATGGGTTTTAACTGATCTACGGCGACGTCTCCGAAATTGAATAGACACTTAACTGAATAATGACGTGTTGCGACTGCGCGATCTTCGAGTAAACTTGGCAGATACCTACCAACGATTTCTGGCAACACATAACGGGCTTCTTCGGCGGCACCTTGTGACATCGAACATAATGTAGCCATAGCCAGTGAACGCATGGACTCGGCATTTGCACCCGCACGCCATTCCAAATGTGGCTCAACCACTGACATTACAAAGGTGCGCAAAAGTTCTGTGCTTTCGTCCACAGGGCGATTGATAGTTTCTGACCATTGCAACATGGCAATAGATATGCCACTGAATATCTTGACTTTTGCGGAATCAGCACAGTTTTCCCAAACTAAATTTATTTTCTTCTGTAAGTCCTCCAAGTAGGTCGACCGTAGTTTAGCTACACTTAGCAAGCCGTGTAGGAGTAGAATTGGTTCGGTAAGTTCATCTAAAAATGCATCTAGATTTTGCACGTAGTTTAAGACTCTAGCAAAACACTCCTCGTGCAAAGAGGCAATGTTTATTTTCCTTCGATCAGCTATTACGCCAATAATGTGATGCCCCATTTCTTGCAATTCTCCCGCATTTGGTTGTTCAGAATCTAAGGATAACGCTAAAACCTTAATAGTTGTAACATAAATGTTTAAATTAAGCTTTTGGTTTGCTTCCTTCAACTGCTCTAGGCTCTCAGCAGTCGAATTTTTTTCAATTTCATCTGATTTGAAGATTAACGTTTCCACCATTTTCAGTACATATAACTGAAATTCCGGCTTAAGTGTTTGGGAAAAATCGCTTTCAACTAACATTTCGGAAACCCGAATAATATCATTAATTTTGGGGCCCAAACTAGCAGTAAACATGTAGTAAAAGCATTTTAAATAGCCCTCCTTAGCATTCTTTGCTAAACCATCGAAACCATGCTCTATCCAATCATCATAGGAGAGAAGACGACCCATCAAATCAGCTACTTTCAATGCCTCTCGTGCAACAATAACGTCTGGGTCCCGGCAGGCACGTGCTAGGTCTGGATAAATCTCGAAGAATTTTGCAGTCATCGCAGCTTCGGCATGGAGTACGAATTGATACAACAGCTTTAGGGAATGAAGCCGAACATTCACCTTCCAATCAGTTGACTCACGTGTGATGAGACCCAACAGACGTAATGAACGTTGTACTATACTACGACAACCAATTGTTGGGCGCTCAACGCCGGATGGGTAATTTTTAACAGGCAAGTCTGCTATTTCCTGTTTACTTAATTCCTCTTCGTTTTCTTCGTAGTATTGCTTACCGCATTGAATCCATCGTGGTCGGATTGAGTCTACTACTTCAGGAGAGTCATCTTTCAAGCTATATAAACAAGTTAAAATAGTTGGAGAGCTATAATTAAAAAAAAAAAAAAATGCGGTGCTTACCAACACAAAACAAATGGTATAAGTCGGTCAAAATAGGAGTACCGGTCTCTCAATTCTAGCAATAACAGCACTCCTAGTTTCCCACATTCACTGCGTACCAGCGGCATCGAATCCATTAACAATGGCGATACTTCCATTAGCAACTGTGATAGGTTATCATTTTTAGGATCCACATGCAATGCTAGACATCCAAGGGCTTCAACTGCTGCTATGCGGGCCAATGAATGTTTGTGATTTAAAATTCCATAAAGTGGTTTTGCTAATTGCTGAGTAAACGGCTGTAGTATTAAAGTATCAGCTGCGCTTGTCAGTGCAACCACACAAGCACAAGACTCGCGTTGGACAGCAGGATAAGCATCGCGTAAAGCCTTTGCTAAAATACCAGTGATTTGAGTATAACACTCCTCAAGCGAGTGTTTCTTTCCGGCAATTATGTATTGTTGTATTAACGCATGCAATTGCGTTATGTACAGCAAACGTATTTCCTCACTTGACTCCAAAGTTTCTTGCTGTCCCATGCGTTCCACTAATGTTGATACAATATTCAACAAATGGAAGTCATTTGCTGGTAGTTGTTTTGTAAATTCAGTTACAGTATGCACCGCACGTTCCCTTACACTCTCAAAGCGATCCGCGTAGCATTTAAGCAAATGCAAATAGGTATTGTCGAATAATACTTGCAATTGTGATGTAGATGTGTTTTCGCCTTGCCGTTTCAGGAGCTCCAATGCCGCAAGTTTGGTACAACGATCAGCCGACTGAAGATTTTTGCAAATATCATCAATGTTGAAAGACATCCTGCACTTGTATTAAAAATTTATTGATTCCGTGTCAAATCGTTCCGACAGAAATTTTTTTAAGAAATTGCGGGAATTTCAAACAAAAATATGTTGCTAGGAAACATACCGCCTCCTGCCCAGAACGCTCTTTTAGAGATGGATAAAACGTCGATGTTTTGAGATAATCGAAAACCTCGATGTTTTACTTTTCAACATTGAAGGCCCGTCCACATACAACTTTGGCGTTGCGTTGGCGCTGGTGTCACTTTGACAGCAGCGCGAGTACCGCCCGTGCTTGCTACAATGAACGCTTAGCAGAGAATACTTTGGTCACTAAATTAACATACTAGCGGAGATAAATCAAAATTTTATATCAATAATTGCATTAAAAACTATATTTCTTGTCCGCATTTGATTAAAAAGGAAAATTAAATCACATAATTTTGATTATTTGGAACAGCTGACGAACGAAGCGCGCGAAAAATTGCGAGTTGGTCATCTTTTTGCGTTGTGTTGGCGTTGGCGTTGCCCAACTTTGGTTATGTGAAGACTTTCATATAAATGCATGGATTCATAGTCAGCTGTCGAAGCGACGCCAACGCCAACGCAACGCCAAAGTTGATGTAAACGGGCCTTGATTCTTTTATACTTTCTTACCGTCTCTAGTAAACGTTCAGTTAAAGCTGTTTTAATTATTTCGGCGAACATTCGCGACGAAAAATTTGCCGTTCGCCGTTGTTGTGCTTCAGCTTTTATGGTTACTTGGCATTGCATTTGAGTAGTCACATAAGAAATCTGTTGGGTGGGGTTTAGTAGCGCTCACAACTATTTCGGGAAATTCCGTCCATAGGGGTGGCCCGATCCAAAAAAAAATTCCACACCCTTGTAGTCAAGGATCCACGCATTATTTTAACACTCACTTTTGTAAATTTTGGTCACTAATTTATTTACAAATTGGGTTTGAAATATGCCCTTTTTTATAAAATTCGGAAATTAGCATACATTTATCACTCTTAATTCTCCTTAAAGAAGCCACTTCACCAATACATTTTTGTATTCCCCTTCACTTTACACTTTACTCGATCAGTTATAACTTGCTTTACGACTTTAATATTAACCAATTAATAACAATTCATTAAATAAAAACACCTTCAAAATCACGCGTCTGACTTTGGTTGCATATGCAAATTAAATGGCGGAGTTCAGTTGTCAAACTCCAAAATATGCAAAAGAATGAGAGACAAAAGAAGATAAAATATAACCCAGCAAGCATTAAAAATATACAAAGGTGTTCTCTGCAAAAGGTGTTCAGCTCCTTTTCTTCGAAAAACAGAAAGGAGAATTCTATTGCCTGAGGGTTATAATGCCTAAGTGCGGCCGAAGGCCGCCTACGCAGAAAGGTGTTCTCTGTAAAAGGTGTTCAGCCTCCCTTCTTTGGCAACACAGAAAGGAGAATTCTACTGCCTGAGGGTTATAATCCCTAAGTGCGGCCGAAGGCTGCCTACGCAGAAAGGTGTTCTCTGTAAAAGGTGTTCAGCCTCCCTTCTTTGGCAACACAGAAAGGAGAATTCTACTGCTTGAGGGTTATAATCCCTAAGTGCGGCCGAAGGCCGCCTACGCAGAAAGATGTTCTCTGCAAAAGGTGTTCAGCCCCCTTTCTTTGGCAACACAGAAATGAGAATTCTACTGCCTGAGGGTTATAATCCCCAAGTGCGGCCGAAGGCCGCCTACGCAGAAAGAAATTCTACGCAAAAATACATTTGTTAAAGAGAACATTTTTTTTATATAAACTTGTTTTTTCTATTTTTAATTCTTTTTTATTCTTTATTCAAAATCGCCCGATATCTAATTTGGCATAATTTCTTTTATTAAAAAATCCCACGGTTTCTGTTAGTTGGGTCATATTCCACTTCAAACTGCTCAGTTTGCCTAAGAAAATTCCGTTTTTCCCCCTTTTTCAAACGGTTCCCTAGGGGCCTGTGGGAGGAGCCCAAGGGGGGATACGCCTTGTTAGAAAGCGGGGACTGTCCCCTTTCTAGTGGGGGCGGTTTGGGGGGCACCGCCCCCTCCCCCTCCGCCCACCACCCTAAAAACGATGTGAGCGCTACTAAACATTTCCCATCTGTTTAATGAGCTTTGCGTTTAGGTTACCCAGCTTCAAATTTTTTATCTTCATCATCTAAACGCTTTGTCGATGGCGGCATGATTTTTGAACGCGGCAGCGACATCCTTGGTATGAGTTTGACATTTGTGCCTGGGCTATTAAATATTGAGCCCTTTTTGTGATTGTATCGTAAACGACAATTTATAAAAAAAATAAAATAATGGATTAATTAATCATACCCAATAAACATTTAGGTTTGAGCTCAACTTGAGGTTAAGTTGAGAACTAAGGTATTTCTCAAATCTCCAACGTTGTTTCTCAACAGTACCTCAAGTGGAGGGTCATAGCGGACTGTTTCTCAAGTTGAGAAAATGCTAGTTCTCAACTTGAAGTCCAATGTAATTCTCCAATTGGTCTCAAACATATCATTGAAATACTGAAATTGAAATAGTAAAATACCTTATACCTTTTTTATTGAAACGACATACATAGACGAATTTAAATATTAATTTTTCATTTTATTAATCCTTTTGTATTAAGTAGTTAAGCAAAATCGTATTACAAGAATTCACTTCACAGTACACAGACCGACAGTAATTTTGCCATTTGATTCATTTGGCGTTTTATTTTCTTTCAAGATTTTTTGAGGATATTTTGAAGATTATTTACTTTTTGTTGGTAATTTTCCTCTTTATATAGCTTTAGTTTTTCACTTGATAATTAAATATTCGTTTCTCTATCACTTTTTACGTATCTGCGCGTCGGTTAGAGATGAGTTGGAGAATGATGTTGGATATCAACTTGAGAACTATGAATTTCTCCAAGGTTGGAGAAATATTTTTTTAGTGTTTATTGGGTATGGTTAATCCCAAGTAAAAAAAAATTATTGAAATTTTTGCAGTTATTGAGAAATAACCGATTAATCGCATTTTTAAAGGCATATTTTACAGTTCATTTTTTCGAAAGTCCATAAATTTTTGGGTTAAAATTTTTCATTTCGTCAAGGTTGACCAACTTGCCTACATACAAAAAATCTCTAGGTTAGAAACGCTTTGAAAAGAGAAAGAAGAAGAAGTTTGTTTACAATTTTAATAAAGAAATAATAATTTTGCATCACTTAACATTTTTTGCCTAATACTTTGACGCTTTGAAGTTGCTTCGCGTGCAGATTTTGAAGCGTAGAGGAATCGTTGCTGCATAAAAAATTTTATACGCGTCTAAAGCTATACGAACCGTGTGCAGACTGCCTAAGTTAGAGCAAGAAAAAATCCTAATGAAACACAATTTTGTGAAATATCTCTACCTGGCGTACTGCAGACTGGGAGGGCATATGTATAAGCTGGGGATACGATCGAATGACCTTTGCCGGTTCAGTGAAACACCACTCCACATCCTCATCGAGTGTGACGCAGTCAGCAGAAGACGTGAGAGGGGTTTAGGCTCTATGTGGCCACAGTAGAGCACATTCACTCCTTAAACCCGAAGAAGCTTTGGAACTTCCTGAGTGATCTTGGCTTGGAGGAAGTATTGTGAAGAGTGGAGGGCACAATAGATCATTAGGTCGCAGTGCATACGTCATAAATTATCTATCTAGCTATCTGTCTAACCTGGCTTAACCTAGAACAGCTCATTGGGCCTGAGCACACTAGCCTGCTCAGTCGGACTGAGCAGTCCACCACTCGAACGCACACTGGACTGGGCAGTCCGCCGAAAACAAAACGAAATAGAAAACATGTTGTCTATGTGTGCGTGTCAGTCCGCCGTCAATCCGCGATTTTCGCGGTCTGAAATGAGCGAGGTAAACTCGAACTCTCTTCCCCCTCTTATCAACACAAAACCGGTTTTAGGCGGACTGAGCAGTCCAGTGTGCGGGGCCCATTAAACACAATTATTGTTGGGGTCGATATTGGCAATAAAATGCAAACAATCGATACTATCGATGTTGCCATCGATAGTTTTTCGGCTCTACCATCGATGGTTTTGAAGCACTGCCATAGAGCTGGAAAACTATCGATGGATAGTCACAACCATCGATAGTATCGATACTATCGAAAATGTCCACACTATCGATAGTTTTGTTTAAAAAGGTCTAAAAATTAAACAACAACTTTTATTGAAAATGAGATCAAAATATGTCTATATTTTTGTTAGGGAACAAAAGTTCATCAACGATTTTCGGCTTCAAGCGGCATCTGCGCTCTGAAATTATTTACCGTGCTTTGCTAAATTTCCATTCCGACTCACAAGATGAAACAGGTACCGCCGGCTTTTACTCTTAAGCGTGATATACAGTTCAATGCGAGCGTGAGCGTGAGTTTTTTATTTTGACCAATATCTTCGTTATTACTCAACTTTTTGCTATAGTCGAGACATGAAAAGATAGAGAATTAAAATATCTTTCAGAATTATAGAATAAAAACTAATTTAAAATGCGAATGCTTTGCGTACGCACAGTTGAGTGTGAGCTCGAAAAAAAGGCATATTATGCATTTTAAATTAGTTTTTATTCTATAATTCTGAAAGATATTTTAATTGTCTATCTTTTTATGTATCAACTATAGCAAAAAGTTGGGTAATAACGAAGATATTGGTCAGAATAAAAAACTCACGCTCACGCTCGCATTTAACTGTATATCACGCTTAAGAGTAAAAGCCGGCGGTACCTCAAGAACTCACGCTCGCATTGAACTGTATATCAGGCTTTACTGAATAATGTATGTATAAGTGAAAACTTTCGATAGTCGAAAACCATCGATACTATCGATACTGCCATCGAAAGTTGTCCAGCTCTACACTACCAAGTTGAATCGAGCTACAAATGAGTGATTTAACTGATAAAGTAATTGTTGCGAAATCGGCTTTAATGGCCGCTTTGGGCGATAACGTCTCCAAATATTTGGCTAACATGAAGCTATGGTTTCGTTATAAGTGGTCCAAAGAAGAATTCGACAGCGAATCTAGAAAATTTCTCACCCCTGAAAAAATGCATTTGCATAATCAATTTCTGCTCGCAATTCTAAACAAAATCGACGCATTTCACACACCAGAACAGTCGCCAGGTCTTTTTGCTACACATAACAACAGCGGTACTCCAAGCAGTGCACCTGGAACAGGCAGTGGTGGGAGCGGTAGCGGTCGGAGCAGGAAACGCAAACGAAGCTCTCGAACAAATAGTGACCGTGTTACTTTCGAACCGTATGATTTTCTTGATTTCATTGTTGAAGATAATTTAGAATGTATTCGGCCTACGGCGGGCACCGATGCTAATGTACAAATATTGCCTACCCAACGTTATTGTGTACAAGAATTGTTTTTGCCAGACGCGGGATTTGTTCTGGGACGATTTCTTATCGGAGCTTGGGAGGTGGGACTCACTAATGTAGAAGACAATGTAGCCGAGTATGTAGCAATGGCAGTGCAGGTCCTCTTGAAAAATCTTGTATCTGCAATTATAATGAACCGCAAACATTACAAAGTAACAGGGGATGGGTCATTTTACTATGATGTTGGTGCACCATTAAAGGATCCTTCCTTGCGTAATACTGTTACACGACAGAAAATTGATGACGGACCCTTGGAGTTGGATAAAGAAATAACTTCACCGAATTTCCTGCGTCGTTCTAATGAGGACGGAATTTTCTTGTCAGCCTGTGAAGAAGTGTAAGTAGGTATATTTATGCAATTTATTTTGCCGATATTGTATGTACATATGTATATGCTCTAAAGAAACAATTTCCAATTACAGCGAGCCCCAAAAGCGTGAATTGATAACATTAAGGGATGCTCAGCGGGCTTTCAATGACCACAATCTCATAGCATCGCACTCTGTATATGCTATCAACATGGAGCGGCTAACGCAAATGTTACACTAATGCAAGTGATTAACTTAAATAATAAGTAGTATTTATAATATTTATTCTTATCTTAATACAATACAAATAGAAAAATTAAATCAAATGAAGAATATGACTGGTCTTACAATTTTGAGAATGTTGGGTGTTCCTTCGTCATTGCTGCCACAGCTGCATTAGCGAAATCTTCAGATTGCAAGTTTATCTTATTTGTTTGTCGCTGAAAAGACATACTTTAGTTCAAAATATACATACATAGAATTGCAATTTCCTTACTATATGATCCAAGCCATCCTGATTTGGTCTCGACTGTGAGAAAATTACATTAGCCTTGGTTGCTTGCACTGCTACTGGGCTCTTTTCAGCTATGATGACTGCCAACTCCAAAGCACCATCCACACAAGATTCCTTGGTTGGGAAAACTTTGCTAACTAAACCAATACTCTGTGCTTCAGTAGCACCGAACCTTCGTGCAGTATAGCAAAGTTCGCGAGCCAACGATTGGTTACCCACAATTTTTGGCAAGCGCTGTAATGCACCCACATCTGCAGCTAGACCAATATCAACTTCTTTCACAGTGAAGAAGGCATCTTCAGTGCAATAACGTACATCAGCAGCAGTTATCAGGCTAACACCAGCTCCTATGCATCCCGAATGTACAGCTGTTATTACAGGTTTACTGCATACTTCCAAGGAAGACATCGAATCTTGATACAGTTTAATTGTCCGTTCCAACACTGCAGCTTTTCGAGCTACATCATCAGCTACACCCAATTCTTGGGCCAATTTCATAGCATCACCTAAATCAAGTCCACTAGTGAAATATTTCCCTATTGCTGATAGAACAATTACCCGGCATTCGGGATTCGTACTAAGGCTTTCAAAACACTGTTTAATTTCACTAAGAGAAACTAGTAAAAACTTAAATTTTTAAAGCGAATGTATCAAAGTACTCACATCCACATATTCCTATTGAAGGCATTAAGTTTTTGCGGACGATTAAGTTCCACCTGGTATACAAATGGTTTTGGAGTAGTTATAAGCAAAGTGTTGTACTTCAAGTTGTCCTCAGATTTATGTAAATTATGACTGCTCATATTGCGCTGCACTCTGGTGGCCAAAGAAGTTCGCGAAACTGTTTATCAAATACGAACACAAATGGCCTACGTTATGAACTTTGGACTTTCATCTGTTAGTATACTAACCCAAAGAGCCAAATGAAAGCGAAGATATTTGTCTAAATGCTCCTAATGCCATGCCTTTTGAAAATAGTTTATTATTCCTTTAAAAATCAGTTAGCAGATATCACCTTATTTTGATGATGCTTAAGATTATACTTTTCCAAGCGTTGGTATCGTGATTAAATACAAGAACAAGAGTTATCAAAATACAGTGTAGGGAAAAATAATGGATACTATATATCAAGAGCGAATTTTACATAATCCAACATCTGTTGCAACTTGGTTGGAGGCGAACATAACTGTAAAAAATCCTTAATTCTTATCAACCACCCAACATGTATGTCGAGCGGTTGTTTAGTCAATGGTTTAAATGCTGATTCAGTGAAATTTTGCATTTGAGGGATAAAATTGGGTGCAAATGTGCCCCGGGTATGCTTTGGCTAAGCAATACTCTTCCAAAAATCCATTCACAATTGGAGTCAGCTGTTTTTTTTTCTTGAATTATTCCTCGACAGTTCTTTTTTGACATTTTGTACTCATTTAGGTTTATTTAAATAAAAAATTTTCAGGAAATTAAAAAAAAAAATATTTTTTTAAATATGTCATTACTAAAGAACGTGAGGCAAGCTCAACTTAAAATAAAGTCTTTTCGCAAGTTCGGTATGTAGAGAAAGTTATTTATCACTGATGCATCCTAATTCATAATTACTTCCTCAAGATCGCATTGCTCTGGCTTTTTCGTCCGCACCATCATCTGATGCGCCGGCTGCCGCTGCTCTGAGCAAGAACTTCCTACAAACCTTACGTTCTGAAACATTTGGACAGCCCACTTATGTGACCCATCCACATCTTGTTAACGAGGGAGAGCTAGTAATAGGCCAGACAGTGGAAACTTTCCGGGAACGTCGTTCTTGGCTTTTGAGTGGCATACAAAAGCTTGACGAGGAAAGTGAAAAAAATTTTCAACATAAAAAGAAATCTCACATGGTAAATTAAATTGTTCATATAACTTGAAAGATGGTAGTGCTTTCCATAATGAAATATTATTTCACTATGGTGCTTTCTATGTTCAACTAAACTTTTAGGTAATCGTGCCGTCAGCGACTAAAAAGTACATGAGCGACAAAATTCCTTACGTTTTTCGGCAAAACTCTGACTTTTTTTACTTAACGGGATGTATGGAGCCAGATTCGGTCCTGGTATTGACTATAAACGAGAGGGAAGATGTCAAATCGATATTATTTATGAGGCCAAAAGACAAACACGCTGAGATGTGGGATGGTGCTCGTACTGGGGCCGAAAATGCCCCTGATTTTTTTGGTGTGGACGAGGCGTACACAATACCGCAATTTTCGAAAATTCTAAAAAAATACATTGAAAGCGAAAAGCCTCTTGTTTGGTATGATATACCTGCCTCAGATCAGGCCACTATTACCAGCGACATACAACAGGTAACTGGTAATACTTCAGAGCTTAAATCTCCCGCTGTTTATATACAAAGTCTTCGGCTATATAAATCACCTAGTGAACAAGACTTAATGCGTCGAACCTGCCAAATCGCTTCTAGAGCAATAAATGAGGTTATAAGTGAATCAAAACCAGGACTTTCGGAACATCAGCTATTTGCTGCGGTAGACTACAAATGTCGCATGAAAAATGCGAATTACATGGCATATCCGCCGGTGGTAGCGAGCGGTAACAACGCAACTACAATACATTATATTAGCAATAACCAGTTGACAAAAAGTGGCGACTTGGTGCTTATGGATGCTGGTTGCGAATATGGTGGATATACCAGTGACATCACTCGCACTTGGCCCATAGATGGAATATTTACACCGGCACAAAAAATCTTGTATGACGTGGTTTTGCAGTTACAAAAGGAGTTAATAGGTAAGAGCTCAAAACTTGCTACTCACTATTATACTCACAATCCAAATGTGCTTATAGCAACATTATTAAAACCTGGTGGAGAAACATTAGACCAACTTTTCGATACAATGTGCGTAAAGTTAGGAAAATACTTACAAGAAGTCGGCCTTGTACCTAAGGATATAGTTGATGACATTAGTTATGCAAGGGTATATGATTTTTGAATTGCTCTTAAAACGTCTTATTATTATTGTATTTTATGTATTTATATCGTATTAGGCTGGCTATAAATTCTGCCCGCATCATGTATCGCACTATCTTGGCATGGATGTACACGATACACCACTGATACCCCGTACATTCCCAGTACAACCGGGGATGGTGTGCACCGTCGAACCAGGAATTTATATAGGCCACGATCGAGAAGATGTTCCTAAAGAGTTTCGCGGTATTGGAATACGTATTGAGGATGATGTGCTTATTACCAGCGACCATAATGTAGAAGTGCTAACTGCCGAATGTGTAAAAGAGCGCAGAGAGATTGAGAACCTGTTTTTGACTAAGCGATAATTTCTATAGACAAAATTTAGAGGGTTAAAACGAAGTGCAGTGCAAATAGTTGGCAATAAATTATTTATTTCTTTTTTTTTTTTGGTCACGTTAAGTTGAAAAATATAAATAAACAGTAAATATTAGGAATATGAAAAGCAGCTTAATAAAATTGTTGGCTGTATTTTTTATGGCCAATGAATATTGACATCCGTGTTATGGCGTCCCCATGTGCAGTCACGTAAGTGTGTTGTGGATCATAGAACTCGGTTACAATAGCTAAAAAGAATGTCTTTCTTGTTATATACATGTCTATTATGGTATCCGCATGGATCTAATAGCATTCGCTCTATCGTAACAAGCTAGTGTGAAATATTAGATTTGTGCGAATGACATCCAGTCCGCTGGATGCCTTTCGCCCGAATCTAATCCTTCACACTCGCTTGTTATGAAAGTGTGAATCGGTTTAGCTCCGGACTGTTATCCGTATTAGGTTTGAGAAAAAGTAATCACAATTTATAGTAAAAAAACTTACTCTCTTGTAGGTTGTCATAGGATGAGAAGAGGTTCGCTGAAGCGGGTGTAATTTCCGTTAGATGAATACACTTTAGATCACATAGTATATCAAGCAGAAACATTATTTCGACAGCTGGCAAGTGAGGAAACTTTGAGCAGATATCTGGAATCATACAACCCGAGCGACTAACACATTCGGTGAGTACTGATCCCAACCAACGATCCAAAACGCGCCGATTAATGGTGCCGTTCAGACGTATCCACGGGTGGGGTTTCATTACGATCACATCTCTGGGGAATACAAATTTTACAGGGATTAGTGGTAGAAAGCCACCTAGTTAATTTATGAAAAAAGTAATGAATCAATTTTAAATTTACCTTTTGAGGTCTTTTTCAGGGGCATTTCCTTCTCTATTTTCGCCCTGGAACCGATTTACCGGTTTTGACACACGCTTACTCAACTGTTGATCTTCCGCAGTGGCACCGACGTCGTTAGCCAACTTAGCTCTTTTACAGGAACTAGCTTCTTCGGGCTCATCGCTACCCTCTTCATCCATATTTTCATGCTCACTATTGTCACCACTGGTTATCTTTCGTTTAAGTGTCACTGTTCCATCCGGTCCCAATTTTTCGCGTTCCAGCCGTTTGAGGTGAAACGTGTGTACAACCCAAGGTCGTATGTGAGATTTATGCACATACATCATTGTGTCAATTCCAACGCGCTTGACCAGATAGTGCTCGGATAGAATACGTATGGCGCGCGAAAGAAATTGAGCATAAGGAAATTCACGCTGGAGAATTTAATGTGAAAGTCACTTTCTGGCCACATTGGTTTTTTAGTAAAAGACTGTCACAACTCTAAAACGGAATTTTCAGGGGACTCGTTTATATGTAAAATGGTGATGCAATATTTTAATATTTAAGTAATATTAAGCATGAATAGTTATTTCTGCATCATTTGTACAAAAATCTATTTTTCTATTGTAACAATCTTTTAGGAAATATGCGATGTGTTTGCCATTCAAAGAATAACCACATATCTAAATACCTTTAAATCAATTACGGAAACGCCTAGTTTATGCGTTTCTATATATTTTAGTAGGTCTTCTACGTGCTGTTGCTCCATAGCTGTGAAACCCAGTTTGATAAGTTTAGGTTTAAGTACTTCAAAAGTGTTATCCGTATACTTCCAATGAGATTCACTAGCACAACAAATTAATACTAATTACGTGGTTGTTCATACTTAAGACTTGTCTACACACTTACTCTACAATCTTTCTCAATATCTGGTCTCGAACGACTTCAGCTTCCACTAACCTCTTGGGCACACACAACCCGCTGTGCATCACAGTCTCTTTATTGGACAAGTGCAATTTTTTATTCACTTCCAATTGCAAGGTTGGCAAATTAACAACAAAAACATCTTGTGCGCGAGCCAAACGCTCCTCCTTATTTAGTGTAGGTTCATACTCATCAATTTTGTCATTCTCTTCGTCCGCTGCATTGAACTCTAAAATCTCACAACACAACTGATGCCAGTCAATTGATTTATTGATCTTCACATTTGCGGATATGCGCCCGAGATCTTTGCGTTCGTACGCTGTTTCTTTCTCGCGCCAGAAAGACTCCAACATGCGCACCAGCGTTAGCAAATTAGTTGATTCAACTGTAACCGAACAACCACTCATGGCCATATTCAATAACTTTTGCGGTGGCATTTCTGTTAGCTCCCTTAAAATGGATCTCTTCTCCTGAACAATGCGTTCAATGACATTGATATAGTTGGCATGCTTCAGGATGCAGTTAAAGGGGCACTCGATGCTTAAAGTGTCATGTTCTTCATCTTTGTGCATCAGACGACTAAAATTTATCTCTACCTCATGATTAAGGTGATCGAGTGCACAGAAAAAGTGTAGATGTCGAACGGGCAACTTGGATATGAAGTCATAAGGACTGTAGGTGATTTTGTAGCTCAAATTGGCTGGTTGGAATTTAACACGGACCTTTAACGGCAAATTAAGTGAATTACATACACTTATTAATAATTTAATAGTATAGTTTATATCATTTAAATGACAGTCGATTCTACGCACAATAATTAACCGGCTTTTACCAAGGCTGTTGTTTCGGCGATAAACTTTGTTTTGATCGGCGAATCCTAACAATCGTTGTTCGGCCCTGGACCCACAACTTGTAGCTTGATTCCTGCGCTCGGCTTCATGTAACTAACCTAAGCAACAAACCAACTCGCCTTCGCAGCCAACCAACCACCAGTAGGCAGCGATACACACAACTGTGGCAGACAACCCACTTATTCCTCACTCGGCAAGTGGTAAAGCAACATAGGCGGAGAAAGTGGGAGGATATTCTGAAGACCTGCAATTTCATGTCTGGTGTTAGTAAGTTTTGGTTGACCGTAAGGTAGGGTCC
>NW_023458556.1:22420754-22456392 GCF_013731165.1 Rhagoletis pomonella
GTAAGTTTTGGTTGACCGTAAGGTAGGGTCCAACAATACGAAGCGTGAAGTTTTGTTTGGAAATTTAAGGCCGGAATGGATATTGTAGCAGGTTAAACTCCTGCTTGTGAAAGCACCCTACAAGAAATCAATTACCTCTTCACATACCTCCTTAAACCCACCTTAGTTAACTCCGCATTTCATTTGGACCTACCTAGTCGAAAAAGCAAATTTAATGGGCCTTCCGTTACTTGCGCTTGACTACAACGATTGATACACTAGCCGATTTAGTTGGGGCTTGGAAGTGCCGCTACAACATTTATAATCATATATCACTATTTTTTACCTGTTTCTCGTTGGCTTCACTCTCGAAACTCTTCGTATACTCCGTTTTAGGTGCATTATCGAATATGCAATGATAATGATCGAGTATGCGATCCATCGAGGACAATGTCTGCCTTTGCTCAGCGTCAACAGTCAAAATGTTGATGGGCAATTTTACATTGCAAGTCCAAAAACTTCGTGCCATGCCTTCAGCGACAAAATATAGTTGCCCGGCATTCGGCGACTTTAGCTCCACTATATTACTTATGGAATGTCGCTTACTAGTCGAGGGTTGTTCTATGGGCTCCCGTTTGGGTTTCATCAAAACAGCTACGACATTTTCAAAGAATCCAAAGAGGGAGTCGTAAATGTAATACGGTATGCGTAAGGAGAGCAAACGACGCTGATAATGTGCCGACAGCGAATATGCTGGACTTGTTAGTTGACTAGGCAGCAGTTCTAGAATCCTGCGTTTATTTGCCACAATCAGGGCACCATTACGCGCTATCTTGAAGGCATTTTGCAGTATTTCTTCCGAGAATTTTTTAAAAATCTCAAAAGCTTGCGCCGTGTAAGTGGTCTTGTCCAGCGCCGAGCAAAGTGAGCTATGCAGTACACCAACTGCAAGCATTGTTAGCGCTTCTTGTTCATTGCATGGATTTTGGTATTTCATAATCCTTTCATCCGTTGCTGCGGACCGCATACTAAAGCGGCGCTTGAATTCGTCAAGAGTGTCGGGTATCATAAATCGTGGTCTCATAGCATCTGAAGTTCCCTTACCTCTAATATTGTTCACCATTTGATACAAATAATGAAAGATCTGTATGAAGTGCACGGCTAAAGCGTCGCTGTATTCCTCGCGCTGTGGATAGATATTTTTCAATTGTTGCAGAAAGTTTTCCCCGTAACGCCGGTGTATTTCGACGCTTGTTTGTAAGATATGCACCCAAGTGGGAACTTCGGGAATATGTCGATCCTTTTTCATGATATATTGCATGCGGCGATGGCACGCTTGCGACGTTTTGTTGCGTATACCCAGATGTTGTCTGATAACGTCTCGACAAATTTTACCAACTACCATGAGCCCCAAAACCGGTACAGGCGCAGCTATATAGATGTACACGGCGCGTGCTAGCTTCAGTAAATCATCCTCGTCCTTGGTCCAGCAGGCGCGTAGAGTACGCATATTCTTCAGCGCATCGCGATCAGTGGCGTCCCGAATAGAGGCAGACTTCTTTTTCGTAGTGCGTTTTACTGTAGCCGAATGTGACAGTCGCGTGATTTGCGATGCGTGCATGCGTGTCTTACGTAAACCCATGAGACGCAGGTGTTTGCTGCTGGCACCACGCAACAACGCTGCACGTCCACTGCGTATTTGCTTCGGTTTGGTGTTCGTATGCAATACCCATGACCAACCGCGCATGGTGTGCGCAAATAATTGAGCAGCAAGACCAGCTGCACCTGCGCGGTCACCCGGCACGTCGCCATTATCATATTGAGGGGCTTCGTCAAAGCCTACACTACGCACAAATTGTAGAAGCTTAGCCCTTTCAGATTTCCCTTGAAGTTTGGCACTACGAACACCGAGTTTGGTGTAAATGCAAATACGATGTAGCTGGTTCCAGTATTGAGCAATATCTTCGAATGTTGAAAAATAGAAATCTAGCTTTTCATACTTCTGGGCTAAATTGACCTTGGCATAGCTCGCTTCTGATGGTGTGGTATCGATGATTTGTGCAAGTCGATTCAAATATACCCATATCTGCATTGAATCTTTGAAATTAGTGTTTTCATTAACCTGTATTAACCCCATGTGATTCAATAATTTAAGTACCAAGCTACAAATGCGCTGAAGATACGTGCGATTAATTTGATTTTGTAATTCAACTGGTAACTGACGCAGCAAGTAGTGCTGGCGCACAGGATGTGTTAGATATTCACCTAGCATATCGCCATCTGTTTGCTGAAATCTAAATATTTTATTAAAAATTGACAGCGGCATCCGGTCAATGGCGTCCAAAAAGTATACCCAGCCAGCAGGTTTGTCTGCATAATTCGGTAAAGGTGTTATGAATGCGCGCCAGCTAATCTGCTGCGTGTACGCATGCTGCACTTCACCTCCAGCATGCAAACTTTCTAAAAACTGATTAATTTGCAATGCAGGCTCAGATTCTTTCCAAATTTGCAGCAACGTCTCGTCTATTTCCAACATATTTTGATGTTCGTTCAACTCCACTACGATATAAAAAAGAAATTCGTGCATATAACGTGATATGAGAAACTTTGGAGGTTTAGGCAGATTGTTATTAGTCATATGTTCGGGGGTAGATTCCATCTTTGTGGGCTTGACCTCAGCAACAGCTTTGTGAGGCTTTTTGGAAACTTTCCGAGAAATACGTAGCCGATTCCGGTTTTTTTGCTCCTCACGCTCTCTCGCTATTAATAGCTTATTTTTTAAGCGCTTAACTTCGCGCTGAATCAACATGTGATTTGCATCTACTGCAGGATGGGCTGCATAACGGTAAATGCGCAAGTGCCCTTGATATTTAAGCACGACTTTATATATGTTTAAATTGTCGGTTTTATGAAGTTCCTCAAGCAGTCGTCGCATGGACTTAGCACATATCTCATCTGTTAATCCTTGTTCTTTCTCAAATGTATACAATCTGTGGCGTATTATGACCATTTGTAAGACTGCATGCTCGTTTAGCTGGCGAACTATAAAATCACGACGCGACTGTTGACGCTGTGTATGAATCACGCGAAATTGCTTGTCTTCGTACTTGTCTTCTTCCACATTGGCTTCGATTTGTGGGCAATCGACAGTGAATGTGTCTTCAAGCTGGGTTATAGACTGGAGAAGAACTGAATATTAAGTACAAAATTTAGCAAAACATAAATTTGTCCTACCGGTAGCTCATTGAACTTTATAATTGCAGTTGGTTCTGAATAATTTTCCGTTTTAGTAGCTTTCTCTGCATTTGCTACTTCCAAAGCCACGAACCTAAAGATTAAAAGATGTAATTTAATGAATCCTTGAGTGCTTATTATTATGCGTTACCTATAAACTCTTTGCCGCCCTTCATCTACGGCATGCGTTACTATCAGTCCTTCACGCTGCATACACTTAACCATTTGCCGTATTATGGAGTGTGATTCACTGAGGTAACTGGCGAGTTCTGTATGACTGCAACCGCGAGCACCATGTCGTAAAACTGCGCGATAAAATTCCTCTTTGATTGTCATATCTACAAAAGCATGCTTATTGTCAACATAAGCATCCGAGAAGTTGTTTTCGTCTTCTTTTTGCTCGTCCAAAAAGTCAGCAATAAGTTCGTTAACAGGTTTTTCAGAGTTTTTTAAAGTGATCGAAAGGACATTAAGATCCTTTCCTTTATTAGTTTTTCGTCCCACACCTACCTTCTACAAAACGGTTGATAAAATTCATTAATTGGTTGTCGTCGTCGACAGTATTTTTTGTCGCATCTTGTAACTACTACATGGAAACATTACACTCACCTGCAGCTCGAAAATGTGCTGAAAAAATGGTGTTAATGCGAGACGGCGAAATGCCGATTTACGTGCAAATGATGGAACCGCTTTACGCAACTGCACCAACGGAAGGTATTCCCCAGGGGCTTCTTTAACCAAAGTATAAATTTTTTCCAGAAGATTTGTTATATTACGTGGTATTTCCGGTACATACTGCGAGAGATTGAGTAAGGCTGTATTACAGAGGCGATCATCGCGATATTCATGGAATGGTTGTTGTACTATCAACCCATAGTAAATTAATTTATTCCTAAAGATAGTTGGTTACATTATAAAGGATGATTATTTTTGTAAATGGTGTAGTAGATTACTTAATATAAAATAGCACAGAGGAATCTTTGCACATCGTAAGGAGAGATTGAGGTCCAGATGTTGTTTCGCCATTATACCGTGACCGACCAATTGCTTCCCAAAAGCAGTATTGTGTTACCGTGAAATCCCGCGGAATCGGTTTGTTTCTGGGTGTAAGAACGCAAAGGCGTAAATTTTGTGAAGCTACTATAACAAAGCGATTACCCCAGCTAAGTGCAGAAGTGGAATGTTAATGGAGGTTATATTTAAAAAAAAAAAGATACTCACTGGTCAAATACAGATTCAGCGCTCAAATCATTGACTTCAGTGGCTTCAATACGTTTTCTCTCCTTATAGAATTCACAGGAACCTTGAATTTTGCCATCCTCAATTGGGACAAACTTGTACCGCGGAAATTTTTCAGGATCCTGTTCAGTCAAATAAGTTAATTAATTGCATATATAATTGCATGTTTATATATTTCGTACCAAAGCACGCGGCACTCCAAAATCAGGATCTTCGTAGGTGAAACGACATTCTAATGGAAATGTTGCTCTCTCAGTAGGTAATTCATAAAAATCTAATTGATGAGTATTGCGCTTTATGAAATCCCACACACGATTCAGCACATCTGAAGGTAATGGAATCGGTGCTTCTAAATCTAAACTTAAGTAAGCCCAGAGTACTGAAAGCATCACACAACTGTTAAGCATAATGACGAAAAAAATTCAAAAGTCAACTTTACATGAAAGTGTCATTCCTTCCAATCCCTCCAAAGCAATTTCTTCCAATATAATCTGGGAAACTGGACTGCGTCTAATTGGACGAATCATTTTCGCCTTCAGCTTCTCTATATAGACCAATTGACTATGATGCCTTGTGTGAATTAAACCATCTCTGGGATCACGCTGTGCGTAATAAAATAGGTTAGCGATTAAGAAGCGGACCTGTTTTAACCGCAGTTAATTGAGACCGGATGGTATCGAAGTGTATTCCGCGTCACTTAGTTTATATGTGTACTGCTCCAAATTGTTAAAAAATTATTTTTCCCCCATAAACAAAGGCAAAAACAAGTGTTTACAAACTAGTAGGAATGTCAGTAAAATATCGGTGCATCGAAAATATCGATGTTTTGTTTCGATGCACCGACAATTTTCAACTCAATATATAAATAACCGATGCATAAGCTTTACTTAAGTTCTGGGCTTTAATTAGCTCAATTACAGTGCCTAATTAATTTTAAATTTTGTAAAATTTTGCGATAGCATGCGTATTTTTTGGGAAGTAATATTTGAAAAATTATATTCGAATCGGTGCACCGAGATGTATCGAAAAATATCGATATTTTTTTAATATTTTGATACGTCGAGTCAAGAAAGTATATCGATGTACTTTTGCCACTGAAATCCCCATGAACCATAGCTGTGTATAATAACTTCTCTAGTAGAAAATTGCAGCGAGAGCGTAAAAGCAAAATAGAGCGTGAAATTGAGATAAAGTTATTAAACACAAAATTAGTAAAAACTTGCAAGTGAATAGTTATTGCACTCTTTTGACATCCTGCTGTAAATATTTTACTATTTATAAATCAGTTTTACCCCCTTTGCATTATACACAAGCACTTACACAGTCCAGTAAATCATTAATATTTTGATTTCCATTCTTTTTACTTTTGTTCATGCTTAACCAATTCAACAAATGGCGGCTTTTGACATTTGTTCTTCTTCTTCTGCTAGCTAATTTCTGTTAGTAAAAAATTCGATAGCAAGAATTTGCAGCTGGGATGAAGCGGGCTGCAACAGCAGTAACAACCCTGCGAACTTTACGTTCACCTACGTGAACGTCGGTTGGTATGGGTAGTGCAGCGAAGGAGAAGTTGACATAGGTCCGGTGATCCGCGGAAGCAAAGTCGGCTGGTTTATCAATCGACATGATTATAGGCAGATGGTCTGATGCTAAAGTCAGCATAGGTCGCCATGATACGCTGTTTATCAGACCAGCGCTGACTATTGTTAGGTCTGGCGAACTGCAGCAGCTCCCCATAACCCTGGTGGATGCGTCGTCGTTCATTGTGCAGAATGTCAGATCGTCTATCTGCTCAGCCAATTGTGTTCCCTACGATCGTTTGATAGTCACCAACTATCATGCGGTTTTCACCTCTGAGGAGCGCACCTATTTCAGGATGATATCCTGCCGGGCAGCTGGTGGCAGGGGGTATATATATGTTAAATATTTCGAGCTCGACATCGCCTGACCGGATAGCAATTCCCTGACTTTCTAGGATGGTATCCCTGCAGTCGATGTCTGCTTCGATAGGACGATACTGCACGGTGTGGTGCATGATGAACGCTAGGCCTCCACCATTATCTGGCTCGCGATCTCGGCGGTGCACGTTGTATCCGGCGCAATTCAACAGTACATATTGAATTGCCGTGCAGCTTCGTCTCTTGGACCGCAGCTATTAATATTCCGTGCCGACCGTTATCTCCTCGATCTTGCTCTGAAGTCCGTTACAGTTGAATTGTAAAATCTTCGTGTGCCTAGTGATGTGTGTTGTGTTGCCGTGCCGCCACATGCTGTGCCTGCTGCTGCTGAGACTGCTGCCCTGTGGTGTTAGTGGGCGGCGTCGCAGTTGGGGGTTGCGACCGAGCGGCACGGCATGGACCCTCATAGTCCCTCGTCCAATCTCGCGTGGTGCACAGTCTTGAGCATGCCCTAAAGTGACACCAGCCAAGGCAGTTGTATCTGAAGTGTGGTCTGTTGTGTCTGTGGTATTGTCTATTGTATTGTGTTGTTGTGCGGTTGTGTTTGTGTTGTGCCGTGGAGGCAGCTCGATTGGCGCAGCAAGGAGCCACATACGCAGTAGTTCATTGCATGTGAGTCGTGAGGCCTGAGCAAACTCGGAGATGGCTCCACCCATTGCACGTATTGCATCTGACGGAGGTGGAGTTGTGGTGTAATCGTCTCTGGTACACGCAGCAGGGGTTAGATCGCCGAAACAACAGCCCTTGGTCGGGTAAAACCCGAGTCTTCCGGTACGTAAAAACGGCTGTCATGGGAAAAACTTTTGTCGCGGCAACTCGTTACTTGTAGGAGAAGGGGAGACGAGGAAGGGGGAAGGGCACCGAGTGGCTCGTGCTCGGGCAACATGCTTTGTGCTTTCGTTCGTCTGAGTAATTCTAGTTGTCCGTTCACAGCTGACAACAACAATTGTGTACAAAAGAATTTCTCTGTGTGAACGCGAAGGGCAACACCAAAAAAGAAATTGCCGAAAATGAGCAACAAAAGTTTCTCTCTGTGTGAACCTAGTCTAAGGTTGCAGACAGAGTGGAAGCGAAGCCGAAGATGAAGATGAAGACGGCTCCGAAGACGAATTGTTTGCGTTGCGGCCAAGCTGGCGAATGTACATACTGGAAGATGAATGATATGAGGATTGGTTTCTAAATAAAACCTTTTTTTAAATGAAATCAAAAGAAAATAAAGAAAAAACAGCAATTCATGAAATAATTTGTATAGGACAACTTTTGGAGAATTTCGCCATTTCTATTATGTGTTACGACAAAGGACAGACATTATTCGAATATACAAGAATGCCAATTTATACGTTTGATTACATTTTGCCAAAAATTTAGCCAATTTCTTGAAAAACGCGTTTTTCACAATTGCAAACAGTTAAATAAATTGTAAACAACTCATCACAGCAAGCGATTCGTCTTTGAAAACAGTACCGCACAGTTTCAAGCTGACCGGTTGCGCAACGTCTTCACCTTCGTCTTCGTTTGCACTGTGATCACTTTCACATGTTTACTACTGCACTGTTTTTCGCCTTCGGCTTCGTCTTCATCTTCGGCTTCGCTTCCACTCTGTCTGCAACCTAAGAGTAAAAGCCAGCGGTACCTGCTTCATCTTATGAGACAGAAGCAGGGCAGATATAATACGATGTTTCCACGCTTCGTAATTCGCTCTCCCATTCGTCATTCGTCTTGCCAATTACCTTCCGAATTACGTAATTCGCCATACAAAATTTTGTATTTGTAACATTGATCTCAGCTCGATTGGTGAAATCTTATATTCTATCATTCTTGTTTAATAATTATCAATTATTCGTCTCATTGGGTTCCAGAAATTGGATTTAATTTTTTCAGTGTTCTACACGATGTATTTTAAATATTTCAGTGTTGCAGCATCATATTTAATAGGTTGAATAACAAGTATATTTTATTTAAAATATCTCTTACGTTCGATTTCTTTTAAGTGATTCCATGTTTATTTGTATAACATTTTGTTGAAGCTGTACTTAAACGGTACACTAGATACTTAAAATTCACATATTTTATTTGTCCATTTGTATATATTTTCGTAACTTTTAACTCGATCGGTCCCGCGACCGTACACTGAAGGAGCGCTTTTGCGACTGATTGCAAATTCTTGCTGACTAAAATTTGTCCAGCGAGAATTTGCAACTTCTCTCCAGGAGAACTGTCAATTTGCGCTCAGTTTTTGAGTGATGGATAATTTTTTTGATCTCAACGAACGCGATTTGAGCAAAAATTATAATTCGTACAAATTTTTTACTCGACGAACAAACCTAGTGTTGCCAACCGAATGTACTTACATTTTTAATTCATTCACAATCATCACATGCCGGATAATTTTTTTGTTTACGTTTTCTAAATTATCAGCTGTGATATTTATTTGGATAGTATTTGGAAATATGTCGAAATCGTTGAAATCTTCTAAAAGCTCCAGCTCCCGTGAGGATGAAACCAATTTGATCAACTTTTCCTTTTGCGATCACAAATCCAGCTTCAGACATTTGCTCCAAGGGGATGATAAGTATTTGACTCCTATAGTAGAAGATGAGGCAGATTTTTGGAAGTTCGCCAATAAATATGAAAGCATGCTTAGAAATGCTGGACAACCAATTCTTATTAAGCCCTTGCATGACGCTGATATGTATGATCAAGAAACATTTCACAAACGCAAATATATATCATTGGAATTAGAACGGGGTACCAAATGGGAACAATTAAGACGAGGTTGTCACAGTAGCGACGAAAATATATTTACAAAACTGAGAGCCCGACAGTTCAGAGAAATTGTGCTTACTTATTTGGACTTCAAGCAAAAGGAGAAATTTGGAAAAATTAAACAATTGCGTAAAGCACAAAAATCACTACCAATTTCTCGCTTCAAGCAAAAAATAGAGGAGGAACTGAAGCGAACACGAGTACTGATCATTGCTGGTGACACCGGATGTGGAAAATCCACGCAGGTACCTCAGTTCTTATATGAGTTTGGATATCGTAGCATAGCTTGTACACAGCCACGCCGTTTGGCATGCGTCTCGCTGTCAAAGCGTGTGGCGCATGAAATGCTGGATGACTATGGTTCAAAAGTTGGTTTTCAGATACGATTCGAAAAAAATAAAACCAAGAATACAAATATACTATTCATTACCGAAGGCTTATTATTGAGACAAGTAAGATATATTCGTATGTATTTTCACTTTATTTACGTTTGGTTTAAAATACTTTATCTGCTTTAGTTGGCAGTGGAAACAAATTTAGAGCAATACGATGTTCTCATATTGGATGAAATACACGAACGTAATCTATTTGGCGACTTCTTGTTGGGAGTTACAAAATGCTTGCTGCATGCTAAGCCAGAGCTAAAGCTAATACTTATGTCGGCAACCATAAATGTAAACTTGTTTTACAATTACTTCGAGAATGAAGGGTCTGCGCTAATTGAGGTACCTGGAAGATTATATCCAATAAAAACCATGTTTATGCCTCCTGCAAGTTTGGAATTGAAAGGTGGCGCTGGGGGCAGTAAGAGTTCTTCCAAAAGCTCCAATCGTTTGGATCCAGCACCATACATACAGGTGCTAAGCTTGATAGATCAGAAATATCCGAGTATGTTGGTACAAAATCTTTTCAAAATACTTATCAAATAATAAACTAAATAAAATCAAATTTTAGCCACGGAACGTGGAGACGTACTGATCTTTGTTAGTGGTGTAAACGAAATCGCTATAGTTTGCGATGCAGCCAAGGAATACTCTGAGCAAAATTCCCATTGGATTATATTACCTTTGCACAGTGGTTTGGCTTTAGCTGATCAAGATAAAGTGATACTACTTTGTATTTACATATAAAATGCCGTACAATGTAAGTTTTTTAAATTTATTTTCTTTAGGTTTTCGACTACGCTCCTGAGGGCATGCGTAAATGCATAGTATCCACAAATATTGCTGAAACGTCGCTCACAGTGGATGGTGTGCGTTTTGTTATCGATTCGGGCAAGGTGAAGGAAATGAGTTATGATGCTAGTTGCAAAGGTCAACGACTAAAAGAATTTTGGGTATCGAAATCATCAGCTGAGCAGCGTAAAGGACGTGCTGGCCGTACTGGACCGGGCGTAAGAAATATTAAAAACAACACCTTGTCCAATAATTTATATATTTACATACATCTATATGTATTCTGTAGACCTGCTTCCGTCTCTTCTCAGAGAAGCAATATGCCGCATTCGAAGCGTATCCAACTCCAGAAATCTTCCGTGTTCCGCTAGAAACAATACTTTTGCAAATGATTGCAATGGGATTGCCAAATGTACGCTCATTTCCGTTCATTGAATCCCCGGAAGAGGAATCCATTGAACAAGCCATATGGTCCTTGAAGCAGCATGTGAGGAAATCACACATACTTTCACTTAAGATTTGTTGCCAACTTGTTTTTTCAGAATGCACTAGCTGTTGATGAAAAAATAACACCATTAGGCAGGTCACTTTCAAACTTACCAGTGGAAATAACAATTGGCAAAATGCTGCTCATGGGTTGTGTTTTTCCTGACATTGAAAAAATATTAACTTTAGCAGCCACGATGAGCGTACAAAATCCGTTTACAAATCGCGCCTATACGGATCGCAAGTGTGAGGTGGGTACCAAATAATTTGAAAAAAATTGAATGAAGATAGTAATCCAAAAGTTTGCCAAAAAAATTTAAATATTTATCCTTCGTAGCAAGAAAGAGAGCCTCTGCAATCCGACCAAGGCGACATATTCACGCTTTTGCGGGCTTACAATGAGTGGTTGGAACTTAAATGGAATAATGAAAATACCAGGAAGTGGTGTCATAAACTGGGAATTGAAGAGCAGCGGTATGGTAAAAAAAAAAACATTTAAAGAAAAGGCTTTTCATTTCTTCTCCCTTCTGCAGTTTCTATGAGATCACTAAATTGCGTAACCAATTTCAAAACATTCTCGAAAGTTGTAATATGACATGCAAAAACGAGGATACCACTCAGCTAACAAGCGCTGAACGTGCGCGTCGTCACGGTGAAGTGCGCCAGCTAAGAGCTATGAAGCGTAAACAGAAATATCAGGAGCCTCGGAAACGAAAGATTCTTAAGCATATCAGCTACGGTGGAGATGAAGAGTTCGATGACGCCGCTGCTGGCGATGATATACGTGATGTAGATTTTCGGCTTCAACACGATGCCGGAAAATTAGAAATTCTCTTACACTCTTCCAAAGTGGATAAATTACGCGATGTACTATTGCTGAAGCTAATTATAGTTAGTGGCTTTTATCCACAAATTGCTATCGCCGACGAATTCAACTACTGCAAAAGCGGCAGTCAACAGTTCTTTCACACCTTTCTCAAACCTTTTATATCCATACATCCAAATGCATACTTTGCAAAGTATTATGATGTACTGAAACTTAATGATAGCGACATCTTAGACAAACCAAACTATTATACACCAAAACAGTTGCTTAGTACACGGCATCAGGTGTTGTGCTATCAGTAAGCATTTAGTTTGCAGTGAAGTTACATTTTACATACCTATGAATATTTCATTTATTTATTTTTTTACTGGTAGGAATTTGCTAGAGACGGCAAAGCCTTATTTGATGAATTGTATTCGAATGCCAGCTGCTCAGGCTCTACTCCTATTTTCCTATTCAGTCGATACGAATGCGTCAGTAACACGCATAGTGTGTGATTCATGGTTATGCTTGGAATTTCCTGTGCCTGAAACGGGCTGTGAGCTCCTATGCCGCGCCATCAAACTCCGCAGGCTCTGGGCCAAATTGTTGTCACAAAAACTGACTGGTAAGTTAAAGTAAAAAAAAATGTAATTCTTGTGCAATTTGTTGGTTAGCTTATGCTTTCTATTGTCTGCCGTGTATTCGCATTAGATTTAGTCAACAATGTAGAAAGTCAAAGTATTAAAAAAGAAAAATCCGCCAAGGATGAGGAGGGCGAACTTTGGGAATCGCTCATAGATTTTATGAGTGTCAATGTAAGCTACACAATAAAACGTTTGCTGCCAGCAGATTTGAAATCGCTTTACACGCACATAAAGCTTAATTCTGAGTTATTAAGGAACAATCCATTTGCTTCTGACTATGCGATTAGCGAAAATGATGAAAAAGGTGGTATAAACGTTGCTGAAAATGTGGTATATGGATGGTGGGTTAAATGAATATGTTTATAATTCAAAATATACTCCACCATTTAACACGTTTTCAACTTTGAAATTTAGTCTACAGGAAGTACAATGGACATTAGCAATGGAAGCTGAGATGCGGCAACATACGTGGGTTTGCAAAACTTGTGAAACGGAAATGGCTTTGGACACGATTGAGAAATTATTGCACAAAAAAGGTGAGTCACTTTTAAACTAAATTAAATAAGTTGTTTCGTTTTTTTCTTGTTTTCATTCTCGATGCACTTCTTACAGCTTGCAGCACGGCTACTGCGGCTGCAGTTAAAAAACGCGATGCAGATTCTCCGCCCACTGCCAGCACTTCGAAGTCGGGCAAAGGTAGCGCCTACTTTTGTGAGACATGTCAAAAGGAGCTGCACATTAGTAAAATTGATATTTTGAGACACCGAAAATATTGCAATAGAACTGATCACGAATAGAAAAAAGTGTAGACGAAATGTATACATACATACATATGTATGTACATAGATCACGATCCAGAAAATTATGTATTCTATCATTCTTGTATGTAGATAGTTTTTGCTTGTGTTTATTACTCTCATTACATGGTCAGTTAAGTTAATTCATATACATATATATATTTTTATGTAAATGTTGCTCTTAACACTTAAATGTTAAGCTTATTACATCAGGTAAAATAATTTACATACATGTGGAAGTGATTTACAAAATATGAGATGAGCACATTTAGTTAGTACAATATTTACATATGTATGTATATCGAATTAAGCTTACTTTAACAATTTTCGATTTTTCTTCAAAAGATCGGGAGTCAACTATATAACTCGATTTTAAGTATATACACAACTAAAATATTTGAATTGTTAAAAAATAAAAGTAAACGAATGCGCATAATAATCTTAACCAAAATTTTATCTAGTATTTGTATAATATAAATACATAATATGTCAATAATACATTTTTAGTTTGATGTCAAAGATTTTGTGCAATTTGACTCACTTCAAAATCGAGCTACATAGTTAATTCATTAATATTCTAATATATTCGTCAGTTAAATAACAGTAGCTGCATAGTTTTCTTAACAAGAAATGATACTTAAGCGACTTTATTCGTCTAGAACATACTAGTGTGCATTGTCGAATCGTGCGCCAATCTTAGGCACTCGCGGTGAGCGTTTACGTTTTAGGTGCTAAAAAATAACGGCACCATAAAATTCGGCTAAAATAATGGAGGATAATAATATTTAAATTCTTACCTCGTTTATAGCGTTTTGGCTTTCCGCAGCGATAATAACTGGTATTTCAACAACTTGTGCTTGCGTTTGTTGTTGCTGCGGTGGTATCATATTTGACTCCAACTTTTCCTGCTGGATTTGTAAATTATTGAGCTACATGGGAAGGACAGCCAATTAAACATATTTAACTTTATTTTAAAATCTACTTTATGCTACCTACATTTCTTTGCAGGAGCTCTATATTTGTTGTGCTCACTAATGGACCACTAGATCCACTCATTGGTCTTTGTGGCTGTTGTTGCTGCGCCATGCGCTGTTGTGGCGGAGAAGCTTGATAGGGCGGCTGTGTTTGCTGATGAGAATTACCACGTAATACTTGTAATGGAATGAAAGCGCTTTTCTGGCTCATGCCTTCATTTGCCATGCCATGCCGTATATCAGCTGTCATATGCGGCATCTAAAATTATTCGGTACGTTAACTAGGTTTACATGCTTACTATACCACAAAAATTTAAATAAGTTACTGAAAATGGTGCAGTATGTTGCATTGGATGCGGTTGTAACGGCTGAGGTCTTTGTGGGTAGAAACTACTCATGTTGTTGTATGGTGGTGTTGGCATTGGCTGACAATGTGCCATATTGACGCCGCCATAGTGCATAAGAGCCGCTGACTGCGGCTGCAGAGGCCTAATCGATGTTATCGGATAATGCTGCTGACTGTTGTGGGGTTGTTGCTGAGCCTGCTGCGCATCGCTGCGCCAGCCTGCGGGAGGTTGGGGTAATTGCTTTTTCGACGGTTGGGCTGCTGCGCTGTTGCTTTGCGACAGAATAGTTGCGTTGTTCAGACCAAGTCCAAGTAAACTCTTCAAGGCTTGCGTCTCAGCTTGACACTCATTCCCACCAGCCACACTAGAATTGCTCGTTGCCGCCGAGTTTGGCGAGGAGGGGACCGCGTTGATGCGAGATGCTCTATTTGTATTAGGCGACAGCTGTTGCATTTTTTGACCTTCTCCCGACAAAAGTGGTGCAGGCCTTGTAGAAGATTGTGCCACAATACTATTGATTTTACTTAGAAAATCTCCATTGTTCTTCTCTATGTGGTTGCTTTGAGTATTCACTTGGCGCCATTCTTTTTCTGAGGTATGCTTTACTTTAGTTTCTGCCGCTGGCATCCAGAAATCGTCGTTACAACTGGTACTTCCACCTCCTTGGCGCTTGTTTCCTGTTTGTGTCGGTAGCGAAGTTAGAGGCATTGGTATGCTTTCTTTTTGCTGCAAAATAACTACTTTGCTCTTATTACTGCTGCTTGGCCCATTGAAGTCAGTCGGTTGACTTGGTTGTTGCTGCTGCTGTGCGTCACGCTGTACATTGTTGGTGTTGTTATTTGCAAAATATCTGACGTCGTTTGTGAATTGGTTGTTTCTCACATCTTGCATTTCGTTTTGCTTATTATCTACGATTAAGGATGGAAAGTAAAACGATTGAGAAGTGTCAAAAGCAAGAGTGCAGTGAAGTAAAAAAGTGTACATATCTAAATAAATGCAATGTACAAAAAAATCAAGGCCCACCTTGGGTGAAAATTAGTAACAACGATGATTCCGACACCCTATAAACTCGTTCTTCTGCGATACCGTATTTATCATTGCCACTTGGTAGATGTTTGTCGAAGAGCACTTCGTAGAAAGTATCAACTGCTTTTACGCATTCCAACCGCACGGGATTTGGATCGATTACCGGATATACGCCTATAACTGTGCCCTTTGCACCTAAAGGTACCTATTTATGAAAAAGAATCGCGAAGGGTAAAAAAATTGTTCACAGATTATTTATCACTGTAAAAAATTAGAAAAGTACCCACCATGTAAGTAGTCTTAACTACTACAACGCGGTCAAATAATCTCACAGATCGCTTGGGTTTGTACATGTCTGGCAGCGTTACGTCAGGTTTCAGTAGAAGATGAGGCTTCACTTGTAGCTTTACAGTCTTTACAGGTAAAGTCTTGAAAGAAAAAAGGAACAAAATAAAATGTGGAAAAGAATTATGTATTTTTATATTAAAATATATGCTAAATCATTCCACGCACCTTTAATTGTTCTATAGCGTCAAGCACGCCCTGCACAGCTTCCTTTTCCATAGTTTGTGAGCCACATGAACGTCTATCTGCTTGCATATGCTCCTGGCTGTTTAGCCATGTAATAATTTCATCTACCTTATGTTCTCCAACTTCTTCGGGGAATAAATCTTCTTCAAAACAAAATTCATTACGCTCGGAGGAACGACTTAAATAATCGAAAACCATTGGGAATTTTTCAAAATAAGCTTGCACAAGTGAAATAGCCTTTGTTGAGTAAAACCATTGATTGTTGATGCGTCGGCAGTAGCCAGCACGTTCTTCTTGCTAAAGTAAAAAAAAAATTAAATGTGCATAACTATGTTACCCAAAATTTCTTAATTTTCATACCTGTTTAGGAAACTTGAATTGTAATCCAATATTTACTTTGGACACGTTATCTGGCAGTTGCGCCCGTCTAGCGCCAGCTACTACTAATACCGTGCCAGTCACACGACCAAGACACTTCATCTGCAAGCCAATTGTGGCGGCTGCTTGAAAAGAGTTTACATAGTCACGCTCTAATTGTTGTTGCAATAACTTTGCAGCAGAGAAATCTGGCTCCGGTAAAACTGTAATGTTTACTAAAGCAATGTGGGAAAGAATTTTAATGGATTTTAAACGATGAATTTGAAAATGTTTTTCAGTTTACCTTTTAAGCGGCCACATTCGTACACTAATAGTGGGTTGAGTACAGTTCCTTCACTTCCAAAGTATGGGCTACCCAAGAAAAACACCGTACTGTCGGTTGGAAATAAATTTTCCACTTTTTTCGGTTGCAAAACAAAATTCTTTTGTACGGCGATTTCCGAAACTACCCCCTGAAATGTAGGGAGTTAACTATTTTTTTTTTTATCTACTAAACCCGTCGAATTTACCTGAGCAGGATAAGCTGTCACTGATTGACTCCAGGCATCGTTTACTATAATTTTTCCTTGACTGCCGCAAGTGTACGTGGAGCCGATATATGTACGAACATGCACCAAAACTGTGAAGTCATCAAACTCTATGCCCATGCGAGTTGTGAGACTTAACAAAAAAAATAAGTTTTTGGATATTGTAGAAAATTATCACGTAATAGAGGTGCTGCTTAACTCACTGTTCTTGTGCCGTTTTCATATGTATTTGAAATAATCTTTGTTCCATGTCTTTTACACCATCAACATCAATATATTTTTCTTTGCTGGATATTCCAACGACCTTAGCTTTTATTAAATGTGGCCAGCCAGTGTAAACTACCTGATTCAAAAACTTTTCAGAAACGCTATAGATATCGTCGAAACCGTTGCGATTTTGCGGTTTAAGTATAAGATTTTCATTACGACTTGGGTGCTCGAAAACACGTATACGTGCACACTTTAATTCAAACTATTCAACAAATTTAAAAAATTATCTATGTCATGTGTATCAAACATAAAACAGCGACTTACATTGTATTTTAAATGCTTCATTGTCGGAAATCCAGGGAAGAATACCGTACGTGCTGCATTTGGCAATTCAACACATACAGTCTTATCGGACGGTATAGCGATTTCTTTGGACCAAATCTTCTTTTCGGTACAAAACACATGATATAGTGCTTTCATCGAGAAAATACCTGGAACGCTTTCTTGAGGTTCCGGATTGTAATCGTATTGCATCATTGGACCATGCCTATTTCGTTTTATTTCAGCTGGTGTGAGGTTTTGTTCACAAGCTTTCATGGCATGTAGTAAGAGCTTCTACGAAACATTATATGTAAATATAAATAAAAAATAATTAACTTTTGAGAGGAATGAAGAATATGCCACAAATATTCTTACTTCGTCAATAAAAGGAATTAGGACCACCGCTTCCCACTCGTGTTTTTTACCATTTAAATCGGTTTCAAAGTCTTGTGGATAAAATTCCAGCAGTTCGCTCGTAGGGCTAGTCATTAAATCACGATATGCAGAAGGTAATAGGTCCCTGCTAGCTGCTGGTAGAACGGCCAAGAGCTTCAAAAAATATTTAGTAATTTAAAACAGCAATTCTTTGGAATGTGTGATCGACTACCTGTTCGAATGGCAGGAATGGTTTACCCAGATTAAGTTTAATTTTATAATCCTTGAAGTTTTTCAGGTCACTGATGAATGGTGCGTAATGATGGGGATAATACCAATCCCAAGATTGCACACCTCTATAGTAGTAATCCAAAATCCACTGCAATGCGGTAATATAGCAGATAGCTTGTTCACGTTTTGATTCACTGCAAATTACGAAAATTTAATTCATACAATTGATGGGTGCTGCAAAATCTAAGCTGAGCACCTGTTCATATCATTCTGATTTAATTTATTCATATAATAATGGCGCTTGTAGGTTTCAAACTCGTCAGCTATATGTTGTTCTTCATCCGACAAGTCTTCACTGTCGTCTTCCAAAAACTATGGAGGAGGAGTGTTAAATATTTTTTTATGTAGTTCAGACGCGCTTTACACACCTGTCTACTACTCTCTATTAACTCAGTGAGATCGGTATCCTGATTTCCGTCCGTTATTTCAGCTATATCAAAATCAAACGCTTCATCTATGCCATTTTTCGTTTGTTTACCCTCAAAATATTTCAAATCTGTATGGTTTTCTTGAAATATTTCAAATTCAACATCTGCAAGTGCCGCGAAATATTTTTCCAATCGCTCTAAATTTAGTTTCCCCTGTTCATTTATGTTACCTGTAAATTTAAAAAATATAATTCAAAAGCTATACATATTATTTAAAAAATGTTTACTTTCCTCCAAGTTTTGGGTATACTTTAATGTAGGTTTTATATAATAATGGCAGTGCATTCGATGAAATATGCATACATGGCAAATGCGGTATAAAGTCATTGCCAACTAAAAAACCCATAAGTACCCAATCATCGATAAGATTGGATATGTCAAACTTGTCATCATATTTTTTTAATTCGTCAAACTCCATTTCGAGATATTCACGCAACAATCCCAAATGTAAGAGAAAGAATCGTGTTTCTTCTACAGACGTCTGCTTGGTCTTTCGCCCGAATTTGACTTCTTCACGCAACACTACGAAATGCAATTCATGTGTACATTGTCCTAAAATTATCAAATCTGCATCTAGTCCATAGAGACAGTGGCGTGTGTTGGGATCGTAGTCTTTTTGAGATTTGAGGTAACGAATGTAGTCCATAATTTTATGCTCCCCTTCGCCTGGGGCCTAAATCAAATGCAATAGTTGTAAAATAATATAAAACTGATTTTGAACATGGTGTATATATTTAATGTACTCACATCATGGCCGCTGAGAATAACGCGACACTTTTGCCATAATGGATCTGAACTTATTTTATTCTTTATAAAATAGCGTAGTGCCTCTTGTAGGCGCGTCATAAACTCTGTGCCGGGCGTGATACAATTACTATCGAAGCGTTCATGTTCTCGAACTTCGCCACGACTTTTAGCTTGTGCTTCTAGTAATTCAGCATCTTTAGCTGAGCGAAAGCGCCGGCTGCGTTGTTGATTCATTTTAGCGCGTGGCGCTACACCATCAACGGCCATAAAAAATAATTTTTGTGGCTTGATAAGGAAAAATAATTTATCAATGTAATTGAAAATATCCTTAAACATATTTTCTTCTGTTATAGTGAAGTGAAAGTTTCCGTCATCTGGATGTGAACACGTGTGAATGATTCCGTTCATGTCCAGATAGAGATTGTCAAAATCCGGAATCTAGGAAAGAGTAATAAAAATCAATTAAAAATGGACAAAACATTAAGTTACATTACGTACACATTGCTCTCTTGCCAACTCACTGAGGCAAGGGTAACGTTCGCTGATATAGCGAAAAAATTTTGGTACTCCCATATTTTAGGTTTTTGTTACCGATCAATCTACAAAACGGGTAAAAATTATTACAGGAATTTCAATAGAGTATGTACATACATATAATACTTTTTTGCACTAATCCCCAATCCGGTTTGTTGTTGTGCTTGTTGGAAGTATTTCCACGCTGCAGGGATAAAAACTTACCGAACTGCAGAATTGTAAAACTGCAAATATCCAATATATATAAATCCACTTGAATATGAAAACAAAATAATTGCAAAATATTTTGCAATGTACTCCAAGTAATTTGCTAACAAAACAGTTGTACTCAGCCCGATTTTTGCACCTTTTGTTGCAATGAAAAGCAAATAAAAACGAAAATTTGGCAATTCAATCTAAAGTTCCGTTCGATTGATCGCTAAGCACAGTGTTGTATTTTAGTAACTTAACACCAGCGTTGCCGTTTTCAGTCCGATGGGAGTGTTTCATCTTTTTTAAAGCCTTACATTGGGCTGTATGAATAAAAATAAGCAATTGCTTTTTCTTAAAATTTCAGACCTTTTACTCAATTTAATCAAACAAAATTGGAGTAAAATATATACAATTTTAAGAAAAAGCAATTGCTTAGTTTTTATTCATACGGCCCATTATGTTGCTTCCTCTTTTGCAAAAACTACGATTTTGAGATTATCACAGTAAAATATTTAAGCAAAGGTGCACAATATGCGTTCGCCGGCAAATGCGTCAAGTCTTAAATGCTTTTAGCCGGTCTCGGATTGTTATTATTCGCATTAAAACGCGTCGATTGATACCCCTCTTGAATTTTTTGGTAAATTTTGGCCTGGTTCCGCTGAAGTGCACTTTTACCGAATAAACAAATATTTACATACTTATTTTATTAGTAACTCGCAAAGCAAGTGAGAAAACAATGTGTGACGTTCGTAATTTTGAAGTTTGCTATTCCTGTTTTGCTTCTTTTATTATGTGTATTTTGTCGGTGGTTTATTTCAGTGATTTTTAAGCAATTTTCAATAAATTTTTTGTGCAAATATTATTAAAACGAAGTGCGTGGTGATAGTTTGCAAAAACATGTACAAAAATAATAAATTGGTTAGCACAAACGTGCTACATAATTGCTGGCATTTTTTGCTTTATGCTTCGTCTTCATATTCTTTGATTACTTTTCAAAGGAAATAACATGGCGCCGAAATTACAAACGTCAGCTAGAAAATTACTTTTTTCTTTTGCTTCATCTTGTCAGATCTTGTGAAGTTGGATCATGATAGCGAATACTCTTATTAGGTTTGTTCCACAAGAGCCCGCGGGATTTGAGTATCTACCACACAAGGTCTGAAATCTACCACGTATATGCGTTTTTGAGTAGTTTTACTTTTGCTAACACTAAACACTAACAACTGGCAAGTTTTCGACAGGAAACGTGGTTTTATTGTGTTAAATTGCAAAATATATGATTTATAAAAAGAATTAATACCAAAATATTAAAAAAACGGCGAGTTTTGTGAAAGTATTAGCAAATTTCAGTGCATCTAAAGTTTCTAAAGCGCTGGTTATACCTGCATTGTGCTGCAGCTCGTAACATGAGAATTGCCACATATCGAATCTGTTTAATGAGCTTTGCATATAAGCGATTATCCTACGCAGCGCATAACAGGGCATGGCAGCGAAGTCTGGAGAATTTTGATTTTTCGCTATGTGGTATAAACGTACTAAAAGTTTCAGAAATGTAGGTATTTGCTAATTTTATTAGCCATATAAAAGAAATACACAAAAATCATTGTTTAGAGCTGATTTAGGGCCGGCTGTTCAATGTCTGATTAACACAAATCGAAGGCAGAAGCTCCGGTTAAGCACAACGACTGCTTTATCGATCGCATGTTACATGCATGATGTCGAAATCGTCGATAGTGTAGTGGTAGTGATAACCGGATATTGAACAATCGATCCTTATTGATTCCGGGCACAAAATGTAGTTTTTTTAAGTTCCTCACGCTCTGGGCACTATTGGCACGTGTTGACACATTTATGACACTTGTTATAGAGTAACATATTTTTACGCTCATGTAGAATTCAGTTGGGTTTTGAGTTTTACGTTGAAAATGGTATAGCAGTGCAAGCATGCGTAACCGGGCTATAATTACCAAAACAGCCCGGAAAACGTGTGGAACAAAGCTATTGTAGGATATTTCATACGTCATCTTTCTTCATAAACAAAAATCTTAATTTTGAACATATTTTCAGTGTAACATTTTGGTTTAAAAAATTTTTTTTTTTTAAATTATTTTTAATAAAAAACAGCCCAAAATTTTTAAAATTGAAGAAAAATCGGCACTTATGGCATCGCTGTATTTTGCACAAAGTATACCGTCAACTCGTGATCCACACGTGTGGACTTCAATTTCGGAATGTCAAATAGTGTTGCTTTTTTCGCTGTCTGCATATTTTTTCCAGCGATTAATTAGAAAAAGTCTGTAAACAAAAAATAAATAATTTTTCCTTAATTTGGCAAGCAAGTGTAAAATTCACTGTTGTTTCTATATTAATTATGATATACGGAGATCGAAAGGCCAAATTTTCGAATAAAAAACATGCTCCGACGCGAGCAACGCCTTCGGTGAATAGCAGCGGAGGAGCAGCGCCCAAGCCCCACTGTTAACCCAACCCAAAAGAAAAAAATGGAAGCTTCGTCGGGTTGTAAAGTGTCATAGATTGAACTAAAATAAATTATAAACAATAAAAGTGTAAGAAAGACACTCATTACTTAAGTAGAAAGTGGTACAGCGGCCGGTAAATAAAGAATTTAGGCACTTATCGAATTTACGAAACACACAAACACACAACAAAATGGACGCAGATAAGAATAGTCATGAAACAAAAGTCATCTATCACATTGATGACGAGACTACCCCATATTTGGTGAAAATTCCCATACCCTCGGCGCAAGTGACACTGAAAGACTTCAAAATGGTGCTCAACAAACAAAATAACAACTACAAATATTTCTTCAAATCTATGGATGCAGATTTTGGTGTCGTAAAAGAAGAGATTGCCGATGATTCTACGATACTTCCCTGTTTCAATGGACGAGTAGTTTCTTGGCTGGTTTCGGCCGACGGTACAAATCAATCTGATAACTGTTCGGAATTGCCGGCCAGTGAGTGCGAGGTGCGTCCAACTATGCGTGGTGCTCAACAGCAGAAGATGGGAGGCGGCGGAGTTGGTGGTATGATGGGAGTAGGCATGTCGGCTATGGGTATTGGTGGTGGTGGGGGCGCGGGAGTGGGCGTGGGTATGGCGAATACGGGTGTCATAACAAATCCGATGATGCAGCATCCTCTTACATATCAGTCTGCTTCTGTGCTGTCTAGTGACTTGGATTCGACTAGTTTGTTTGGCACCGAATCTGAAATCACCCTTGATCGCGACATGACCGACTACAGCAGCGTGCAAAGATTACAGGTGCGTAAGAAACCCCAACGCCGTAAAAAACGAGCTCCTAGCATGTCACGTACATCCAGTTATTCATCGATAACTGATTCAACAATGTCATTGAATATCATAACTGTGTCCATTAACATGGAGGCAGTTAATTTTCTGGGCATTTCGATTGTGGGCCAGTCGAATCGCGGCGGTGATGGTGGTATCTATGTAGGGAGCATAATGAAAGGCGGAGCTGTGGCGTTAGATGGGCGCATAGAACCAGGCGATATGATACTTCAAGTCAATGAAGTTAACTTCGAGAACATGACCAATGATGAGGCTGTGCGCGTGCTGCGTGAGGTTGTGCAGAAGCCTGGACCAATAAAATTAGTAGTTGCTAAGTGCTGGGATCCAAATCCAAAAGGATACTTCACTATACCACGAACAGAGCCGGTACGACCCATCGATCCCGGCGCATGGGTGGCACACACTCAAGCATTGACTGCACATGATAGTATTATACCCGATATACCAGAACCGATCAAGGAGCGACTAGATCAAAACAATTTGGAAGAAATTGTAAAGGCCATGACAAAGCCCGATAGTGGTTTAGAAATAAGAGATCGAATGTGGTTAAAAATAACCATACCTAATGCATTTATTGGCGCTGACGCTGTAAATTGGGTGCTAGAGAATGTGGAGGATGTGCAAGACCGACGCGAGGCACGTCGCATTGTCTCTGCAATGTTGCGCAACAATTATATTAAACATACTGTTAACAAGTTGACATTTTCTGAGCAGTGCTATTATGTGGTCAATGACGATCGTAATACCAATTGTCGTTCCAACATTAGTCGCGCTGATACGGAAAGCATTACCAGCGACATTGGTCCACTGCCGAACCCCCCTATCTACATGCCATACTCAGCCACCTATAATCCCAGTCACGGTTATCAGCCCATACAATATGGATTAACAGAGCGACACATCTCGTCTGGTTCGAGTAGCTCAGATGTGTTGACGAGCAAGGATATATCAGCATCGCAGAGCGACATCACATCGGTTATACATCAGACCAATCAGATGACCATACAACATGGCTCAAACAAATCTTCCGGTTCGTCGAATCGTGGCACCAACGAACAGGATGCGTCGGTTTTTAATTACGTACTGTAGAAATTGCAATGAAATTGTGTTTATTCTTTTTATATACAAGTACATACACACATAATTATACATAAATACATTACATGCATACATACATAATTTTGGATAAAATTTGGAGAATTTAGTAACCACAATGATAATAAAAATAATTAAATACAATATAACGATAATCAAAAAAATTAAATAAAAAAATAAAAAAAAATAGAAGCGGTTTATCATTTGCCATTCTTTACGGAGATTTAACATAACTAACGTAGGTACTAAGTGGAAGTTAAGTATGGATAAAATGGACTTTTAGATGCATAATATTCAAAATTTTGGTAATTGCTTTTAAATTTCATTAGTAATCTACTGACTTTTTACAAAAGGTTGATTTTCAAAATATGTCCGATAGGGTATTCTATAACTATTATGTAGTATGTAGTATATTTATTTATGGTAACGCTATATTAATATGGAGGCCCATGAACAGAATTGCAGCACGAAGGTCATGCGTCAGGGTGTTAGATTGCATTCATGTAAGCGTTTAAAATTTTCGTTAGGCCATAGCAAGGTTGGGCCATAGGAAGCTTGACAATCAATCTTTAAAAAGCTGTGTAATACAAAGTGGTATGCAATTTTTTGATTATTTAATTAATATTTTCGTGGTACCAATTTCCAGGTTCTCGCATTTGTTTTGCAGCTTCTGGATCTCGTATTAGCTTTGTGGGATAATAAATAAGGGATCAAACCCGGAGCGATGCGTGAGCTATTTTAGCCGACAGTTTATGCTGCATCCTCCGGCGGACAAAGTCAAACGGCGAGTGACCAGAAGACTGCACAAACTGCCAAAGTTAGTGCGCTTCTTGTTGACACCAGCGTTGAAGTTTGGGTAGCCATCGGGAAGGCGAAAGCCTCCAAAGCCATAGAAGCCGACAGAATGCTGATGTTGAAAAACTTGGGTCTTATTGTCCGATAACTCTCCTTTCCCCAGCAGCGAAGACACTTGAGACCCTGCTATTCCCGCACTACACGAACCACCTGACTGTATCGGGACATCAACATGGGTTCCACAAAGAGCACAGTATGCCAACATCACTTAACCCTCACTCACATTCAGATAACTCTTGGCCTAAACCGTAACCGCCCCTCTGAGAGCGTTGATGATATTTAGGCTTCCTCTCTCCCAAGAGGACTCAAACGGTGGTCGACGAATTATCAGAGTGGTCGATATTCGTCAGTCATTTTTAGAGACAACCAGCAAACTGAGAAAAATTAAAGGGTGTTCCACAGAATTGTGTCTTTTCCTCGCTGCTGTTTAATTACTATACATTAAAGCTCCCTCAACCAACATGGGAGTGTCGATTGTCTCTTATGCTGGCGACTGCTCGATAATGGCGTCTGCGAATGGAATTGATGACTTGTGCTCGAAAGTAAACGGCTACCTCTCCGAACTTTCTCGCTTCTTCACTGCAAGGAGCCTAACCCTCTCCCCTACGAAATCCTGGGCAATCCTCTTTACAACTTGGATGATGGAGGTCAGACTGCAGCTGGGTATTCACGTCGATGGCAAACCAATTCCGACAGTGACAACCCGAAAATCGTGGAGTTACCTTCTGATGTTGCCTCAACACCACCTGCACTACGAGGACCAGATGCTCCCCATTAAGGAACATAACACAATTATCTGCAAGCAGTTCCTAGTAGGGCGCCACAGACGCACAGGGAGCCGGTCCTGAGTTATATAGACTCTTGACCTATGAATGCCGTTTTGGGCACACAACCACCCGACGTGGACAGGACAGAACTTTGTCTGGCTCGGGAGACTCGCACCACAATAGCCCAACTGCGCTCTGGATATTGCAGCAGGCTACACTCGAATCTCAGCAAAGTGAACGAAGATGTGGCCCAACGAGTGCCGGCATGCGGAGAGTCGCCACATGACTCACGGCACCTCTTCGCATGCCCCCGAAACCCCACCCAGCTAACGCCCCTGTCCCTATGGGCAGACACTATGGAAGTTTCGCCCTTCCCGGGCCTCCATCTAGTTGTGCCAGACGACAACTTTTACGGATGAGCCGACCCGAGCGGGGATTAGTAGCCGTTACAACAACAACAACTACAAATGTGGTATTCTCTCCCCATAATGCGTTACTTTTATATCTCGTAGGTTCCTCAGGAGGGAGTTTCCTTGATCTCAAATGCTCACGACTGCTCCACACTGGCGTCCGGGATGAATTCTGCTCGAAAGTAAATGACCGCACACTCAACCGCAATTATCAATAAAGTAGAGAGCCGCAACAAGGTCCTCAAGTCTCTCACCGGCAGTACCTGGGCTGCAAACTTATCAGAACGCCGCACTGCCACAGACGTGAGCACCCCAACAGGCCCTTACTGGAGGAAGAGGTCCGTCCAGGCACGTCAGAAGGCATACATATTTGTGAATATATGAACGTGGTCCAGATCTCCTTCCAACAACCTCTGGACCCGACGAGAGATCAACGGTATTCATAGAGAGTTGGTCTCCATCTACCACGACTCTTGGCTTATAAATAACGTCATTGGAGCCCAATTCCCACACTTTGGAGACACAGAGCTTCTAATGCCACGGGAAACCCGATTTACTCTGGCCCAATTACGGTCTTGATATTGCAGTCGCTTAAACAGCTACTTATCAAGACTCGATCCCGATATCACCAATGAGTGTCCGGCATGCGGAGTCTCTCCCCATGACACCAATCACTTCCTCACAGATCAGCTCATTCCTAGTCATCTAACGCCCCTCTCCTTTGGTGGTGCCGCTGCAACAACAACAATGAGCGTAAGAGGACTGCCTTCCGGCGATTTTTACAAAAAACACCCATTGTACCCTGTGTTCGCGGGTTAGTTTGTGTGCAGGTCTTACGGTCACAGTATTATAGCGTCAACTTGGACGGATTGACCATGTGATCCCGGACGCACTTTGGAACGAACTTCGAAGCCACCATAGAGGTCAAAGAAAGGCTGGCGTGAAGGCATGCGGAGTGCTGGCTCGGTGAATATGGATCCAATATGGGGAAAGACGTAGGGGCGGCAGTTGTATGCTCGGAGTTCCACCTAAACAAATCTTATAAGCTGCTAAACTATTGCAGCATTTTACGGACGGAGGAATTAATCATAGGGAGCTGCGGAGTGCAGGGCAGCTCTGAATGTGCTACATACCAATAATGACGTACATCTGTACTGCGTTCCGGGGCACATCGGCTTGGCGGGCAACGGGAATGCCGACAGGCTTGCCACAGAGGGTACTTTGTCGGAAACCATGCTGATAGGGGAGGTACCGATTTTCCTCCAAGCGATTAAACGGGAACTCGACCTGTGCATGTTCCGGAAGGTGCAGAAGGCGTTGAACAAAACGAAAGCTGCAGGGTGTCCAGGGTTACGTGCAGAGCGTATGATATGAAGCTGAAGATGTTTCTCCTTTCTCTCAAGATGAAGGACATTAGGCCACTGGTGAGTGTTCTAACTGGTACTCACGCCTTTAAACTGGCTCTGACTAACGCTAAGATCTGTAGAAGATGCAGAACGTAGGAGAAGACAGCGGAGCATATCCTCTCCGAGAGTTCTGCCCTTAGCAGACTGCGGGGTAGTCTACGGGGAGCAGGCTTTCTACCTCAATCTGCCGCCAAGGACTGCGGTGTTCTTCGACATTGCTCCTGGTGCGCAGTAATTAGGAACTTAGTTGCGCAAATAAGGCATTTCCATCAGTTCAAAAATAAAACAGACTGATTCTTTGGCTTAATGCATCTCTGAACACAGCCGTACTCTCGTCGCCGTTTATGTACAATATTATCAATCTTGCGGCAATCTTGCTGAAATAATTAAGTCCAACGAACTCAAGCAGTGCATATCTAACGCTGTTATTGATCTTAAGATATATACATAGATAGATATTAGTTGAGGAATGTATGCACTGCGAGCCGGAGATCTATTGTACCCTTTTACTCCTTACAACAACTCGCTCCCTCTTAAGTCCTTCAGGAGATCCGAAAGTTTTTTTTGGTGACATCGAGTGTATGTGATGAGCTTAATGATCTGAAATGTTTCTCTCGTTTTCTCGTCACGGCGTCGTATTCGATGAGTTTCAGCTGCATTGTCACATAACCGGCATACATCGTTGGACCAGATCCCAAGTTTATGAAGGTGGCATTTTAATCTGCAATGACCTGTTAAGATACCTGTTAGAATTATTAGTTTATGCTTTGGAAGGCTAAAAAGTTTCTCATATCTTTTCTATTGTATCCGCCCAGTAACTTCTTTGCTTGGTTCCAGTGGTATTTTCTACTATTTAGTTCTCTATTTTCTCTTATGGGGTGTGTGGTCCTACCGCAAAGAAGGGCTTGAGGCATATCGGTGTAGCTGCTGCCACCCTTAGCTCGCTCTCATTCCTGTCGTGTAATTCAAGCTTGCGCATGTCAAGTCCCTCCATCAGCTCTAACTCGTTGGAATACTTCCAAAGACGGCCGCTGGTTGCATACTTTCTGCGCTGGGTGTGATGATGCTCTCAGGTGGGATCGGCTTAGCTTTTTGTGTAGTGTCAAGCTTTTCCAACAACAAAACATGCGCTAGACTGCTACGTAGCAATTTTATTTGCATCTTAAGAAATGCAGTTCATTCTCCGAAACCAGGCAGCGTGGGCGGAGAAATGTGCAGTTGAGCTTCTGGCTATGCAGTTAAAGTTGCTCGACCATAACCAATTCCTACTCTTGCGTCAGCGTTCGTGCATCCTGTGCAATGTGAGCAATCCAGATGCGAGATGTGGTAACTGGCCTGTGCGTTACCTTGGGTCACGACAGAAAGAGATGGAGCTTTAATTTAGGGGGTCACCGAAGACTGCAGCTGCAATTGGGTGTCTGTCTTGGAGCATGCGAATCGCTTCATAAAAGTATCTTTAAACATTTCTCCAGTTTTGGTTGTACGCCGGGTATGGGACCTGGCACGCAAAAAGCGAGAGTCAAAGTGAGATACTTCAACATCGCTCTCATTTTCGCATACGCCTACGACAGAAGACACACAGGAACACACATAAGAGTGCTTCCCTCGTCACGATATCAAACTCGTTCTCGGCGATTTTAATGACAGAGTGAACAAGGAATGCATTTTTGGTTCCACCGTCGGAAAATTCAACCTCCACGACGAAACATCCGATAATATACGGAGGCTGATCGATTTCGCTGGTGCCCAAAATATTGTAGTATGTGGAACTGGGGTTCTAGCATAAAGAGATCGATCCAGCTGTCTCCAGATCGAAAAACGGGAAACTAAAACGACCATAAAGTGTTTTAAATTTACGTACACAACGAGTGAAAAACATCGACTCGGATCATTATTTTGTTAAAGCTAAGTTACATCCACGCCTATGTGCAGCGTCCAGTATTGTAAGGAAAGCTGAACGTCGGAAAGTTGAATTTACAATGGAACGCCAATATCATCGCCACATCATACACATACCTGCTCTCAGAGAGAGAGAGAGAGAGGGAGAATGAGATTTCAAAACCAGTGCGAACTTTTGTAAATTATAGATATACTACTTTTTACACTGTTGAATGGTATTTATCAGTACTGAAACCAGTGGAGAATATGAACCTGAGCCCCCAATGCTTAACAATGTGGCTTTAGGAATTAAAAATTGATTTTACTTTATTTGACGGTTAGCAAAGTTTTATTACCCGCGCAGAATATAGTACCTGTTAATAGAAACTAACAGCACGGCATTAGCAAAGCAATTACCCTAAGCTGAAAGTGCTATAGTTATTTGTCGGAGTGTATGCTTGCATAAGAGTTTATCAATAGTTACGTCAAATATGATTGTATAAAGTTCCATTATATTTACTAGCAGGCGAATCGAACGAACATATCCACAATTGTTGACAAACTTTTCATTGATTATCTTTTCTCTGGAGACGTTTTGATTTTTGGCAAGAGTCTAGTGAAGATTTTGCTCCAGCAGCTCCAACTTTGAATATGATGCTGCTTCAATTGTTAGCATTTTTTATATACTTGTTTGTTATTTTAACTGATTAACGCCTTCTTGATGGATCGCATCGAGCTTTTTGTATGAGCCTACACGTACATATGTATGTACATACATACATATATATCCATATACTAACAATACAGTTGGCTACTAGTTAATAGAGAAGATCTACGTATTCTGTCGTCATTTCAAACTGAGTATTTGAGATCGCAGGTCGTGACGAGATTTTTGAGTGCTAACATAGAATTTTGTTTGGGATTAAAGAAAAAAATTTTACAATTTGGCTGTGCTACTGCAATTTATAGCAGTTGTTGAAATAACACATGTACCTAAATATATATATTTGCATTTTGATATGAATTTTAAAATGAAAGAGCTTTTAGTGCTTGCATTCGCCTATGTGCCTTTTTGTGCTGGCACAATACGTCCAAGCGATGCGTTGACGGTAATGGCGGGTGAAGGTTTCACAGTATATTTAGAGTTGCCAAAGATGTTTGGTGCAGTAGAGAATTGTTGGTATAAATTTGAAGGTAGGAAAAATTTATCAGTTCCTTTCATTTCTATATTCAAAAATTTCTAATACTCTACATCTTCCATCTACAGGTGATGCGAAAGTTAATATCGATTTAAAAAATTCCGTTGAAGCCATTCTAACGACACGTGGCGAAGAAGTGTTGCCCTTTTCCAACCACAGATGCGGCATACGTGTAAATAAATTATCCTCCGCATCAGCTGGAATGTGGACGTTGGAAGCTGAAAATGCCTTTGGCGACTACGAACAAGGAGACTTGAAAGTATCAATACTTTCTATGCAGAAGAAATATCTAAATACCAGCGTTCAATTGGCCATTGGTGATGGCACCATTTCATGTACTCTACCAGCGTCAGCTAAAACGCAATGTAAAATCATTGATTACAATAATAAAGACGAAGTTTGGAATTCGTGCAATATTTACACGCATATTCGGCCGAATCGAACATTCGTTTGTTATACGCACAATTTGGGCACTATGACACAAAGTATTGAGCACATAACTGTACAAGCTAAGAATAGTAGCATGTATACGACGGCCACTGTAACGGAAGGAGATGACGAGGTAGTGATGCGCTGTCAACTCAATAGCGTGGTACATGGTTGCCAGGTAGAAATGCCGGGACGTAAGAAGGAGTTATACATTATGGAGGGATTGTTTAATGGACGCTATTCGGCATATGATACATTGTGAGTGTGTTTTTAACTTGCATGCCTGTGTTTAAAATTTTTTGTTTGGAAAATTTAGACTAAAGCTTGAAAGTTTTCTACTTAGTTTCACTCGTAAAGTACATATAGTATATAACGATTCAGGGACTTAATTGCGTCCTCTCCAAATTGCCAGATGCGATAGCTGACATGTAACAAAACAAACGGAAATAACGCATACTGGTGCGAAATAAAGTCAATTGGTATTATTACCTTTTTAAAAGCGAAATAAAATCCGTTGACATTAACAAACATTGAATTTGCTTAGCCTCGCGGCGGTCCGTGAAAGTGGAAACACTTACAAAAAAAATCAAGTTACTAATGAAGAAAATCCATGGATAAGGAAAGAAGTGGTCAAATAAAAAAGCGCAAAGATTTTTTGTATTGAATACAAAACTTTATTATATTAAAATTTAATGATCTATATAACTACATACCAAATTTTTTTTATAAAAACCAAAACAAAAAAAAGAATATTTTGGTGAACATTTTTTTATAACCTTAAATTTTTTTCTTTCGTTTTGGGAGACCCTACAATTGTTTTCAAATAGTTTTTATTATGTAACATTTCTTAACTGGAACAGGAGAATCGAGTTTCTTCTGAATTGCAACATTTTCCGCACTTCGCACTAAAATATTAATACAAACAAACAAATTTAAAAAATGAATTGGTCTCTTGCAAATTTTATTAGCTTTCTTTAAAAAAATAATAAATTAAATTTTAGTATTTAACGATCTATAAAACTGCATACCCAACATTTTTCTAGAGACTCAATTTTTTTTTCAATTTTGGTGAACATTTTTCATAAAACGTTTAAAGTTTTTTTCTCATCCTATTATTCCGATTCAACCAGTTTGTGGGTGAATTTACTGGACCTCAGCTTCAGGTGCCAAATGTCTCATACTCATTCTTTGAGAGCATGTGCCTGGAGCCAACAGAGGTTCACACATCCGCAATGTCCGGAACCAAAATTGGCAAAAAAATTTAATAAGTCGCTGTAGTGTATCCAAAAGTGTGATATATGTACATTTTTTGGTAGTCTAGGGAGTTGGTCTACTTCACCGGGTACCGTTTTTTTTTGGTTTTGTATGTGAAGCCTTTTCAAGATAGAAATACACTTGAAGGTTTACCATTACTTGCTCAGAACTGTTCGGCTGTTTGTGCTACCGGCTATCGAACTTAGGTTCTAGCGGGTGGTAGTGCACACCTCTAATCACTAGGGCTCCGAATTGGTAAGATAAGGGTTAAGCTGAAATATTCGTATAAATGATTTTATCCGCCTTCTTGTTAATACACACGTTCCCTGACATTGCAGGTATTCGAAGCAGCGTTGTGCGCTAGCAGTCCCCACGCCTCTAGCTGAGTCAGAGTTGGGTTTGTGGCGTATTTACAACACTGAAACAACACCTCCAACGGGTTGTCTCTTCTACATTGGGAAACGAAAAGACCAAATAATGGCTGACGAACTAATTGCTTCAAATGAGGTAAAGCAAATACGTGCTTACGATGTAGATACTACCATAGAGCTATTTACGTGCGAAGTGCCCTTCATCATAGACGATTGCTATTTGCGCGATCCAAATACTACAGTTTACTTTCCGGATCCCATACGATTTGAGCGTACACGCACATACGGCCAATGCCACTTCACCAATATGCCAGTAATGGCTGGCAGCTGGGTATGTGGCGCGCGTGGACATGACTACGCTAAGGAAGTGTTGCAGAATTTCGAAGTTAGTACCCTCTCAATTTATTTGTGTATCTTTATGAATTAATAGTCATTCCATTTGCTGCATTTTAGGTTGTAGTAAAACCGAAAGCCGGCGAAGTTTTCACTGAATCGTTGAAGCTGAAACAAGGCAAGGCGGCCGAGCTGATGTGTCAGAGTGCTTTCGAGGAACCGCTTACACATTGCGCATTCATTGATCCTGAAGGTCGGGTACATTTGGTCGGCACAGCTAATAGCATTAAGACTGCGGGGTAATATTTTAATGCGCTATTATCTACTAGCTTAATTCTAATACTACATGTTGTCCGTACGTTTCGTCGCTTGCAGCCACGTTAAGTACTACGGACGCGGATTGCTGTGGGGTGAATGTGGCGCACAGATAAGTGAAACTAAAAGTGAGGATTTTGGCACGTGGAAATGTCAATTTGTCACCTATGCCGACAAACGCACATCGATATTTGCATTGCGGCTGCGTCAAACCGGTAGGCGGCCATACAAAAGAAAACTTTAAGGTTCTTCAAATGAGAAGCATTTTCCACTCATTGTGCTTTTCTTTCTTTTTATTATTAATTGCTTAATTTTTCCATAGTTATTCCTGCATCATCACTTGGACTTGGCATTGGTATAACGATTATAATTGTGCTGCTTTTGGGTTTATTGATAGCTACAGTATTCTACCGACGCCGCAATCTTACAGCGCAGCATAGTTTTACTTCAGAAGATCCAATAAATACGGTGTCGAGTAGCTCATTGGCAATGACAGCGATTGAGACTTTGGAGCAGCCAATTATCGAGCGATTGTAAGGAGTGAATGTGTTATAGGAAACTCATTTGTTCTATTCTATTTTATATGAGTGGCCATACTTAGTTGATTTTGAAATTTATTGTTATTCAATTGTTTATCCGTTGTGTATAGGTTTATGTATGTATGTACTATATGCACACACATTGTTTGCATGGTGTATTGTGTTCATGACTTTGGTATTAAAATTTATAAAATATGAAGTAATGGTTTTTGGAATTATTTAGTTACAGCAAACTTTTTGGAGCAAAATGCATGCATACTATGCAGTTGACGGGGAGAGCTTGGCAATACTAATTCCTTTTTGAGTTGAGCAAATCATACCAGAACTTCTGATCATTGACGATCACATATGTAGATATTTTAGTCTACACCAAGGCATATCAAACCGGTTGTAGTATTAGAGCAAAAACAACATTTACGTGTATTTTTTTTGTTGTTTCTAATATATAAAAAGCTCTACCCAGAATTGCACTGGACGACGGTAGAGCGGTCGAAGGTTAACCGCTGTCAAAACCAAAACTCACGAGGACATATGGATGGCTCAAAATTGCGGCGGCAGTGTTTTTACCGCCGTCGTTTTTCGGTTGATTTAAATTTTTTCCTAGTTTTACGGCCAGCCAGATTTTGCCATTTGCTTTATTTTCTTAAAATTTAAATACTACAGCGTGGCGACGAATAACTGTTACCCAGGTTTTTTTGAGAAATAAAAGGGTAATTTATAGATTTTGCGAAAAAAATATTTTATTGTTAATTTTCCACAGATTTTACTTTAGTTGCATTAATTAGTTTTTAAATTTAAATCCTTATTTACATTTGCCAGCAGTGTAAACTTTGAGATATTTGGATTTATTTGGTTTTTGTTAGGAAAGGAGCTTTACTTTTATAAGAAAATAATAAACAAAAGTCCTAATTTATATTTTGGTCATTGTATGTGTTCCTCACTTCGAATTCCAGGCATCTAGATTGGAAAATAATAACTGTTTATGAAGAAAATTGCAATCATATACCAACATCATTTAAAACTGGTTCATAGGCGTGCCATTTTAATGAGCTGTTAAGGCGTTTGTTAGTTTGACTCCCGTAATTTTATGTTTCATAAAATTTATTTATTAGATAATTAAATGAGACTCTCAAACAGCTGGCAGCCTTCTTCAAAAGTATTTTCAAGCTAAACTTTGTTAACTCTCATTAAAACATTGCGATACATATTTTAATTAACTGATGAATTAAGCTGAATTTGGTTTTTTAGACATGTGGCAACCCCGCTAAGTATAGTCCAGAAATAAAGATTTTTCAAACCCCTTTCCATTGATATCCATATTTTAATAATTCATTTAACTTATTAAATAATTTGAATTTAACTTTTTAAGCAGTTGGCAACACCTCAAAAATATTCTCTGTTCAAACTAAAGACTTTTTAACATTCTTTTGTTTGACATCCATATTTTGATATCTATATATATAAAATTCAAATTATGTATGTACCTA